>NC_087216.1:43693307-43750416 GCF_015104395.2 Macrobrachium nipponense | reverse complement strand
AAGAAGAAGACGGGGACCAGAGGCGTACCGACTACCACCGGTACTTCCTCGCCTGGTGTTTGCGGCGCTGCCGCTACGCCAGGTTCCGGCTCGGTCTCTCGTTCGCGAGAAGTTCCGAGTATACGATCTCCCGCGGGAGAGCGTATAGCCAAATTTTGGCGCCAGAGTTCGCTCGGCGCCAGGACCGTGGCACGGAGCAGAAGCTGGTGAGAGCCGCTCATGTGACTCTCGCCAGGCCAGCGGCCGCTCTCGCAGCGACCAGCTGGTAACCCTGGTAGACGTGACTGTCTGACCAGCCACGGGCTGAGGCTGGGAAGAGGTTCCCCCCTCCCGATCGTTGGTGCCAGCCTCGGCTGGTACCAGCGGGTATGACGCGCCGCGAGACACGCACCGGTCTCACCGCGACAGTGGTCTCTGCAGGTCTCCTGACTGCCGCTCCCACAGGGACCGGGCGGATAGGGGGACCAGCAGCAGCTCCTCTGCACACGAGATCGGGGCCGCTGTTCTCGGTCCAGCCGTTTCCAAGGGTGGAAAACGGCTTGACTAGGCCTGCAAGTTGGCGATCGCCTGCAGCCCTCAAAGCCCGCTGGTTCTGCCAGCGACGCGAAAGAGAGCGTCATATCTTCCTCTCCCGTGCCTGCAACTTCCTCGGTTTGCACCAGGAAGAGCTAGGCACAGTGGGGGTGATCGTGAGGGGCATGCCCCGCACGATCCCGTCACGATGCCGTAAGTACCAGGTACGATCTTCGGACCGACCAGGACGTACGGGCAAGTGGCAGGAGGAATCCGAGAGGGGTCTATCGCAGTTCCTCCTCCTTAAGGGGGAGGTTCTCGGAATGCTCTTGTTCGAGGGGCTGACGGTCCTACTCTGCAAGATCGCTGTGACTTCCGAGATCCAGAGGAATTTTGTCGAGATTATGGCGCTGATTCGTCAGCGCAACGACCTCGGGGAAGGATCGCCCCTCCCACCAGCAGAGCCCACGTCTCGGCTCGAGTCGTTTTGGGGCCCGAGAGGGAACCCAAACCGACGGTGGGCCTGCCGCGATCAGAAGCTTGTCGATTCTGTCTTGAACCAGAGTTCCGTCTAGTCTCCGGATAAGAAGGCTCTCTCAGATCTGGCCAGTCGAACAAGCTACTTCCACCTCCTCTACTGCTGACAGCGGCATTTCTACGTGTCTCGGACACCGTATTTAAATACCCCTTCGGTCCTCCTGAGAGGTTTCAACCTCGATGAGGACTGGAATGAGTCGGAGGACGGTATCGGCTCTCTCTGTCAGGTGCGATCAGCCCCACCCAGACGACGTTCACAGTGGCGGCAGACCCTTACCTACAGTGTGAGTTCGTAACCCTCCTCGGGAAAACGTTTTCTCCTGACGATAACGTTTCCCAGACTTTGCGGCGATGGGCTGCTCCTACTCTTCTCCAACTGCTAGTTCCACTGGGAAGGCGAGCGAGTATTCAATTCCTCCCCCATTCCCTCTTTCCTTACGGCTACGAGGGAAATGGGAGGGATCCTACAGAGATTTCTCTGTAGGATCCCACGTTGGGGACTGCGCTACCGGGGGGCGGGACCTTCGGGTCCTACCTGACGTAAGCCCCGGTCGTTGAGGAGGGATCCTGCCCCTTTCTCGATTTCTACGGGAATTGAGAGGACCACCAGCTGATATCGTTTGACGAATTCGGTGGGGGTTTCGCAGAGTGCTTAGAATTCTACAGAATTTCTAGCGCATTCAGAGTGTTCAAGTTTTTTACGTCTCCAAACACTTAAGCGAGACCACGGTCCAAGTGAGCGAGACGAGAATCCCCGATAATTGTTACGCGATAATCGGGAACCTCGCCTATGCTCGAATTCCTGGAATTTCTAGCATTGGGAAGAAGACTGCTGCTAAAGGAAAGAGTATCTCACAGTAGGCGACCAACCTGGAATAGAGAAGAACGGACGGGAACATCCAGTTTGGCTTGAACTATCGTCTTCGGTATTCTGTTCACCATTGAAGCTTTCCTTCGAGGAAGACTTCTCCTTCACTCTCTTTGATAGAGATCGAAGGTGGTCGATCTCCAATCCTTATTTTGTTTTCTTGAAGGAAAAGAATTTAGGATGGAGATCGTTGTTCAGAATCCTACAAATATACTACGTATATTAACCTCGCGACATGATTTCTGCTAAGCAGTTGAATGTCCGAGGGGTAGGCGCATATCCTAGTTACTCTACGGATTGCGACTTAGACGAGAAGAATTCTAATTGAACTGCAACTCGGGGTTGCCTACAACCCCCCAGGAGTTTCCAGTTTCAATTTTTTATACTTATGGTTTTGTCACGACAACACCATTTCAGCTTTTGTATTTACCGAAATTCGTTTCGCCTAAATATAATTGCTCGAGCATATCTGTTATGCTCGGTGGTTCTAGCCGAACGCATTCCTTCGTGGAATGAATGGATTACCTGGCAACTCAGGATGACGAGTCAGCGAGAGCTCAGCTACTGCGTATTGAACTGCCTGATAGCAGCTCAGTATCAGCTGGGCCTCCGAGATGCACGGTCAGTTATCTCTCTCTCCCCTGCTTTGATTGACTACCGAAATGTATCTCTGCCCAACAATCATGGACTTAGGTCTCTGATTAACGGGGCGGGATTCTCGCAATAATGAAGGACCATCTACTGCTGTGACGCTCGATTCCATCGCCTTCGACATTGCGAGAATTTTCAACAGAGATATCTCTTGGACTCTTTCATCTTTCTGTTTACCGCACGGTAACAGAAGTCTGTACTAGTCTCCCGCTGCATCGCACTGCGATAATGCGAATGATTTTGCAGACATCTGAGTTTGTCTTCAAAATATCTCGTATTCGTAGGTGTGCAATTGTTCATTGTTCACCCCGAATTAACAGATATGTCAGAAGGCATCGCCTACTCTCCACCTGACAGCTCTACTTCTAAATGTTCAGCCCATGAGAAGCAGTTCTTCAGGCGGCTTTCCCCTGTGTTTTCATTACTGAAAAGCACCCCGCTTTCATTGCAACGACGTCTCCTCACCGGACAGCAATGTTTTCAGTCATTTGTAATCACAGGTTCTGAATCTTGAGAATTCTTCTCTCGATTCGTCTGTGAAGACGTAGGTTGCATTCAATATCTACCTTCGTCTTCAACGGCACATAGTGTTGAGTTTCTCCTTAGCTCAGATTCAACAACTATGAGAATGTCTTGCCTTCAGGGACCTCGGTCTCTAGAAGGCAATTGACTTTCTTGCCTGTTGGGCACATACCATAAGAGAATCATCACCTCGCCGTCCGGCATTGGTGACAAACAAATACATTATTTTGTTTGGTCTCTCGGCATAACCCTTTTAAAGGCGAAGGTCACGTGACTTACTCGGATGCTTGGACAACTTGCCTCACTTCCGATACCGAACCAGTCAGTCGGCAGCTGTCAGAGCGCCCGAGTCAGTTACGAACTACGCTGTGGACTTAGTTCGGTTGTTACAGAGCAATCATTACTTCGTCTTAATAGCTTGTCACAGTACCCATACCATCGACACCTACCATGGAGTGTCGGCGTCCTATCCACTACCGAGAACTTCGCTGCATGGGGATTAGGAGGAGAGAGACTATTCGTGGCAAACGGACGACCAGTATGGGTACTGGACATCACCGAAGTAGAGAAGAGGGATAGGTCATGCGGGACTATTCCCTTCTTTTCCTCTGAGTAAAACGCATGACTTTTCCTGCGAAGTCAAGCATCCAGGGGATGGGATCCGTGACGCTCGATTTCGTACCGAACTTCGTAGAGAAGGACTCAGAACCCTTCAGTCCCTGACGATCGGTTTCGAGTCGTTCACAATCCCCTCCCTAATGTACTTCATCGCCTTCGATGAGAAGGAGATGCTGCTTTGTCTGCAAGAACTTCTCCGTGGCGCAGGTACTGAAGGCAGGGGTCTGGTCCAACCAGACACAGGCACCTCCTTCTACCTTTGGGATATTGCCCACAGGTCCTTGGATCTTTTTCCTTGGGACCCTTGGTGGCTGTTCAACACGTTGTGTAGCGAACCCAGACCCTCGCAGGCTGAACAGCATCGAGTCCTGGTGTGACCGTAAGAATGGATGAGTGAATGGAGAGTGTGACTGGCTCCTCTTCCCATCTTTTTCTCCCTCCCCTACCTGTGGGTAGAGGGACACGGTCGTCACCCTGCTGGATAAGGACGAGATGCAGGTGAGCTACTCAACAGAGCCCCATCCTATCCCTTTCACTAGGGATAGGAGCGTATATCCACCACTTCCTCCAACAAGGGGGAGGAAATGGATGCCAGCCTTGAGACAAACCCATACTTTGTTACGTTGCCTCTTGCAAACAGGAACAAGTTCCTGCTTGCTGGTACGAAGAGATAAGCTTGCCTCTCTCTTAGTACTCGGCCCAGAGGTCTGACCATTGATCCTGCGGTGCACACCCGATCAATCGGACAGAGGCTTGGATCCCCCCTCGCTCTTACGACCAGGGAGGCATTCCAGGATGGACGAACACCAGTCTGTTCAATCAAAAGCCTCAGATTCCTCCCACCAAGAAGTGAGTCTTCCTATTGTTAAAGGACCGATGGGTTTGTATTACGTATCGGAACAAATGACAATTTGTCGAAAATTGCATTTTTCCTAACTATACAAAACCTGAGGTCCTTTACGTATAGTCCCTCCTCATGCCACCCCTCACTCTGCAATATTTTGCATGGGCCAAAAGCAAAAGTGATTTGTTTACCTCCCACTGTCGGACAAGCAGTTAACTACCGTTCTCCCTTGTTCGAAGCTTACGGACCGTTCCAGCTGCCACTAGCTACTTCCTATTGTTAAAGGACCTCAGGTTTGTATAGTTAGAAAAATGCAATTTTTGACAAATTGTCATATGATCCCCACCATCCATCATAACTGATCTGCCAATGTGTAACCTTTATCATAAAAACTTCTGGCTACCAAACCCAAACCTGGTAATTTTAAAGATGTGGATATTTTGGGGACACCTATAGCTTCAGTACAATAATTCTTGCCTCCAATATCTAAATTTACCTCATAGCAGTTAGTATGATATACACAAGAAGAATAAACCCCTTTACTTTAAGACTTATATCAGATTTTATGACAGGCAAGTTTTCACTTTTCGCCCTGTCTTCAACAATAGAATTGCTCGGCTACACTGTCACACATACACCGCATTGTCCTTCCTTGAAGGACACATGAAAATGGCAACATATTGCAAGACTGCTATCTTGGCCTCAAAAACTTCACTATACTCATGAATGCAAGAAACGCTGGAAGAAGTTTCTCCAATTTTATTCTTCTCCTTAGGCTTTTTCTGATCAATGTCTTTTCCTTACTTTCTTTCCTCAAGACACAAAAGAAGCTGAAATGCCATGCCCACTAATACATCTTTTATTAAAGTGGAACTTGCAACTATCAGCATTATGATCAATTCTTGCACACTTTTATACAACCTTGAGAGCCTTTATTTGTGCGACCTTAGTGGAAGGAGTAGGATACTTAGTGCATTTGTGAAGTGGATGGGGATTTATATTATCCACACAGGGGGGGCAAATTTTAAAAACATTACTGAACTTAACTGATTGAACAGCCGCTGCCATGCTAGTTAGGTCCGTTGAAGAATTTTCTTTACATTTGCTTCTAGCTTTATAATGCTTTTGAGCATTCAAATAGCGTTCCTTAGCTTCATAAAATTGACTTCTTTTTTTAATTTAGGGCTAACGATGGTTTATTCTCATTTGTAATTTGTATTAGGTGAGACTTGAAATTTTCGTTTAAGACCTATCCATGCAAAATAGTGTAATATATCATTTCTTGAAATATCTAGGTCGGAAAATTAATTATAAATGGAATTTACTCTTCTATATATTCGAAGGGCTCTGAGTGGTAATCAAGTTTTCAAGTTCGACATTTGTTTGATTACATTAAATTTACGTGTAGTAGGCGAGGCTAACGCTTCTAACAACAGAGGTTTTGCAAAAGAATATTTGCGCTGTAAACTATCAAGTGAACCAAGCAATACTGAAGCCCTCCCAGAAATTTGCTGTTTGAGAAGCAAAAACTTATCAAAATCAGGTGTAGCTAAAGTGTTCTGTCTACGTCTTCAAATTGTTTCAAAAAGGCTGTAAATCTTCACCTTCACTGCTTTTAAAAACGGGTAGAGGAGCCGTTGGAACTCTTTAACATGCTAGTTACTGGATTAACATTTGAAGGTTGAAAATTTAATTTTGATAGCGACGTTAAACATTCTGAAATAAGGTCCTCATAGTTGAATGCTGTCATCAATTTCTTGATCCATTCTTTGATTTTGCAACAGATTCATCAGAACGGTTTGCTTCCCATTTAAGGTCTCTGATTACTTTTATCAAGTTTACTCAGTTCATCTTGAAGCCAGTCCGAGCTTTCGGATTAAATTTTCTCGCTCCTCAAACAGACTTGTTAACAAAGGAAGATTTTGTACATGAACTTCCCTGACCAGATATTATACTTAGCTTAGGTCTCTGACGTCACGACAGAAAACTCAAAACTCGCGGCACACGCTACAGGTAGGTCAGGTGATCTACCTACCGCCGCCTGGGATGCGGTGTAAGAACCAGTCCCCTTTCCTGTAGATTATTTTCTGTCGCCGGCTGGACAACACCTGTTGTTCAGTCCTTACGATAGTTAAAATTCTTCTCGTTGCCGACGATTTGGATTTTGGTGAAGTACCCTTTGGTTGTTGGCTTGGCATACGCTTTTTGGAGACTGTTTTTTGGATTTTTGCTTTTGGATTTCTCTTACATATCTATAATCATGGATGTTTCTGAAGTTAAGAAACTAGTTTATTTAGGGTTGTTCAGAGAGGAATGTAAAGTTATGGCTTCCTAAAGCTGCATTAGATCCTCACTCGGTATGTGAGTCGCGTAGAGGGAATGAATGCTCTTTTCTTATTAACCCTTGCAAAGAGTGTGAGAATTTGGATGAGGATGGTTGGAAGGCTCTCTCTTCTTATGTGAGAAAGTTAGAGAAGGATAGGGTGCGCAAGGCTTCTTCAAAGAGTTCTAGTAGATCGAGGGTGAGTGAAGTTGACGCTGAGAATCCTGTAGTAGAAGTAGTTCCTTCTCAGTTTCAGCCCCTGCGCCAGCTTTGAACCTGAAGATTCGTTTTCGGAAGTTGCTTCTGGGAGAGCCTAGATCAGGAGTAAGGAGAGCCTCGCTCGCTCTCGACAAGGTAAGAGTGATGATAGTGCAAGTGATCAGTGCAGTGCCCCTAGTGCAGTGGAGGGTGCGTCTGACCGGCTCACTAAACGCTTCCAGGCCTAGACCTCTTCCAGACTCCCAGACCCAGTGGAGGAGGAAAGTCGAAAGACCGCAGGAAGGTTAGGGAGAACCCCCACCGGTCAGGCGTCCCTCGGCAGTTCCTGTTGCTCGTTCCCAGGCTGCCTTGGATTCGAACCAAGAAGGAGTTATTGCGCCAGTGCTTCTCGTCATCTTCGTCGCCTTCTCCTCAGCGTAGATGGAGCGCATCGGAGTCGTCTCGCCCTCTCAAGAGGCCCTGGAAGGATCCTTGCGCCCTTCCTTCCAGCCCCGAATCCTTCGCGGAAGAGCCAGAAGTGGAACGCAAGAGAACCAAAGATTTCGTCCGTTACGCTTCTCCTGTTCGCTCTCGGACTTCGTCCCCTGTAGAGGAGTTTAAGAGATCTCCTGCGCGTATCCTGGCGGGTCTGCAGGCGCAGATTGCGGCTTTAGCAGAGTCTATTGCCGGGACTTCTCATCGTCGGAAGGACACCTCACTTCCCGGTGAAGAAGTCTAAGAACGTTCCTTTGGCTAAATCTCCTTTGGCTAGAAGAGCTTTTGAGCCTGTTAGTAGGAGGTCAGAAGTGCAGGCTGGAGCTCGGGATCTTTCTCCGAGTAGGCTCTCCTCTCTTCCAGCAAGAGTTGTGAGTATGTAAGGTGTAAGGAGCCAGGCAGGCTCTCTCCTCAGGATTTCCGCTCCTCTTCAGTTAGGCGTCAAGAGCTTGACAGACGTCAAGAGCCTCGTTTTCGTCAGGAGCGAAGGAAGAGTTCTTCGCCTGGTGGCCACTCTCCTTTTGACGGACGCTCGGAGCCTAGTAGGCATCAAGAGCCTAGTAGGCGCCAAGAGCCTAGTAGGCGCCAAGAGCCTGGTAGGCGACAACGGAAGTTTTCTCCTCCGTAGAGCACTCCCGATTGATAGGCGCTCAGAGCCTTGTAAGCGCCGCGCTTCTGACAGGGATTCATCTGTGGATGTTTTCTACCCCGTGGCAGGCGTCAAGAGACTGGCAGGCGCCAAGAGCCTAGCAGGCGCAGAGAGCCTGATAGGCGCTCTCCCTTATCCAGACGCTCTTCTGTGGAGTTAGAATCTGTTCCGACAGACGGGCCTCCACTTGTAGGCGCTCTCCTAGTAGGCGCTCCCCAAGTAGGCGCTCTCCTAGCAGGCGACTCACCAAGTAGGCTCTCTCCTGGGAGGCGCTCTCAAAGTAGGCGCTCTCCAACTAGGCGCTCTCCTAGTAGGCTCTCTCCTGGGTGGAGGCGCTCTCAAAGTAGGCGCTCTCCGGGTAGGCGCTCTCGTGTAAGCGCTCTCCCGGTAGTTTTTCTTCAGTAGGCGCTCGCCTAGTAGGCGCTCTCCGAACAGGCGCTCTCCAAGGATTAGCTCTCCTCGGGCAGTAGAGCTTCTAGACGTCATTCTTCAGAAGAATTTGTTGCTGATTCGGAGGAAGATTTGCCCAAGGATGCTTCGGTTTCTTCGTATAAGAGACTTACAGACCTCCTCTTGCAAGATTTTGGGGAGTCTCTTTCGGCCGTTGCTCCTCCGTCTCCTCCGTCCTTATTTTCAACGACCAATACGGCTAAGAAGTCTTCGGTCGTTAAGATGAAGCCTACAGTGTCTATGAAGAAGGCTATGAAGAACTTTGACGACTGGTTGCTTTCAAAAGAAGAGAAGGGCAAGACAGTTTTTTCTTTTCCCCCGTCCAAGCTGACGGGTAAGATGGGGTTCTGGTACGAGTCAGGAGAGCCCTTGGGTCTAACTCTTCCCTCTTCTGCAGACTCGGACTTCTCTTCGTTGGTCGATTCCGCACGTCGCTCGGCACTGAATTCTGCGAAGACGACGTGGGGTATGAGCGAGTTGGATCACCTTCTGAAGGGAATGTTCCGAAGTCTTAGAAGTTTTTAACTTTCTTGACTGGACCCTGGGAGTGTTGGCTAAGAGGACTCAAGAGCAAGACACTCTTCGCCTGAAGACCTCCACGCAGTTTCTGTCTTGCATGGACAAGGCAGTGAGAGACGGTTCCGGGGAAATTGCTTCACTTTTTGGTGCAGGAGTGGTAAAGAAGAGGGCCGTTTTCTGCTCTTTTCTTACCAAGGCGGTTTCTCACGCACAGAGAGCTTCCTTGCTGTATTCGCAGCTTTCCCCCGCAACTCTTCTTCAAGAAGTACTAATTAAAGATATCTCCAGCTCGTTATCAGCAAAAGCGACGCAGGATATGCTAGCTCGCTCGGCTAGAATTCGAAACCTTCGTTTCAGCAGAAGACGAAGAAAGAGGCTCAAAGTAGGCAAGAACCCTTTCGAGGAGGACCTTCGTCTCGCTCTTCTTCCTCCAAAGGTTCGAGACCACCTAGAAGAGGAAGGACCTTCTCCCGGTCTATTAAGGCCAAGAATAGTTCGGGTGTCCTCCAGACAACTATGGGTGCCAGACTTCTGAACTTTGCAGATGTCTGGGCACGAAAGGGGGCGGACAACTGGTCCCTCGCGATCATCAAGAGGGGATACCTCATTCCCTTTATTTCGAGGACCACCCTTGACCACCACTCCAAGGGCACTGGTGGCCAAATACAAAGACCCCATGATGAATCAAGCCCTCGCTCTAGCGGTAGAGCTTATGTTAGAGAAAGAGGCAATAGAGATGGTTCAGGACCCTCTTTCAGCGGGGTTCTACAACCGTTTGTTCCTAGTTCCCAAGAACTCAGGAGGATGGAGACCGGTTCTGGACGTAAGCGCCCTGAATGTCTTTGTGAAGAAGAGGAAGTTCGCTATGGAGACGACGTCATCAGTCTTAGCAGCTCTTCGTCCCGGGGACTGGATGGTGTCACTGGACCTTCAGGACGCTTACTTTCCATGTGCCGATCCATCCTTCTTCTCGCAAATGATCTCAGATTCAGTGGGGAGGGAACGTTTTTTCAGTTCAGGGCCCTATGCTTCGGCCTTTCCACGGCCCCCCAAGTATTCACAGGACTGATGAAGAACGTTGCCCAGTGGCTTCATCTCGAGGGAGTGAGGATTTCCCTCTACTTGGACGATTGGCTTATCAGGGCCAAATCCAAGGAGAAATGTCTGGAGGACTTACGAGTGACGTTGGATCTAGCAGCTTCTCTGGGTTTGCTAGTGAATTTCGAGAAGTCACAGCTAATCCCCAGTCAAGAGCGTATCTATCTGGGGATTCTGATGGCTTCTCAGGTTTTTCGGGCGTATCCGTCCCCAGAGAGGATAACCCGAGGTTTGGAGAAGGTAGCAATCTTTCTAGAGAAAGATGTATGCACAGCGAGGGAGTGATGAGTCTGTTGGGGACACTCTCCTCGCTGGAGCAATTCGTTTCTCTAGGAAGGTTGCACCTCAGACCCCTACAGTTCTTCCTGACGAGGAACTGGGATCGAAAATCTCAACGGTCTCTGGACTTGCGTTCAAGATTTCGCAAGAGATAAAGGAGGATCTATGTTGTGGCTAGACCCTCTATTGTTCAAGGAAGGCCTTTCCTTGCAGGTTCGGAACCCCAACCTAGTATTGTATGCAGACGCTTCGGACAAAGGTTGGGGAGCTACTCTCGGGTCGAGAGAAGTGCTCAGGCACATGGATGGGGGATCAGGTGGCGATTTGGTTAGCTCTCAAGACCTTCGAACCCCTCGTAAAAGGGAAATATGTTCAGATCAACTCCGACAACACTACAGCCCTGGCTTACATTCGAAAACAGGGGGGGACTCACTCTTTCTCCCTGTACGAGGACAGCGAGATCGCTCCTCTTGTGGTCAGAGGAAAGGAACATAAGGCTTCTCACCAGGTTCGTACAGGGAGAAAGAAATGTCAGAGCGGATCTGCTAAGCAGAAGGAATCAAGTCCTTCCCTCAGAGTGGACTCTGCACGCGGACGTATGCCAGGAGCTGTGGAGGACGTGGGGCAGGCCCATCTCGATCTATTTGCGACCTCCAGGAATGCGCGGATAGATCTATACTGCTCCCCTATTGCAGACCCGAAGAGCAGTGGCAATAGATGCATTCTGATGGATTGGAGGAATCTGGATCTTTTACGCGTTCCCGCCTTTCAAGATTATGGGGGGGGAAACATTAAGGAAATTCGCAGCGTCAGAGGGAACAAGGATGACGTTGATAGCTCCGTTCTGGCCCGCCACGACTGGTTCACAGAGGTACTGGAATGGCTGGTGGATGTCCCAAGATCCCTACCTCTAAGAGTCGATCTGCTCAAACAGCCCCACTTCGACAGGTTTCACAAAAACCTCCCCGCTCTCAGTCTGACTGGATTCAGACTATCAAGAGTCTCGTCAGAGCTAAGGGCTTTTCGGCAAAGTCTGCAAGGGCTATTGCCAATGCACGTAGACCTTCCACATCTAGAGTCTACCAGTCAAAGTGGGATGTTTTCGACGCTGTGCAGGACTCATAAAGTTTCCTCCTCCAGTACCTCTGTGACTCAGATTGCAGATTTCCTTATCTTCCGAGGGAAAAATGCGGGTTGGTTGTCTCCACCATCAAGGGATACAGGAGCATGCTTTCCTCAGTTTTTCGTCATAGAGGATTAAACATATCTGAGGACAGGACTCCATGATTTAATCAGATCGTTTGAAACGGTTAAAAGAACCTCCTCCTTAGTGCCTAGCTGGAATCTTGATGTCGTGCTGCTCTTCCTGAGGTCCTCAAGGTTCGAACCTCCCCATGCTGCTTCGTTCCAGAGACCTTTTCGATGAAGACTCTTTTTTCTCTGTGCGTTAGCGTCAGCGAAGAGGGTCAGCGAGCTGCAGGCTCTAGAAGGTGAGGTAGGTTTGGCCAAGGAGGCTCCGCGGTTTGCTCTTTTCTTCCGGCTTTCCTAGCCAAGAATGAAAACCCTTCTTCGCCGTGGCCCAGGAGCTTCGAAATCAAAAGCTTATCCTCCTTAGTCGGGACAGAAGAGGAGAGATCTCTTTGCCCGGTGAGAAGCCTGAAATATTATCTTCAGAGGAAGAAAAGACTTGCCGCTAATGAGAACAATCTCTGGTGCTCTGTAAGGGTGACCCCAGTAGGCCCTTATCTAAAAATGCACTTCTCCATTCTTTATCAGGATATTATTAGAGAAGCACACACTTCTTGCAATCAGCAACATTTAACCTTCTGAAAGTCAAGGCGCACGAAGTACGGGCCATCGCGACGTCTTTGGCTTTCAAGAAGAATTTGTCATTACAAAACCTTATGAAGGCCCACTTTTTGGAGGTGTGAATCAGTCTTCTCTAATCACTACCTAAGGGACGTATCGATTACGTATGATAAGTGTTTTGGGCTTGGCCCTTACGTATCGGCGGATTCAGTGCTGGGGCAGGGAGCTGAAACACATCCTTTTTAATCTTTTTCCCTGTTAGTTTTAAGTTTGAGTTTTTTGGTTGTACGAAGGAGGTTGCAGGAGGCAGCTCCTTCTTTCGTATACTAATGTTAGTATTTGGTTAGGTGGATCGTTGTGCTTGAGGCTCCTTGCAATTGGTAGTGATAGGCTCTGGCATGTAAGCGGGTTGATCCCCATTGACCAGATCCTGCTTGGATTCTGCCAAGTAGTGGACTCAGTTCCCATTGGTAGACCCAAAGAGTTCTTCAGCCATAGGTCACGCCCTCGCGAGACTCTTTAGGCAACGCAGACTAATAGACAGTAACTATCAAGTCTTCTGCCTAAATCAGGTAAGAACCAGAGGTTTATATTATGTATTCCTTTAACATGTGTTGTCCCCACTTTCTAAGTAAGTATGTGTCTCTTTCCTCCACCAAGGGTGTCAATCAGCTAAGTATATATCTGGCAGGGAAGTTCATGTACAAAAATGATATTGTTAGTATACAATAAAGTTTTTGTACATACTTACCTGGCAGATATATACGATTGATGGCCCGCCCAGCCTCCCCTCAGGAGACAGGTGGAAGAAAATAACCTGACAGGAAAGGGGGACTGGTTCTTACACCCGCCTCCCAGCGGCGGGTAAGGTAGATCACCTGACCTACCTGTAGCGTGTGCCGCGAGTTTTGAATTTTCTGTCGTGACGTCAGAGACCTAAGCTAAGTATAATATTCTGCCAGGTAAGTATGTACAAAACTTTATTGTATACTAACAATATCATCTTTGTTCCATGAATTTTAGTAACTTAGCCCCTATAATTTCCCCGAGAGCTTACTATTGTTTTAAGTTAAGTGACATTTTGAATATAAGGAGCTTTCTTTATGGCAAATGTAAGTGTACAATTGTTTTAAAAATATTTCTTGAACCTATTTGTGATAGTACAGGTGTACAGTCTCTCTAATTCACTTATCGAAACGACTAAGTCCTTGTTGAACTTGAAGAATATGATCTTCGTAAGGCCTACTTCTTACGCCTGTTGAAATGCCTTCTTAAATAATCAAATTTTCTGGCAGCTGGAGAACCAAATCTGCTATTATTTTCATCAAATCTACTTTGAATTTGGGATGCAATAATTGTTGCGCTAGGAAATTTTATAAAAATATCAAGACAATTCAACCGAGTCCTTTAAATCGTTTCCACCAGTAAAATAACAAAGCAAGGCGAAAATGCTCTCAAACTCAAATGAAAGAGAAATACAGTAGTACCTCGAGATACGAAAGGCTCTACTTACGAAAAAAATCCAAGTTACGAAAGCAATACGAAAAATTTTACTGCTCTACATACGAAAAGTTTTCAAGATACGAAAGGTTGTTGCTATAAAGTCCCGAGATTCGCCCGGACCACGAGAACAATTTTAAAACTCCCGCGCCGCCAACTGAGTAAACTCGCCACCATCCTCCCGTTCTCCCATTGGTTCCTGATGCTAGTCACCCCATAAGGTCCTGCTCTCCTATTGGTCAGCATCTACCCCTTGTGCTTTAAGTATTCTATTGGTAAAAGGTTGCTGTAAATTGAAAAACTTAGTTTTCATACATTCAACTTACCTGTCAGATATATACATAGCTATCGACTCCGTCGTCCCCGACAGAAATTCGAATTTCGCGGCACACACTACAGGTAGGTCAGGTGATCTACCGGCCTGCCGCTGGGTGGCAGGACTAGGAAACCATCCCGTTTTCTAATCAGATTCTCTCTGTCGCTGGGAATGTAAACATATGTTTACTTTCCCTCTGATTTGATTTTCGTGTTTCATCGCCATCGATCTTCTGGGCCGACTTTTTTACAGGGAAGTACTGGATCGGTGGTTCGGCATACGCTTTTAATAACTTTTTAATAACTTTTTAATGAATTAACTTCGAAGTTTTCAAAGAATAGAGGATGTGTAACTACCGAAGTTTTCGGTAGACAATTACATAGTTTGCAAGAAAGGGAAATATAAATATTTATTCATTGATAAAGTGTAATAAATGTTAGAATTTGATTGAGGAAAATAAGGTAACTTCCTATTTGAGGAAGTCAGAAAAACATAGAACTAGATATGCTTTCTTTAGAAGCTTTAATAGCTCTCGTTCTGACGAGCAGTTAGAATATTAACAGTACTAGTAGTGTTGTTTCCTCATCACCTTCTTACTTCACAGAAACTACAAATTCATTTGCAATTTGAAGATAAAGGAATGTAGCTCAAGATACGAGCTATTATAAGGTAAGAAGTGATTATAGTGTTCCCCATTGCAATAGAGGGTGCGTCTGATCGGCTCTGTCTCGCTCCCAGGCCTAGACCTCTTCCAAGCTCCCTGGCCCGGAGGAGAAGGAAAGTCGAAAGCCGTACGGAGGTTATGGAGAATCCCCACCGATCAGGCGTCCCCTCGGCAGGTTCTGTAGGACGTCCCAGACTGCCAGGGATAGCCATTGGAAAGGCATCCTAATTCAATGTGTTCCCTTATTATTATCGTCTTGACGAATAAGGAGAAGAAACATTCAACGGCGTAGATTAAATGAAGATGCAAGATAATCTCGTCTGGCTATCGGAACCTCAGAAGAGACGGAGAAAGGAAGACATCATTCGATAACAGTTGCGGTAGAGGCATTGCCCTATCCGGGTTCGTCCCCTGCACAGCTGGACGAGGGGGAGCTCTATCCCATGGGGGTTTGAAATAGTTATTTCAATAAATTCCTCATCGGTACGTGTATATGAAAATATATCTATTCTGAGAATAACGAATTAGATAATAAAGAATATTTGTTGATCGAATGAATTATATGGATCTCGTTTAGTGATTACACATACTATATATATAACTTTTGAGCTTCTAGCTCCTCGGGCATGAAGCTCCGGTAACGAGGCTCAATGCGCCTAAAGCGTCTGAAACAAGGCGCAAAGCGCCTGAAACGAGGCGCAAAGCGCCTGAAACGAGGCGCAAAGCACCTGAAGAGCCTGAATAGAGGCGCAAAGCGCCTGAAGCACTATGAACCAGGATCTTCATCGGAAATGGAAGTCCTTCTCATTCAGAAGAAAGGGAGGGCTATGGACGAAAATGGAAGTATTGTCGAATTCTAAGCAAGAACAAGTGTACAAGAGATCGGAACCTTCCGCACACGGATCCTTCCGCACAAGCGGAACCTTCCAGAAGGCGGAAGATTCCAGATTCGAATCGCCTTCCAGGCTCTTGGAATTTTCCAAGAAGGAATATTTTCCAAATGTGCAGAACATTTCACATAAGCGGAATTTGACAATAACTCGGAACCTTCCGCACAAGCGGAAACTTCCAGACGTACAGAACTTTCCAGGCGAGGATCGCCTTTCAGACGCTCGGAACTTTCCAAGCGGAAATCTTTTTCCGGATAAGCAGAACATTCCGAACGCGGAACTTTCCAGGCGCGCGGAACCTTCCGCACAAGAAAAACTTTACAAGCGCGATACGTCTGCTAGGATCCAGGAGTATTCTGATCACGATACTCCTCCTAGGCGCCAGGAGTATTCGGAACGCGATACTCCTGCCAGGTGCCAGGAGTGTTCCGATCACGATACTCCTCCCAGGCGCCAGGAGTATTCGGAACGCAATACTCCTGCCAGGCACCAGGAGTATTCCGAGCACGATACTCCTCCCAGGCGCCAGGAGTATTCGGAATGTGATACTCCTACCAGGCGCCAGGAGTATTCCGATCATGATACTCCTCCTAGGAAAGCGATACTTCTGCCAGGCGCCAGGAGTATTCCGAGCATGATACTCCTCCAGGCGCCAGGAGTATTCGGAACGTGATACTCCTACCAGGCGCCAGGAGTATTCCGATCACGATACTCCTCCTAGGAAAGCGATACTTCTGCCAGGCGCCAGGAGTATTCCGAGCACGATACTCCTCCCAGGCGCCAGGAGTATTCGGAACGCGATACTCCTCCCAGGCGCCAGGAGTATTCCGAGCACGAGGAGTATTCCGATCGCGAGACTCCTTCCCAAGCGCAGGAGTATTATAGGCAAGATACTTCTGCTTAGCGCCAGGCTCTTTCTCTACAAGAAGAGCCTGACATCCGCCAAGAGTCCTCCAGGCGAAAGGTGAAAGACGTTCGAGGCTTTTCCTGATAGGGACGGAGTTGTCGCACAGGCGACCGTCACCCTTGTCAGGATAGTCTTAATGCAATAAAGGCAAGAGCAAGTTCGGCTTTTTTCCTGGCAGGTACTCAAGATGTACACAGGCTGCCGTAGCCCTTGTCAGGTTAGAGTCGGTACTGCTAAAAGCCCTTCACCTTTTGAAAGGAAGCGCTCTCCTCCAGTTGCTCAATCTTCTCCCAACTAGAGGAATGGAAGATAGAGCAGAATTGTGAGAATTAGTTCAATAGTAGTGGATATTAAAATCATCCTCCTTCTAAAAAATAATGCAACCAACCATTTTCAGAAAGAGGGGCAATCGTTTGGAAGTTGAACAAGATTCGTACGAGCTCTCATTCATTGATTAGAGGCTCTTCCAGATAAGAAAGGCGTAAAATACCGGACCTTATCTCCAAGATAATAAAAGCTGGAGAGATTCTCTTCGATCCTCGGTAGTCATTTGCGATCTCTTTCGACTAATACTCATTTGGGTTTATTGACGAAAAGAACGAAGAGAGTAAGATTTCCATTCTTTCTCTGCATGTCGGAGAGGAAAGAATGTCGTAGAAGACTTATTGTATACGACTACTGAATGACAAGTCATATACGCATACCGTAGTTGCCTTTCTGGTTTGCTACGGAATTATCTATATCCTTACAGGATTTTCCTAGTAAGGACTTCGCTTAAAAGGTTTGTTTTCGGCAATACCTACTCAGTATTAACAAAGGTTGTTTGCTTGAATTTGCATTATTGAGAGCTTTCTTAGGCTCGAGAATAATTTTATTATATCCCTTCATTGAAGGGAGTAACTGGCAACTCAGAATGAATGCAGCCAGGCAGTGAACGAGACGGATTTGTAACGCCAATTCAGTACCATCCGGATCTCGGTCCGTGAGCGGTTGGTTACATCTCTCTCTCCTAAGGATCGAATGGTTCACCGTATATTCCCCTACAATCAGGGACTTAACCACGAATTGAGGGGATTTTTAGGCAAACATGAATAACAATATTATTCGTTTTGCTAAGGATCTCTCTCTGCCTCGGCGAGGAAATAAGGTAGTAGAAAATTCACCTTAAGATAACGGTTACGGTTAAGCCTTATGCACACCACCGTGGTTAATTACAGAATTCCTACTATCCTTACAAGAGTTTCCTAGATGAATGCTGTTTACCACAAACTGTGACGGTATTATAAAGGATTTTAATTCGGCAGAGCACGATTTAACCTATTTGGAAACAGACTCGGAACGTAACGATCGTTCGATGCGGGATTTTGCACGTCCGTGAGAACCTTCTTGATCGACGATAATAACTGTTAACGCATGTTTAACATTTATTGGAAAGAGTTGTGAGAACCTGCGGAGTGTATTCACAGACCTCTTCGCAAGGTAGAAGACGAACGAGCTTCTTATAGTTTGCTTCCTTTTCCTCGAAACAAGAGAGGTAGCAAGATACGCCATCTTTAATTTAAATAGGGGAATAAACTTTAGTCTTTTTTCCCCACTAGTTATCTATATTCTTAACAGATATTAAGATAAATGGGCGTTATAAGAAGAAGATGAATGCATCATTTTGGCAATAAAAAGGTTGGATTCACAGAGGTCACGTTCTTCTCTCAGCATGTGTCGGAAGGTTTTTTCTAAGAGTAGAGATTTTATTGGAATCTATTATAAATATTGGACCTGGAAAATCTATCCACTCTGAGTCTGTCTGCGTGCAGACTGACCAGAAGTAAATATGAATGAGAGGATTTTTCAAGGGAAGCTTGATAATTCCTTCAAATATGTTAAAGACCTAGAGTTGCTGCAGATCGTGCTAGATGGAAAGGGGAAACTGTCCTCTTCCGATACCTCTGTGAACCACATAATGGTTTTCTTCCCTTTCAGGGGGAAGAATCACCTTGGTATTTTATGCTATCAATGAACACAGTAAAAAGATATACTCGTCTCGACAAAGAATATTAGAGATAGTAGAGAATTAAGATCTTAGGGATCTTATACAATACCTCTATACGATAAGAGTAGGAGATCTTATACTTAGAATGGGATCCTAATTTGGGCCTCAGATTCCGTGTTCCGTCAAGATGGAACAGCTCCTCATCAAATGTTTCTCCTGCAAGGTCCTAAACGATCAAAAGGACAAGTGAAATTTTGGGCTTTAGAATCTGGAATCAAATTCTATGAAGACTCGGCAATGGGGTTTCTGGCCAGCATAGTATGTTTGGCAAAAGAACTAAGCCTTTTATTCCTGGATCAACGCTTTCAGATAGAGGTTTTGTTGTCCGGGTAATGTATTGACGTTGTCATCTACAGAAGAAGGACAAGGTTTAAACGTTTACTGACAGAGTCTTGGGAACGCGATGTGGGCTCAAACTACTTCCCAAAAGGTTCAGAGAGATACATTTTAAAGAAGCTAGAAAGATCAGGAGTCCTACCAAATTTCAGCCTCAGAATCTCTTTTAAAGGACTTCCAGGCTCCTTCCCTTCCTTCGGCAAGGATAGGAAGTTTCTGCAACAAGAAAACTCATCAACATGTAGGAGGAGAACTCGTTAGCTACGGAAGTATTCAATAAGGATCCTCCTCGGAGGAAGACTTGTCTCTCGGGCTTTTTAGATTTCCTATCGTCTACTGGATATAGCTGACTAAAAATCACCTCCCCTTGCCGGAAAGGCCAAAAGCTCAAAGTGAAAGAATTTCTTCCACCCTTCTCCAGTCTCCTGATAAACGATGGTGGATCTTCAGGACTTTCGGACAATGTAGCGCCAGTCAGGCGCCAAATGCCAAAAAAGGCGTGAAGACGCCAGAGAAAGACAGTCAATATGAACACTGTCATTTGTCTGATGAGGAGAAGGAGCGGGCCTCCACCTGGCGCAGTGCGCTAGAGGCAAACAAATCGGGGAAAAAAGTGTCCGATGTGGACATCGCCAGTTTTCCTCGAGACTCTTAACAAGCTCGAAGCTAAGCTCCAGCAAGTGGGGAGAAGTCAGCCACGCGCCAGGCTCCAAACAGGCGCAAGGCTCTGGCAAGGTGCGAGGCACGGCCAGGCACGAGGCGCCAGGCAAACAGGATGCGCCAGGCAGGCGCAAGGCCGCCAGCCAGGGCGAGGGTGCCAACCAGGCGCAAAAACGCCAGCCAGGCGCAAGCCAGGCTCTAGGCTTCATCCAGATGAGATCCAGTTCAAAGAAAGTCCTAGTCTTCTTTGAAACAATGGTGATCTCTAAAGCACTTCATAAGTGACTTGATGATACCTTCAAACAGCTGAGAATTTAAAGCTCATGAAGTGCGAGCTTTTGCAAATTCTTGTTCTTTTCGTAACAATATGTCAGGAAGACATATTAGCTTTAACATATGAGAGATGCAACGATGTGTTGACTGCTCATTACACGAAGGACGTCAAGTTAAACCTACGAGAGATCCTTCTCTCTTGGTTTATACGTGTCAGCGGATACGTTGCTGGGATAAGGAGCCGACACTGATCCTTTAATAATGAGTTGAATTTATTTTAACTTAGTGAATTTTATTGAGGTTTGAAAGGAGTTTGGGGGATAACTCTTTTTCAATTCTAGCGCGAACCCTCATGTTAGGAACAGGTGATCGGGATCGGTGTTGCGCTCCTTAGTTATGCCAATAGGCATAGGCATATTGTCATATAAGCGGATTAGCACCCATTGACAAATGCCAATTAGGCTCGACCGAGTAAGTGGATAACCCATCGGTAGACCCACAAGAACTCTTGGCCACAGATCACTATCTTGCTAAGGCTCTTGAGACGAAGCAGACTCCTATGCAATAGCTAGGAAGTCGACCCTTCGTCTAGAAAAAACAGAGGAAACCAGGTCATAAATACCTACAACATATGTTGTTTACCTGTCTAGTCAGTAGTTAGCTGTCTCTTGCCCTCCACCAAAGGGTGTCAATCAGCTATGTATATATCTGACAGGTAAGTTGAATGTATGAAAAATGATATTGTTATGATACAATAAAGTTTCATACATACCTGGCAGATATATACGATTGAAGACCCACCCAGCCTCCCCGCAGGAGACAGGTGGAAGAGAGAATCTGATTAGAAAACGGGAATGGTTCCTAGTCCTGCCACCCAGCGGCAGGCCGGTAGATCACCTGACCTACCTGTAGCGTGTGCCGCGAAATTTGAATTTCTGTCGGGGACGACGGAGTCGATAGCTATGTATATATCTGCCAGGTAAGTATGTATGAAACTTTATTGTATCATAACAATATCATATTCATGCAATACATTTAATAAAAAAAAGAACATTAGATAAAGATAGAATAAAGAATAGAAATGAATGGTTATTATACTGTTTGTAGTCTCAGTAGTTGAAGAGAGATAATGAAAATTTATGGCTTACTGTGTCAAAGTGGATTGCTTGGCGATCGTTCGATACTCGTAAGTGCTGGATGTAAACAGACATTTGGAAGCTTTTTTTTGTTTGTTTATTATAGTTAATGGTTACTTAATAATTATTTGAAATGAGTACATGCAATACATTTAATAAAAAAAAATGTGAATTAGATATCATAAAATATAAATAAATCAGACTGCCAACAAATACGCATTTTGTAGAATTCCTTGCTTCTGCTTTTAGTATTATTACGTTACGTATACGTATTACGCATGTTTCATTATAGCTGTCAGTAACTTTCTGTATCTCCGTTAGGTAAAGATAGAATAAAAGAATAGAAATGAAGGGTTATTATACTGTTTGGTGGTTTCATTAGTTGAAGAGAGATACTAATGACAATTATGGCTTACGTGTGCTAGGAAAAATGATTGCTTGGCGCTCGTTCGATACTTGTAAGACGGGTAAGAGCTGAAGAATGTAAACAATCGATTGGAAGGTTTGTTTGTTTGTTTGTGTATTATAGTTAATTATTAATTAATAATTATTTGAAATGAGTACATACTGATTATTTATACATTTATTGGCATATTCTAAGCTTTTAGCTCTTAGGTTTAGATGTCAGAATCATAGACTAGGCTACAGTAGCAACCACTAACATAGGCTAGGCTTATTGCTAAGGGACATATGCTAAAGTCCTAATATATGCAGTAAAAATGGGGTTGAACATTATATGCAGTTGAATATTACTCAAGTATGTACAGTATTTTGCCTTTTTGGAGTCATATTTCTTCTGTCGTAACCCTAGAACATGTGTTTTAGGCCTGGAAATATAATTTACTGGGGTTGTTTTTGGAGGGCTTGGAACGGATTAGCCATTTTACATGTAAAATGTGTTCCAAGATACGAAAAATCTCTTGATACGAAGGCCGTCTCGGAACGGATTAATTTCGTATCTCGAGGTACTACTGTACAATATTTGTTATCGGATAGCACTGAATAATGAGATAGGTTATTAAGCTTAATAAAATTTAAGTTGATGTATAATGATAAATTTGATGTTAAATATTCTTTAGGTCCTTTTAATTTATTTAATGAGCGTGATGGGGGATCAAAGTTGATACGGAAAAAAACTTAAAACTAATGATCGGACAGTACTTGAACTTGCATTGACTCATTGTTACTCACATCTTCATTAGTCCCGATCCGCTGAAGTGAGATTCCAAAGTCCCGTGGTGGAAAAAAGGTGTTATTAAGCTTGCTGCCATTCTGACGTCCAAGTCCATGAGCCATCCTCAGCCGCTAAGGGTTTTAGCTTGCCATATTAGTGATAATGAGTCCGGATGAAGTAATAGTGTACACCTACCAACTGACTCTCTGACTGTCCTGGTAAAACACTGACCAGTCAACTCTCCAACTGAAACAAAAGCAGTAACTACGGGCAGACTTTACTTCCTTCGTTAACCAGCAGACGATGTTCCGAGATCTTCAAATGACCGTATGGGCTTGTTGATCGTAAACGAGCATAATGCAAGCACTTTTACAAAGGTTATTACTGATTTTAGTCAGGTGAGGACCTAGAACATCGTAACATTAAATTTAAAAATCAATCATACTTTGAAAGAAAACAAGTATGACAAAATTTATAATAAATTAAGTTATTTCTTAATCAAAAAAATAAAAGGAAATATGATTGGCTTATTTTTTCTTCAGCTGCTGTTGGATAGACCAGTGGTTGGGTACTGGACATCACACTCTTGAAGAATATTTCGGACAGGAAGATGGATAGGTCATTGGGACCATATCTTTCATTCCCTTCGGGACTGCCCACAGGTCCTTGGAACTCTATTTCCCTGGACCAGTGGTGGATGCTTGCAAGATGTATTTGCTTACCCATCTCCTTCAAGAGGACAAGTTGCATCTCGTCCATGGGTGTGCAGTTATAGAGGTAAGAAGGATGCGAGAGTTTCTGGCTCTCCCCCTTCCACGCCTCGTCCCTCCTCTCCTCTTCCTTCAGGTAGAGGATAGGACTCGAACTCACACTGGCTGGTCGGACGATTGTTGCGGTAAGCCTATACATAAGCGTCCTTTTTATGTTTCTTATCAGAATCATAGAAGCAATCCTGCTCCTTCCTTTAGCAAGGGGAGGAAGGAGACTGACAATAATGCAAACCCTTCCCAGAACTTTGCATTAATGTCTCTGACACCAAATATTCTTCACAGCCCTTTGTTCCGATACGTATACAAACCCTCTGGTCCTTTAACAATAGAAGGTACTCGCCTCTCTGCCCGCTTCAAGTAGTATGCTTTGTTTTCTTCACTGCGTGAAGGCTTTTCTCTTTCCCTTTTACTGTGTGTGCATGGGCAAGGCTATATTTAAGTAGGTGTCTGTTTTGTATATCCAATACAGTGATTTTCGTGATTTGTTATGAAATCCCGAGAGCCGGAGAGACCCCCTCCCCCCCACCCCCATCAGCCGCAAATTGTGCCCTGGTGGGGTGGTGGGCCGTTAAGTTTGTTGGCATACGGGAGAGGAACGATTTTTAAAATAACGCTTCGGCGTTTAAAGGGTTAACATGAGGATGAGACATGTATTTAACGTGAGTGATATTGATCTGTAGCAAGACATGTAGTATTCATCCGAAAATTACGCTTACGCTTGAGAATTACCGAGGGTAACTTCAAAGGTTTGTCCTTGTTTTGTTTTTTTGGTAATTTCTCTTCTCCTTCATCCTTTCACTTACTATCGGTAGAAGGTAGAAGAATGGGCATGTGGTGTTGATGTTTGGGGGATCTCTTTTCACTTTGGAGGGCGGTGCCCTTGGATGCGTGAGTAGTATCGTCATTACTTTAATAATTTTCCTTATTTTACAGACTAACAGTGGTGATTGTGTTTACAGCAGTATTGGTTGGATAGCTTTTCGTATTGGTTATCCTAACCTTGGAATTGTACCTGTGACTCGTAGCAAGTTGCAATACCGATCCTCGAGTGTGTGTAACTGATCCCCTGTTGATAATCATAATCATTTACCACTACTACCTGGAGTTATGTCACTGGACGAAGCTGTCGCGCTGCCCTGTGAGTTTATCTACTCCTGATGGTGGAAGTCTGGCAGAATTTGGAGGAATTGAAGAGGAAGAGAGCTCATCAAGTGTTGTCTTCCTCCTCTTCGAGATCATCATATTTTCATGCCTCCACCCCTTCGACTTTTAAAGCTTTGCCGTAGAAGAGAAGGTGGTCCCCCCCCCCCCCCCAAGAAGAAGTCTCATCACGTCTGTCTTGCTCTGGTGAGACAGGTGGGTCTTTCACTGGTCCTCCCATTCCTCCGGAATGGGGCCCTTCTCTCTTTCCTCAGGGAGGAAGAAGACAGGGACCATGGAGGTATTGGACACCGATGACACCTCCTCTCCTGGCTCCAAAGGTTCCACCTCTGGACCGGGAACCATCTCGGCCGCCCGCTTGCAAGCGTCACCAAGTGTACGGTCACCTTCGGGTGACTGTGCAGCCAAGGTCCAGACTGCGAGTATGCTAACTGTGTCAGGACCCAGGCACGGAGCGTAAGGATGGTAGGAGTCGCTCAGGTGGACTCTCGCCAGAACAGCAATCGCTCTCGCAGCGATTGTCTGGTATCCAGGGTTGATGTGACGTTCCCGCGGGTCCATGACGCAGAGACCGGTGGAGGTGGTCCCATCCAGCCCTCTTTTAATTATTCTTTGTTCTGACACGTAATACAAACTTCGGTCCTTTACATAGGGAAAAATACTTACATGTAATACAAACCCTCGGTCCTTACATAGGGAAAAATACTTACACGTAATACAAACCCCTTTGGTCCTTTACATAGGGAAAAATACTTACAGCGCCAGCTGACCGGTCATAAGCTTTCTAACAAGGTAGTTCGGTAGTAACTGCTTGTCCGAAGGGTCGGGAGTCCCGCCCGACTGGAGGGTAAACATTCACTTTGCTTTCAGCCGCTGTCGATGAGGACATGTTCACCTCTCTGCCCGCCATCGCTGTGAGCCTTTCTCGCCTTCATACGAAGATTGATAGCCTTGTATTCGCTTTTTCTTCTTACTAGTAGTACGTGTAGTGTGAATCCTCCGTAATGTACTTACTAGTTTGTTTGTTTTTTTGTTTTTTCATTGTGACTTGTGGTTTGCATCGTGTTAAGGAACATGCAAGCCCGCAAGACTGAGAACCCCCCGCACCCCCCCCTCTCAACCAACCGGAGAGTATGCCCTGGTGTGGAGGGCGGCCGTCATTGGGGGACCTTTAGGTCCACCGAACATGTGGACCCCCATTTATTGTGTACTTGGTGCCGAGGGCGTGAGTGCTTCTCGGGCCGAACCCTGTAATGTATCTATGTCATGGTCGGAAGAGCAGTGAGAGTGCTATGATGAGGGAGGAGGGAGGTGCGTTAAAACAGCCAAAGGGGTGGTCGGAAAGCTCTCCAGCGACACCTCTGATTACGGACACGTCTTCCTCTTTCCTCCCTCCTAGTCAGCTCCCTTGTATGGCTCTTTCCCCTCCGGGGGACGTGTTGCGTTCGGCCTCGTCGTTCGACCTGTCGAGCATAGAAGAAGGAGCACGCCATCCCGACGTAGAATTGTACTTGGGGTCTTCCGTCCGCTTGGGGTGGGAACTTGCCCCCTCGGGTGGGCGAGCGGGACCCCCCCCAACTAGCCCAACTCTTGCCTCCTCAGGTGGGACTGCTGGCCGCGGTTGGAGACCTCAAGCAGGTCTGGCGCTCGCTGAGCCTTCCGGGCACTTCCAGCATTCAGGGGCTGCTGCACCACCTGCCGCTCCTGACGTGTACAACGACGACCACTCTACACCTGGGTATTGCTGTGCACCGCTGTTACGGACCTTGAGATCTCTCAGAGACAATGTTACGGCCTCTGAGGGAGGTCCGCTTCAGGTTCGATATGAAATAATAAAAAAAATATATATATATCAACACAAACAGTTGAAACTGGGGATACGAATATAGAAAGAAACACTAACACAACAAAGGTTTATTTACAAGCTTACTAACAAAGGTAAATGCAGAATGGTATCTCCTATTTACATAAAAAGATAGAATCTTACACTGCATGAACCGGGGGAAACAGTGAGGTAATAAGAATACTTGCTAAACAGTTTGGCACTTCGGAGAGGTGGCTTCATAAATGTAGATTGGCGATTGCGGATGTCCTCTTGACTCCGTGTTGCAGAAACTAATCTTCTTGTAAGGCAGGAATTCCCCAACACCTGTAACAGGACCTTTTCTTCTCTGAAGTCTGCTCAACGTAGAGATAACTCGGTCGTCCACTCCTGAAGACGACTAGACCAATATCCAACCAACTCTCGAGCAACTTTTCTTCTTGATTGATGCTTCGTCGGTTCCTTTTTTTTCGTATCTCACGGAAAATCTCTGGCTGCTGCTGATCTCTCACTAATAAACTGATCTGTGGCTCTCTGTGACTAAACTGGTGATCTCTCTTTTACGATCTCTCTCTCTCTTCTACGATCACTCCTCTCCAAAGTTCGTTCGTCGTATTTATACGGCACTCTGGGGGCGGAGCCTACGGCGAACGTCACCGACTCCAGGGATTTCTAGAACTTCTTAGATGAATCTAGACGAGGTATTGCATCAGAAATCGCGGCGTTTCTCACGTAACGACGAGATCCACAACACTCCTGCCGATTCTGGAACAACCACGAACAGTGGCGCGAAAACCTCCTTGCTGCCGAACTTCTCGAAAATGCGTTCTCCTTTCCTTTATCTTTCTTTGCTATGAAGCAATTACCATCACACGCCCCCCCAAAAGAGAAAAAAAATGAAATCAATTGATTTATTTTTTTTTCTAAAGAGAAGCAAGAATTAAAACAGCGGGTAAACAATTCTGCATAAGCTTTAATCCAGTCAAACACTCACGCTTCTCTACTCACACACTTACTCGTGCAAATAACAGAAACGGTTATTAGGCTACTTATGCTGAGAAAAATCTCTAGAGGCTACTGCTATAACATTATCCTTCTCTCTTACTATTTCCGTTTTCTGAACTCTGATTACAACTTATAAATACTAAAACACCTCTTGTGTTTTTTTCTCAAAACTAATCTCACTCAGTAACACTGTTACACGGGCGGAGGCCATGGCACGGGGCGTTGTTTATAATTCTGAAGCAAATTTACATTCATTGCCTTTGCTCTACTCTTACCCACATTAATTCTATAATGTAGTACTGAATAAAGACCTTCGTACTTATAAGGTAAAAATGGACTTTTCTCTCGAGACCAGTACTAAAAGTTATCTCTTACACACAAACTTCTCTCTTTGGCTCTAAGATAAGGTTTCTCTTTAGTTTCCACCTTGACTTCCGTTTGGGTTTTCTTTCGCTAAATGCCAAGTGCTTCTGTTCTCCTCCACTAGATGCCAAACATCTCTTAAATTGTTTTTATAATAATCAAGATTAGTTATGCAATCATCTCTACCCTTACTTCTAGGCAAAGTTCCAAACATATTTATAAATACATTATCAAAAGATAAGCCTACTGAAGGAATATTACACAACTGAACTCTAGGAATTACTTGAATCGGTTTCCCGGCAATTTGATATTCATGACAGTTTAAAGCAAACCTCTCAAAACACACATCATTCTTCATCTTAGGCCAAAAGTACGCCTTACTAATACACTTGAAAGTTTCATTTACTCCCAAATGTCCTTGCTCATCAGGTGTGTTAACTTCCAAATTAATTCATGAAGCTTCTAGAAACTACAAATTCTTGTAATTCCTCCTTCACTACCTGACTTAGGACAAACATGACACAAAACTTCGTCCTTTACACAAAAAGTTTCCTTACACACATCGAGATCATCATCCAGCTCATATTCAAAATTTCGGGTTAGTGTCTCATCCTCTCTCTGCAACCTGACTAGCTCATCCTTATCCAAAATGTTAGAGCCTAATTCATCACCGTAACTAGTACTAGCTAGATACAGGTACATTTACTACGTTACTCTCGACAGCTAGGCCTTCCCCTTGGCTCTCACTGTCAACCTCGATAGAGTCCGGTCTCTCAGCCACATTTATGCTAAGATCAACCTCGCTCCACCTCTATCACATCGTTTGAATCCACCGAACTCACTCACGTTCGAATCCACGAACTCACACTCGTTCGAATCCACGAACTCACACTCGTTCGAATCCCACGAGAACTTACACTCGTTTCGAATCCACGAACTTATCATCACCGTAGTCTACGTCTGTATCTAAACCCGACCTAGTTACTACCATTTCAGGTACTGGAATATTCCTCACAAGGATTCACATTCTTGGATAAAGCTAAGTCATTACCGACAATAATGTCAACGCCTTCAACGGGCAAACTGTCCACAACTGCAAGTTTTACTTCTCCTGACACTACCTGACTTTTCTAAATTCCAACTTCAACAAAGGACACGAACACACGTGTTAGGAACCCACCTAACATAACTTTCTCTTCCATATTGATTTCTGCCCTGTTCGGCACACACTCTCTTCGAATAAGTGAGACAGCAGCCCCTGTGTCTCGAAGCAAGACCACTTCTCTCGAATCTACTCCTCCAAGAGAGGAAACTACGCCTTCCGACAGAAATTCACCAAAAACTTCCTAGTTTCTCTCATCACATCATCCCTACTTGACGAAAGGTTAACTAGCGATACTGGTTTCTTACCGTCCTTCCTTTCGCTGCACAATTTCTCGCTAAATGCCCTTTCCCATTATTACATCGGAAACAAGTTAATTCTGAGCCACTATATGCCATTCTACTCTTACAAACCTTAGACGTATGACCGGTGGTTTTCCGCATGTATAACAGGAATATTCACTTCCACTCGACATTGCTATTACTAGGACTGAAAACCTTTACTGCTTTGTATTCTACCAGACGAAGGATCATTTCGTTTCTTACTAACACTCAAATTATGAGTTAGACTATATTCGTCAGCTAGCCTAGTTGCTCCTGCAAAAGATACTTCTCGCCTATCCTCTATATAAAGTTTAATCTCAGGGGATACGTTATCTTTGAAGTTTTCTAACAACACTAAGTTCTTCAAACTATCAAAATCCTCAACCTTAGCAGAAGTTAACCAATCAAAAAACAGCCTATCTAACTTCTTACCGTATTCTACATACGTAATATTTTCATCCTTTCTCAAATTTTTAAATTTCTTACGATATGCCTCCGGTACTAACCTATATGCGCTAAGAACAGTTTCTTTCACGATATCGTAATTATCACATTCCTCCTTAGACATGCAACTATACACAGTAAGTGCCCTACCACTCAAAACTGACTGCAAATATAAAGTCCACGTTTCTTTAGGAGAACCTACTCGTTCCATTAACTTCTCAAAACACATGAAATATGTCGTAACATCTTCCTCATCAAACTTTGGTACTAACTTTAGCACTGCACTCATACGAGTCATACCTAATGTATCAGCTTCGTTTTCGTTCTCGCCTGACCGACTGTTACGAGTACTTTCCCTTAACCGAGCAATTTCCAACTCATGCATACGCTCTTTCTCTCTTTCTTGTTGCTGCATTTCTCTCTCAGCTGCTCTTTCCTCTCTCTCAGCCGCTTTTTCATCTCTCTCATACTTTTCCCTCTTTCCTTTCAACATACTCACGGAGATCATTCCCCTCTAGACCTAGTAGCTTACCTGCCTCAACAAACTCTTTCACCATCTCACTCATCCTGATTCTTTCTATATTCTCCCTGTTTCAAACTGTTAAAGTGTTGATAATCCTGGCAAGGTCGCCACAAAATGTTATGGACCCTGAGAGATCTCAGAGACAATGTTACGGCCTCTGAGGGAGGTCCGCTTCAGGTTCGATATGAAATAATAAAAAAAAATATATATATCAACACCAACAGTTGAAACTGGGGATACGAATATAGAAAGAAACACTAACACAACAAAGGTTTATTTACAAGCTTACTAACAAAGGTAAATGCAGAATGGTACCTCCTATTTATATAAAAAAGATAGAATCTTACACTGCATGAACTGGGGGAAACAGTGAGGTAATAAAAATACTGCTAAACAGTTTGGCACTTCGGAGAGGTGGCTTCATAAATGTAGATTGGCGATTGCGGATGTCCTCTTGACTCCGTATTGCAGAAACTAATCTTCTTGTAAGGCAGGAATTCCCCAACACCTGTAACAGGACCTTTTCTTCTCTGAAGTCTGTTCAACATAGAGATAACTCGGTCGTCCACTCCTGAAGACTATTAGACCAATATCCAACCAAACTGTCGAGCAACTTTTCTTCTTGATTGATGCTTCGTCGGTTCCTTTTTTCTCGTATCTCACGGAAGATCTCTGCTGCTGCTGATCTCTCACTAATAAACTGATCTGTGGCTCTCTGTGTCTAAACTGGTGATCTCTCTTTTACGATCTCTCTCTCTCTTCTACGATCACTCCTCTCCAAAGTTCGTTCGTCGTATTTATAACGGCACTCTGGGGGCGGAGCCTACGGCGAACATCACCAACTCCAGGGAGTTTCTAGAACTTCTTAGATGAAATCTAAGACGAGGTATTGCATCAGAAATCGCGGCGTTTCTCACGTAACGACGAGATCCACAACACTCCTGCCGATTCTGGAACAACCACGAACATAGGCGCCTCCACAGTGGCGCGAAAACCTCCTTGCTGCCGAACTTCTCGAAAATGCGTTCTCCTTTCCTTATCTTTCTTTGCTATGAAGCAATTACCATCACAACCGCCACACCTGGTGTACATGCAGCACGTGACGTCGGTGACACCATCAGCCGCTGTGCAGGCCCCGCTGTCGTTCGTGCCGCGAGAGGAGTTGGCCCCAGCACCCTGGGTTTGCTGTCTCGCCCCAAGCCCCTGACTTTGAGTGCCCAAAGAGCTCACCGCTCGACCGCCCACCAGTTCCAGTACCAGTTCCTGCCATCTCTGTTCCTGCCCGTGGTGTTGCTGCTCCCGCCACAGGTCCTTCCGGACAGGTGCAGCTGGGCCGGGTTGCTACCGCAACTGCCCCCAGCTCTGTCCTGGATGGAGGATCTGACGGTGGTCCTGAGGAAGCTGACGAAGAAGAGGTCCAAGAAGAGGAAGGTGTCGTTGTCTTCTTCGTCGTCGTCTGCTGCCGCCTCTTCCCCTTCGACTTCCAAGGCCCCACAGCCGAGGAAGAAGGTTGCCCCCCCCCCCCCCCCCCCCAAGAAGTCTCGCACAGAGACTTCTAAGGGTCTGTCTCACTCCGGTGGGACAGGTGGGTCTTCCGCTGGTCCTCTGTTCCTACGGAAATGGGGCCCATCTCTCCTTCCCCAGGGAAGATGATGATGGGGGACCGTAGGGGGCACCAGCTACTACTGGTACCTCGTCTCCTGGTCCTGGTTCCAGAGTTCCACTTCTGCACCAGGAACCGTCTCGGCCGCTTGCTTGCGAGCGTCACCAAGTGTATGGTCTCCTGCTGGTGACCGTGCAGCCAGGGTCCAGACGGCTGAGCCTGCTCGCCGCCAGGACCCAGGCACGGAGCGGAAGACTGGTGGGAGTCGCTCAGGTTACTCTCGCCAGGCTGGCGATCGCTCTCGAGCAGCAGTCCCCCTGTTCCTAGGGCTGACACAACTGTCCCACCAGACCAATCACGTGCTGAGACCAGGAAGAGGTCTCCCCGGTCACCAGGCCCAGTCTCGGTTGGGTCAGGTACCATGACACGTCAAGAGGACTGTGCACGCTCCCACCCGCGCCAGTGGACTTTACTGGTCTCCCGACTGTCGCTTCCAACGTGACCGGACAGCTCGCTTGACTGGTAGCAGCTCTCCTAACGCTCGGAACCGTTGCTACCGTTCTCAGTCCAGCGGTTCTCCTCAGGAGACCCCGGGACTAGACCTGCAGCTCGGTCTCCACCGCGGGTTTGGCGATCGCCTGCAGTCCTCCCAGCCCTCCTCAGGCTACTTTGGGAGGAGCAAGGCAATTAGAAGTGACCATGAGGAGCGCGCTCCACATGGTCTCGCCACGAGAGCCTACGAGCGTGGCATGGTCCTGGGACCGAGCAGGTCGTACGCTCAAGTGGTTACCATCACGACAAGCACCTTCACATCAGCTTCCTGGAACTCAAGGCAGCATTCCTCGCACTCCAAGAGTTCCGGGAACGAGTGATGGAACACTCAGTGGTGTTGATGAGTGACAACACCACGGTAATGGCATACATCAACAACGGGCACCTAGTGTCCCTCCCGTTGCACCAGTTTACGAGGCAGGTGCATGAGTGGGTCGTAGCTCACTCGGTAGAGCTGTCAGCCAGATACATCCCAGGCAAGAGGAATGTAGTGGCGGACAAGCTCAGCCGCCGGAATCAGGTGGTTGGGACCAAATGGTCTCCACCCAGACCATTGCGAAAGGCTCTTCGACCTGTGGGGGCATCCAGTCGTGGATCTGTTCGCCACCCAGCACAACAGAAAACTCGAGATTTTCTTCTCCGTCGTGCCGGACCCATGGAGCAGCTGCAGAAGAATCATTCCAGCACCCATGGACAATCTCCTAGTCTACGCCTTTCCCCTGTTCTGCCTGATTCGCAAGGTGATCAGCAGAGTGCTGGTCACGAGCAATCTTCGGATGATTCTGGTGCCACCCAAATGGCCTCAGGCTGTTTGGTATCTGGACCTGCTGGCTCTTCTCTCGGAGGCACAGTGAGAGATTCCCCCCTGGCACAATCTCCTGTGCCAACCACATGTGGAACGGTACCACCGAGCAGTTCGGTCCCTGTGTCTTCACGGCTGTCAGTTATCCACCATCTCTTGCGAGCGAGAGGCTTTTCTAGCTGAGCAGAACAACAGAGATGGCAGGGTACCTCAGACAGTCATCTGCAGTAGTGTACCAGGGGAAGTGCCTGTCTTCTGTGGTTTGTGGTGGACGGGGTGTCTCTCCACTCAAACTCACTTCAGCAGGTAGCGGATTTCCTTGTCTTTCTTTGCCGAGAGAAGCTCCTCTCCGTCTCCGCAGTTAAAGGCTACAGAGCTGCCCTGGCCCTAGTCCTTAAACTGCGAGGAGTCGATCTTTCCACTTCAATGGAAATTTCACTCCTAATGAAGAGCTTCGAGAGGTCTTGCCCACCCAGGGAACTCAGGCCCCCGGGGTGGGATGTGACTCTCGTACTTTGGAGTTTGACTCGCAGACCCTTCGAGCTGTACCGAGAGTTGTCAGACAGGGAGCTGACCCTCAAGACCGTCTTCTTGCTGGCCCTGGCATTGGTGAAGAGAGTAGGAGAACTTCACGGTCTTTCATTCTATGTTAAGTACTCGAGGAGATGGGGATCGGTGACGCTCGATTTTGTCCTGGACTTCGTAGCGAAGACTCAGAACCCTCTTCGGTCCCTGACGACAGGTTCGAGTCCTTCCACGATCCCTCCTGAAAGACTTCGCCAACAATGATGCGGATGAGATGCTGCTTTGTCCTGTGAGGGTGCTACGGCGCTGTCTGAAGAGAACTCGTCGCCTCAGGCCTGAGTGTCGACGCCTCTTCGTTAGCACCGGGGTTACCAAGAAAGAAGTGTCCAAGAACACTATTTCTTTCTGGTTTTGTGAGGTAATCCGGAAGGCGTACGCTTCAGACGGGAATGCCAACACCAGTACCCTTCGTCCGAGAGCCCACGAAGTCAGAGGTATTGGTCCAACCCTTGCTTTCGGAAGAACTTGTCGGTGGCACAGGCACTGAAGGCAGGGGTTTTGGGCCAACCAGACCACCTTCACCTCTTTCTACCTTTGGGATATTGCCCACAGGTCCTTGGACACTTTTCCCTTGGGACCCGTTGTGGCTGCTCAAACAAGTTTTGTAGCTTACCCAGCTCCCTTACCGGACAAGATAGCATCTCATCCTTGTGAGACTGCATGAATAGAAGAGTGAATGAGAGTGTGACTGACTTCTCTTCCTCCTCTTTTCTTCCCTCTCCCTTCCGGCAGAGGGTGGTGGTCATCACCACGCTGGACAGGATGATCGATGCATAAGCTACGTAACAGAGCTCCATTCCATCCCTTTCACTAGGGATGGAAGCGTTATCCACCACTTTTTTTTCTTCTAACAAGGGGGTAAGTGGACGACAGCGAGAGACAAACCCAAGGACATTATATTGGCTCTTGCGTAGGACCTAGTTCTTGCTTGCTATTCATAAGAGGCACGCTTGCCTCCCTCTTATGAATTTGGTCCAGAGGTCTGACCACTGATCCCGCAGTGCACACTCCGATCAGTTGGACAGAGGCTAGGCTCCCTCCCTCTGCTCTTACAACCAGGGAGGGAACCAAGGTCGGACAAACACCAGTCTGTTCACAAGACTCAGATTCCACCCACCAAGAAGTGAGTCTTCCCAATGCAAAGGACTGTGGGTTTGTATCACGTGTTAGAACAAATCACAATTTTGAAGTACGTAGACCCTTGTTAACTCGGACTACATGGGGGCGAAGGGTGTCCGAGTATGCCGATTGTCCGACTTAACCGATGGCCTAGCCTAACATAGTAAACAATCATGAGATTCAAGTAAAATTACCGAGGCTATTTTGTTTTATTTTTCTTACCTTCATAGCTTGTAAACAAGTAAGATATTTCATAGCATAAACAAGTAAGATATTTACTGTATTTATTTACTTTTTGTGTTTATGTAACTAAATACCCTGACAAATGTTAGGCTGGCCTAGCCTACCATAGTAACCAATCGTAAGACTCAAATAGAAATATGATACCCTGTACCGTATTGACCTGTAAGATATTGGCTGTTATAACCTACCCACAAACCATGAAAATACTGTTATAGACTGTAAATTAGATTTAATCGATCATTTATTTATTTTTGTTTTTATGAAAACCAAAACATGACGAAGGCTATCGTCAATTTGTAAGTTACAGCAACCGAACAGCTGATCGCATAGCATAAACTAATAAAACAAAAGACGTGTGAAAATGAAGCAATCATTAACACTGAATTATGAATTTATTTATAACATAAAAAAAACAAAAAAGTCATATAAAAAAAACAAGAAAGATACTCAATCGAAGTTATTATAAAACAAAAAACCAAAAATTTTCATCAGAAGTTTTTATTACAAAAATAACCTTCGAGAGTTTTTATGTAAACTTCACATCACTCGTCATCAAAAAACTTCATATCACTCGTCATCACTGGTTGATGGTTGAGGAGAGTCAGGAGATTGAATGGTTGATGGTTGAGAAGAGACAACTGGCTTGAAAATAGAATAAATTTTAACTGCGTTCCGTGTTTGTGTTGCTTTCGAACGATAATATCCCTCATACTTCTAAAATGTGGGTAAAACAGGTTGCTCTCCTCGTCTGCTGTTAAGTCTATATATGTAATAATTGTGTCTAGGGCATCTCTAACCACTGAAAGTTTGGGAAAAAGTCAAACATCAGAATCCTTTTCCAATACTGGAGCCAAATCTTCCCCTTCAGCTGAACCTAAGGCTACCTTTGCCTCCACTAGTTTTAAACAAGCGAGCCCTTGTATCCGTGGACTTATAAGGAACACCCAACCACTTTGCACACTGGATTAGGTAACTTTTTACTAAGGATGTGCAAATACTCACAAGGATTGAAAGTAAGGTCCTCCATGATTATGGACAAATAAGGAGGGGAGGATAATACTAAATATATATGACAAAATTAAATGGATATTCAAATTAACCTAGTGCTGCCTCACAAACACAAACACTGCGTGCACCTGCGTACAATCCTGTCACGTCGCCAATCTGTTACAACCCCTAGGTGGCCCGTTCTTCAGATTCTTTTCAAGATGTTATTTAGGGATCGCAGCAGTAATAATGCAACACAGTGAATGGGAATGTGGTAAACAAACCAAGAAAACTTACAATATTTATTATAAAAAACAAAACTTAAATTTAAATCAACCTTGTGCAAGTACAAGTAAAACAAATATCCATAAGGCTATATGGCAATTATATGCCCCAGAGACAGTTAGTAAGTCTTTAACACAAGGTTCACCTAAAACTAGAAAAACTGAACCCTAAACCAATAAAAGAAATAGGAAACACAGTATGTAGCAAATAAATAGCTCTTAATAGCATGGGCCCAGAATCAATACACTAGCCTAAACAGCTAAAGAGAGCTAGAAGGAAGTAAGGAGTTCAATAGAGAGCTTAAAATTACATACCTACTTAATGAATCTAAATTCGCGCATGACCACAAATCAGTCATAACAGGGTAAACCATCAAACTATAATATATCAATATGAATACATACATACATTACACATACATTACACATACATACATATGTACATTACACACATACATTACACACATACATACAGATACATACATACATACATACAGATACATACATACATACATACAGATACATACATACATACATACAGATACATACATACAGATAGTTATACATATACAGATAGTTATAGATATATACAGATAGGTTTTATGAGATATTACAGATAGTTATAGATATATACAAAGAATAGTTATAGATATATACAGATTGTTATAGATATATATATACAGATTGTTTATAGATATATATATACAGATTGTTATAGATATATATATACAGATTGTTATAGAATATATATACAGATTGTTATAGATATCTATATACAGATTGTTATAGATATATATACAGATTGTTATAGCTATATATACAGATTGTTATAGATATAGATATAGATATAAGATATAGATCTAGATATAGATATAGATATAGATATAGATATAGATATATCATATACATTACATAATACATATACCATATACATATACATATCATAATACATATTACCTATACATATACATATACATATACATATACATATATATATATATATATATATATATATAGATCCTGTAAGCTTATGTTAAATGCATAACCAGTCTACTAATTCCTTTGGAGGATGTAGATAGGTGTCCACTGAGTCGCTGGAGACCACCCGTCCCTGCATCCAGGGATTTACTAAACACCGGGTCAGACCAATAAACAGCAGAAGTCTCCTGAAGGAAAATATAAAGGTCGACACCATTACCTGGTGTTAGCCTCCCTATGTTGGACTCCTCATGAGCCTCGACAGCCCAGACGTGGCGAAGCAGCACCAAGACCCTCAGTAAGGCGGGGCACGGCAGAAGCCTCTCCTACAGAGCTGGGATCCAACGCCAGCCTGCTACCCTTGGACTCCTCCGACTGGGGAAAAAAGCAAGGGGGGCAGGTCGCAAGTGACACAAGTCCTTGCGAGGCAAAGAGATGAAAACCATGATCAGTAAATACGCCGCAGGGGACTCTTCATACACCGACGGGTCAAAACTCGAGGAATATAAAGAAGTAAATCTTCCAAAACAACGTAGCATTGTCAATAATAAAATATTCCGAGGTGGCTGCTGCACTAAGTTCTTCTGGGATGACGATACAGCCCAAACTATACCTGGGAAGGGCGACGGGCTTTTCCAGTGTAATACTCGCACCGTCACTCACACTCCAATGAAAGTAATTAGCTACTAGAGGAAGAAGCAACAGCAACACTTTCATATAATGTGTAAACACAACGAACAATGCACATTAATACTTAACAATAAAAAGCAAAGAAAATTTACACTCGACTAAGGCTTGATTAGAAAGTACAAACTTAGATTATTTACACTTACCTGACAAACAAAAACAAAACATAATTCTCAAAAATACTGATTAGGTTATGCTTACTATAAATGAAAAAAGTGTGACCGTTCACAAAGAGCCCTGAGACACAACTGTCCAAAGACAAATAAAGTGCTTCAAGAGTAAGAGTTGCCAAATACTTAATAAAATAACCAACGAAACTGTCGAGTTCTGGTTGTTAGATTTTTTTTATAATCCATGACTCTGGTTCTTTTAAAAATATATATGATTGTTCATTTTTAAGTTTCCTTGTTTAATTTTTTTAATATAAAAGGTATAAACATGAAAAATTCTATTAACTTAAAATATATTTACAAACTGAAACATACAAAAATAACAAACTTCATGTATAACACAGCCAGGACTTCTATAATAATATAAAGGTCCATTGAAGATCTTGAGAGTATAATCAGAATCAGGAAAAGTACTTTCTTAGTAGAAGGAGTGATAGGACCAATTAGATCAATAGCAATACTTGAAAAAGGTTCATTCACAATGGGCATTGGCACTAAAGGTACTTTCTTTGGTTTTACTGCTGACTTTTTGTTTTTGACACGAATGACAAGATTTACAAAATCTATGTATATCTAAGCTTGCCCTTGGCCAATAGAATTTTTGCATGATCTTATCTATAGTCTACGAGATGAAAAGTGTCCCGCCAACAAAGATTCATGTGCTAAACTTCATGATTATATTACGGTACTGAACTGGCACAAACTAACTGTAATTTTCCAACATCTTCAGGTTTACTAGTTTCAATGCACTTATGATATATTAAATCTCCAATATTTACGTACGTTAACTGTCCGACATTTTAAGGTTACACTTTCTCGTTATCAAGCAAACTTACGAATACTAGCAAGTGAAGGACATTCATTTTGATACTTCCTAAATTCATCAGAATTAAGACCATATTCCTTATCCAAAGATTCAAGATTACTAGACATAGGACGTTCCTTTACTTTACTCTTAGCTTTTGCTCTCGTTACAACATTAACGTTATCGTTACGATCAGAAGCAAAACTCATCACCATGAATTAAACTTAAACCTGCATCAACATTATGTTTAAGTCCAGGTATAAGACCAATAATGACATCTGCGCACGTATGGGGGCAACAATAGCTTTAACTTTACCCGAAAAGAATTAGACTCAATTGTATGCACTGTATTTAGGTACAAAGGTCTACCAAGATAGTCATAAACTTTCACTTTTCTGCCACGAGGGTAATTTAAAGGTACTAATGTATCTCTAACAACCACTGTATTGCACCCAGTAGGGGTCAAAAACTATCTCAACTGACTGATCAAAAAATCTTTCCATCGTATCAGTTACACAATTATGCCATTTTTTCTTCACGGCCAAGTACAACACCTATTTAGGCACTACTTTATCAGATTTCCTATTTAATTTGTACACAGAGCAATTAGGACGAATATGACCAACTTCACCACAATTATGACATTTAACATTAGAATAGATGTAGTTACCGAATTCGAAACTTTAGGAGAATTTGAAATTTTATCAGCAAGAGGTTTAGCATGAGGTTAGAAGTGAATTTTATCATTACTCTTACGGCATTTCTTCATACCATGAGCGACTAGATATCTATCTGCACTCTCAGCAAGTTGACACAAATTCTGAAATGACTGTTCTACCAAAAAAAATGAACGAAGATCATGAGAACAACTAGATAACATTTGATCAAAAATCAAAATCTCTTAACAGATTCATAATTTTTCTCTACATTTGCTAGTTCCAACACTTATCAAAATATTGTCCCAATTTACAATTGAACTGTACAAAACTTTCGTTAGTATCAATAATGAATCTCAAACTTCCTTCGATATACTTAGATTAATGTGAAAAGCTTTAAGCAGAGCTTTCTTAAGTGCAACAAAATTATTTACATATCGCTGGACAAGCTACAATAAACTTTCAAAGCTCTACCACGCAATAGAATTCCCAATAACATTGAAAATAATTTTTCTTCTTTTCCATTTGTAAAATTTTGCTAATCTCTCAAAGCGATCTATGTACAAGTCTATTTCGTCTACGGTCTCGTCAAATGGTGGAATTTTAGGCAAAGAAGACCTTAAGGGATCAACAATGGGATTTATGATCTGGAGTGTAATCAGGACTAGATTTCAATTTAAGTACCTCTAATTCATGTTTTCTCTCTCTCTAGTTTATCTAACTCACGCTTTGCGCTCTCTTTCTCCTTTCTTCGTCTGCTTTTCTTTCGGACTCGTCATATTCTATCTGAAGCTTTAACTGTTTCTGTACAAATTCATCAATTTTGAGTACCAGTAAGGCCTTGTTTAATTGCACTGTCAATTAACGGTTTAACATCCATAATGAAAATTAAAAATCAGTACACGATAACTAAACGTACAAAATACATCCAAGTAACATTCCTTGAAAACAAGTGAACGACAACTAGAAAAATTACACTACGTGAGTAATCAAACATCGGAAAATGTAAACACTACCTAATGAATGCGAAGTTATTAAACTTTGACCCACGCATAAATATTTAACAGACTGCTAAGACAAGTCACCTTAAAGCAAGCCCATTATAACAATAACGCAGTTACATTGTTAGCAAACACGAATCACAAAACTAATTCATAATGTATTGCTGTAAACAACTCACGCAAACTATATAGTTTAGAATACACAAAAAATTAAGCATTTAATCAGATACTCAACTCTAGTTAATGCCTGTATACTAATAAGAATGCAAACGTTATTGTAAGCATATAATAAAGATACTTAACTCTAATTAACACTCTATACAAAAACGCATTGCAAAACTTAAAAAAATTTAAGTCAACAACAGGACAGCGACATACCACCCCCCCCCCCCCCCTAGCCCATAAATTTCCCATTAAAAACTCCTTTTTTCCTTTTTAAAAATTTTCAAGGTCTTACCTTACTTCCATAGAATCAAAAAGGGAGATAAACAACAAGACTCAATTTGAAACCAACAAACACCTGGGGTCCAAGTCCGACACTTCTCTCATCAAGTCCTTGTACAAAATCAAAAATAGAAAAAGGAAAAAATTTTAAATTCATGAACAAATCATCCTACTCACTGCGCCAATTGTCGAGTTTTGGTTTTTAGATTTTATAATCCATGAACTCTGGTTCTTTTAAAAAATATATATTGTTCATAAGTTTCCTTGTTAATTTTTAATATAAAGTATAACATGAAAAATTCTATTAACTAAAATATATTTACAAACTGAAACATACAAAATTAACAAACTTCATGTATAACACCAGGAACTTCTATAATAATAGGTCTATTGAAGATCTTGAGAGTATAATCAGAATCAGGAAAAAAGTACTGCACGTGATTACAATCTGACGAAGAATCATGAGCGTCTAAGGATGAAATAAGATCCAAGGACCAGAGTCCTAGGGTCTAGGACCAAGAATGAAGACGACTGACCAAGGTCTAAGAGTTCTGCAAAATATAAACATTTACAGCTATATAACTTCATATAATATAATTATGTTCTTTACTGCAGAAAATGCACAGTGAAGTAAAACTTGATGCAAACTTTGTTATATTCTATAAACTTTAAACACCCACAGGTTAACATATGACATTTCCAATACACAAACAATCTTCATTAGTTATACAGTATGCACTTATAAACACTGAATCACTTTAACACACGACATTATATAATACACTAATACATAGAACAATTTATATAAAGGAGTCTTTTTCAGTACTTACTATTACGGGTGGCTAGGTGTCAGGTAGTGATCAGAGAAATGCCAGGGACTCTCCATGTTAAGAACAAAAACAATCAACGGACAACCAAATAAACAAAGAAATAACTTCTTTAGTCCATGGAGTGAAAAGATATACAAGAGATGGCAGCACAGCATCCTCGACAAAAACAAGGACAACCAAATAAAGAAATAACTTCTTTAGTCCATGGAGTGAAAATATATACAAGAGATGGCAGCACAGCATTCCTTGACAGAAACCATAAAACTATGATTTACATCATCAACATAAAAATACAAGAAAAGTAAATATTTTCATGTGCATTTAAAAAAATCATGGTACATATATGTACCAAGCCGCATCCTTCAAGGGTTAATTGGCGTCAATAGCGACGCATATGTGTCCCTCCCAGACCAACCTAACTTGAAAAGTTGCTTCTAGCAGTGGCCACATGTTTGGGACAATGGTACAGATTTCAGCGTAATATTCTGCCTGGCACAAGCAACGAGGGAGAGTATTTCCACACACAGCAAGGCAAGGGCAGGGAGAACCTGCAAATGCAGGATAATTTGAATACGCGAGTGATCCACACACTAGGTGGTGGTAGGGGCGACAAGGAGGTTATGCTCGGACAGCGTAACTTCGTGGAACAAGTTACGTTCTCAAACTTCCTCAGAGGACAAGGGAGTAATAATTTATGTTACGACGTTACTGTAAAGCAAGTGAGTAAAAGATTGTTAACACGTATCTATTCAAGGGGACCACAGCTCTCGAACTGGACTCTTATATCAAAGAGGAGACACGCTGTGGGACTGAATGTGGGTAACAAAGGGGGATGCATTGCACAAGACAGATACAAAAAAAATATGGAAATAGAAAAGGTTTGGCTGCTACACACACTTCGCACTTTTACCTGGACTCCCTGGTGTACTTAGCGTGGTAATGGTTTAATGGTAGGACTTCTTCAAGAGGGTAGTAGGTCAGAAACACAGGACAGAGCACAAGGTCGGCTCAGCACAATGGTGGAGGAGGATGGAAAGGTGGAAGGAGACACTCCTTAGAGGTCTTGACCGATTCAGGGCTGGCGATCGAGTGAGATCGGGCCCAGGTCAAAATCCCACAAGCTTCTTAACCTGGATGCTGTAGCTCAGCCAAACACAGCTTTTTCTCCCACAATTCCTACAAAAATGCGAAGAGCGGCAGACAAAGGAAGGAAAGCGTAAGCGAGGGGAGAGAGAGGCGGAGTTTATGCTGCATTTTATGTTATATAAATGGCAAAGTTGCAGTGAGTAATATTTTAATATATATATAATAAATAATATTATATATTCATATATATATATATATATCTATATATTATATATATATGATATATATATATATACCTTTTGTGAATAAGTTTTTGTTTACCAAAGGTTTGAATGTGGTCAGTTGTCGCCCTGTATTATCCTTTAATTTTCTTGTCCCTGTGTCTCTTTGTAAACCTCTTGAATTGTACCCATGTTTATGTTCGTTTGGGAAGGTTACTTATTCTCCAAGTGTGTTAGATTCTGGGTACTAATCTCCTTACAATCCCCGTCTGTCACTTATTTTCTTGTCCTCAGTTTCTCATGTACATTAGTCAGTCTGCTAAGTAAAGGACATTAGTCGAAAGATCCTGTAGCTACTCCAGTGTTTCTCTTTCCTTCGTGGCTTATACCTTTATATATATATATATATATATATATATATATATATATATATATATATATATATATATATATATATATATATATATAATATATATATATATATATATATATATATATATATATATATATGATATATATATATATATATGATATATATATATATATATATATATATAAAGGTATACGCCACGAGGCAAAAATAAAAAAACAACGGAGTTTCGCAAGATCTTTTCGATGTTCAAAAGTCCTTTACTTAGCAGATGAACTGAATTACATGAGGAAATGACAATACAGGAAAGGTCTTATAACTTACAGATAGGATTATAAAGAGTTAGTACCTAGAATCCGACACACCGGGAAGATGAGTAACCTTCCCAAACAAGCATAAACATGGGTACAATTAAAAGTTTAAGACAATCTGCTCAGACACAAGGACAAGACAATTAAAGTATTATAGGTGACAGCTATTCAGAGCTTTGGTAAACAAAAACATATTCACAATACACATTAAACATACATATACAACAAAGATATCTCTAAGGCAACTAATTTTTATTTAAGTCTGTAATTATATCTTTGAGGTCATTCTTAAACATGTTACAAATACAAGGGGTCTAAATGAAACAGGCCACGACTAATATTGAAATTACAATGAGAAGTAAGTTGTATTAAAGCAGATTCTAAAAGATTTCGTGGTGAGACATCTTTTGACCTTGCAATTACTGAACTATCAATCCAATTTATTCGGTGGTTGTTCACTTAAATGAATGAATATTGCATTAGATGTTTGCCCATTTTTTGTTTTACAGAATATTTATGCTGGCTTAACCTTACTTCTAAGCCCTTGCTCGACTGTCCGAGATAAAATGAGGGACAGTCCATACCTGCAATTTTATATATTATGTTGTTGCTTTCTCTGGGGCCATTTTTCATTAACATTCATTTTAGTGTGTTATTCTAGGAATAAACAAGGTTGACCTAAAGGCTTTTTAGCAATGATTTAATGGTTTCAAATCCTTAAAATAAGCAAACTGAGAATGTTTCTTAGAATTTTTCTTTCTCCATGTTACTACACTATAAACTTTTTGTGGGCTTATTATAACAAATATTTAATATATGTGAAGGATAACATAAATCTTTCCCTATTTTTCTTATGCATTCAATTTCTTGATCCAAATATTGGGGTCTGACAATGTGCAATGCTCGTAAAAACATAGAAGAAAAAATTGATATTTTGATGTTAAGATGGTGGACCTGAATAGAAATAATGAACATAAGTAAGTTGTTGGTCGGTTTCCTATAAATACTGATTTACATTGAAAACTGGTTCTCTATGTATCAAAACATCTAAGAAGGGAGGCAATTGCCTTTTTCTAATACTAGAGTAAACTTAATCGATGGTACCTGGTTATTTAATTTAGAGAGTAAATCATTCACATCAATACCGACAGGCAGAACAGCTAAAATATCATCAACATATCTATACCACTTTACAGGAATATAAATGGTATTAGGTAAGTAATGTTTTTCAAAAAATTCCATGTACAAGTTTGAGGGGAGTGACGATAAAGAGTTGCCCATTGCCATGCCAAATATTTGTTGACAATTGCCTCCCTTTCTTAGATGTTTTGATACATAGAGAACCAGTTTTCAATGTAAATTGGATTGGTAGATTCAGTAATCACAAGGTCAAAAAGATGTCTTTATCACAAAATTTTTTAGAATCTGCTTTAATACAACTTACTTCTCATGTAATTTCAATATTAGTCGTGGCCTGTTTCATTTAGACCCTTGTATTGTAACATGTTTAAGAATGACCTCAAAGATATATATAGACTTAAATAAAAAATTAGTTGCCTTAGAGATATCTTCGTTGTATATGTATGTTTAATATGTATTGTGAATTTGTTTACCAAAGTTCTGAATAGCTGTCACCTATAATACTTTAATTGTCTTGTCCTTGTGTCTGAGCAGATTGTCTTAAACTTTTAATTGTACCCATGTTTATGCTTGTTTGGGAAGGTTACTCATCTTCTAGGTGTGTCAGATTCTGGGTATTAATCTCTTTATAATCCCTATCTGTCAGTTATATGACCTTTCTTGTATTGTCATTTCCTCATGTAATTCAGTTCATCTGCTAAGTAAAGGCCGTTTGAACGTCGAAAGATCTCGCGGAAACTCCGTTGTTTATTTTCCCTTATAACGTATACCTTTATTTATGGATTTATCACGTTCCTAACTTTCGTGATTCAGTTATACACACACACACACACACACATATATATATATACACACACACACACACACACACACACACATATATATATATATATATATATATATATATATATATATATATATATATATATATATATATATATATATTCAGTTACACAAACCCAGTCAGAATTATATAAAAAAATATAGAATCGAAGGTATGTAATAAATAGAATTCATTATCAATATGCTGTTTGGTATCATTTCAATAGATATCATGTACTGCCCAGGAAAATCTCTCTCTCTCTCTCTCTCTCTCTTTTCCTGTTAAAATAGTTGCTTCAGTTACATTGCCGAACATTTTTCACATTTTATATTTCACCACTTTTCACCCCCCATTCCTATTGGGACTGAACTTGGACTTGAAGGGCATCAGGAGTGTGTCTATTCATCCTAGCGACCTCAAAAGCTGTGGATTAGATACAAATATCCATTTTTTGGACATTTTATTTTTCATCCTTGCTCATATACCAGACATACATTCCCCAGCCCCCTATCAGGACTGAAATTTGATTTAAAGATTAGCATGGGAAGTAATCTTGAAAACTAAGGATTTGACACTAATATCTATCTTTTCTGTTATTTTTACATGCCATCCCCTTCCCAACCCTTCTCGGCCCCCTTAGTCCTGGCTCTAATGTATAGACCCTTATGCATTTTTTTGTGCCCTAAGTTTTTCAGTTGGTGTGAGTAGTATGACCTTTGACCTTTATTCCTTATTCGTTCAGACATCTGGCTAGTTGGGCATAACTCCAGTGCAACCCCGTTTAAATATGGTGTCTGTTGGTCATACTGAAAAAAATAACTTTCTTAGTTAATTGGCTACTGAAGTAAATTATGCTTCTGCATGGGGATTTTCAATGGTTAGGAATCCATTTCTGACCTTAGTTTTAGAGTTTGAGCTGCCATTAACCCACAAACCCAAGATAGTAACTACTGGCTAATGCAATACATGTCTAGAATACATGGATTTTATTTTTGGAATTACTATGACAGTTTGAGAGATATTTGGGGTAATAACATCTACATTGAATTTTGAAGACTTTTAAAACAGAATGTTGATACACAACTGCAAATGAAGGATTGACAAGAGAAATTCACTTATTTCTATGTTTTTATGGATAGATGTACCTATGAGTTTGATCTATAGAAATGTCTTATATTCGGAGTGAGGAAGACACTTCATGCAATGAGTAATATGATATCCACACACTTTTTTACAAATTACAATACAAGGTTAACTGAACTATAACTTTTTTACAAATTACAATACAAGGTTAACTGAACTCCAAATGGAACTTTTTTACGAGACATATCATGGTGCAAAGAAAATTATAACTTAATTTTGTTTCAGTCTGTAGCAAATTAGGTAAAATATATTTAGTATCAGATGTACATGCCTCATTGCTTTTACAATAACTACTGTCTTTGTAGCAATATGTGCCACAAGAAACACTTCATGCAATGAGTAATACGATATCCACACACTTATTTACAAATTACAATACAAGGTTAACTGAACTCCAAAGGAAACTTTGTGACATATCATGCTGCAAAGAAAATTGTAATTCATTTCTGTTTCAGTCAATAGCAAATTAGGTATAATCAATCAGCATCTGTCTTAGGATAAAGACAGCTCAATTTAAATCATTGCCATCATCAGATGCACATGCCCCACTGTTTTTACAGTCACTACTGTCTTTGTGGCAGTATGTTGCACAGGAAATACTGGCAGTTTTGCAACGGCAACATTTTGTTTCACATTTGCTAGTACACTGGCAGGTAACTAACTACGTTGTCATCTGGAAGTTTCCTTAGGAATTTCATCGGTAAGAGATGGAAGCTCCTGTTCACGTTCATTGGTTGTGCTTAAGATGAGTGTTAGTGCATTCTGTAACACAAAGAACCCACGGTATAAGTGCCCATGAACAGTACTTGACGTTGGAGGCAGCATTTCCAGTCCTTTAGATGCTGGTGACAGATCTCATGATGTAGATCATCAAAAGTTGATGCCGCACTCTTTGATCTTGCCCCTGCCCATGCTCATACTAAGAATCTTTCAACCATATGCAGATCCTCATCAGACAATACATAAGTCCCTGCAAAGTTTGCCAGTAGTTGGGTAGGACTGCTCGCTGTTGCCACATTTTTGCTACCAATTTGGCTCATGGAGTCATCACCAGTGAGCACAGGAGCCTTTAGTAATGAAAGACATAGTAGCCTACCAAGTTTTTGGGAAATGATGGGAAGTGGGATCATACGTCTTGTATCACCAGTCCCAAACTGAGCCCACAGTTCTTGGAGGCCATTGTCGATGAAGTGATGCACATAACGCAGAATTAGAGCAACACTGTCTGTGTCATTTGAAATTCTCACAGCATGTTGACACTCTCTACTGACACTCTATTCATTGTGTGGGATGATGCGGCAGTCAGCCTCTTCGTGCCAATTAGACAGCTCTGGAATATCGGAAATATTACTGTTCTCTACCAGATTAGCTAAAATCACTTCACCATCTTACCATACCACTGATTACCACATGTTGCATGTCTCATGACACCATCTTACTGACCAACTATTGCAGTTGCTCCTTATTCTACTTGCTTAGGAATCGGCTTCTCTGCTGGTACGCTCACTCTCCTTGATAGAAAATTCATTATAGCTGTCAAAATTTATTTGAATGAGCTCTGAGTCGCAGCCATTTTTTGTAGACGGCATGACAGTATGAATAATTTCACCAATGCTTGTGAAATGTGTAAGATCCCCGTACTGGTGAATTTTAGACATAAAATCCAGTAAAACATGAGTCTTCATTATTGACTGCCAGGTGAACTGATTGTAGTGCTCTGTTGTCAGGTGTTGCTTAAGTTCAGCCACAAGCTGGGATTTGCCTGTGTTTGTGGTGAAGTCGCCATCAAACAAAGGAGATGGAGAGGAGGTCATACTTCATAATCTCTGAAACTGGCATACCCCTCTCTTTGACAATTTCCAAAGTCCTATGTGCATGTGCAATTTCCTTAGCCACAACAGCAGGTTTGGGAGTTGTGACCAAGCTTTGGACACTGGCATTTGAGTTGAGATGAGGTAGATTGACTTTAGAAATTGTGGCACTTAGCTTTTTAGATTTTAATATAAATCTCTCCTGTCTGTATGCCTGGTATTGTTTCTGATCATTTCAAAGCACTGAGAAGTGGTTCCTGTACCATGGGATTAACAATCTCTTTGGTGACAATGTTGTACAATGGAGCATAAACCTTGATATCATAGAGGTTCTTTCTTTGAAGAATAAAGTCCAGTGACTGATACATTGATATCAAACTCCATCCCTCTATGGCCATATAAGCTCATGATGGACACCACTTGCCTCTAAATCTGTCATGATCCCTGCATTTGTGAGAGAGTTAAGGTTAGAGATTCCTGTAATTTCATTAAAGAGAAACTCAAACTCGGCCAATAATGACGCATCAGCTGAACTGCCGACAACAACAGTCCACCTGGGCCTTTCTCAAATCTATTAATGGACTGCTCTAGCTTCATATCAGGTGCTACTCCACAAAACTTGCCACTCTCCCTGTCCTTGACCACAAACTTTCCCAATCATGAAGTGTTGGAATAACAAGGTGTTCTACTTCAAGAACCTCGATCCTTTGAAGGTACCAAGAGGCATATCTTAAGTAATTGATGCAATCCAAAGCTCTCAATATCTTCATGTAGTAACCAGTTCCCATCACGGTCAGCAGTAATTAGTTGTTTTATGACATGTACAATGGACTGAAATATACCCAAATAACTACAGAGACCTGATCTGGCTTCACATTCTGCTGTAAACTTCAAGTACCTCTCTTGCAGCTCGCCAGCCTTAGCGCTCACAAAGTTAAATTCTGCTGCAGAATTAGACTTTGTAGCAAGAGAAGTCTTGAGGTTGGCAAGCGACTGCAATAATGAGCTGGATGTCTCAACTGAGTTCTGAGCAAAGAAAGCTTTCCATTTGAGGGAGTCAAGCATTTCCAAAACCATCAGCAGACCTTTGAGTGAGCGAACATAGTGTGAACCTGATAGGACAGATTGGAGGACTTTCTACCCAAAAATTTCAGTCAATTATCCCGTCATTTAGTCTTGTGCCTATCAAAACACAACGCAAGAGAATTTTGGAGTAGAGAAAATTACCCATCATGGGAAATATGTCATTGAAAGCATTTGGGTCATACATCACAATATCTGCAACTGCATGGAAAACAACTTCATCACAGAACAGTGTTGTACAATAGTCTGGCCCAATTGGTGTTGCACACTCTGAAAGTTGACGAATGCCTTGTGGGTGGAATCACTGGGAGAAATCCAACTCTCATACAGGAAAAATGTACTTTTTTTAGTTAAATGGCTACAGAGTAAATTATACTTCTATATAAGAGTTTTCGTTGTTTAGGAATCCATTTCTGACCTTACTTTTGGAGTTTGAGATGCCATTAACCCAGAAATCAAATGTATAGCATTATTTATATATTAGAGAGGGTTTTCTTAGCAGTGTCATGAGAAAATTCAGAGCTATTCATGTGTTTATGAAGTTTTATATAATATAATATATATATATATATATATATATATATCTATATATATATATATATATATAAGATATATGTATATTATGTATGTATATATATAAATAAATATATATATATATATATATATATATATATATATATATATATATATATATATATATATATTATATATATATATATATATATATATTATATAAAACTTCATAAACACATGAATAGCTTTGAATTTTCTCATGACACTGCTAAGAAAACCTCTGTAATATATAGATAATGCTATACAATTGATTTCTGGGTTAATGGCATCTCAAACTCCAAAAGTAAGGTCAGAAATGGATTCCTAAAATAACGAAAACTTTTATATAGAAGTATAATTTACTTTATATATTTATATTACTTTATATTTATGATATATATTACTTTATATACATATATATATATATATATATATATATATATATATATATATAAAACTTCATAAACACATGAATAGCTCTCTGAATTTTGTAATGAGACTGCTAAGAAAACCCTTTGTAATATATAAATAATGCTATACATTTGATTTCTGGGTTAATGGCATCTCAAACTCCAAAAGTAAGGTCAGAAATGGATTCCTAACCATCGAAAACCCTTATATAGAAGTATAATTTGCTTCTGTAGCCAATTAACTAAAGAATGTAAATTTTGTGTATGACAGACAGACGTCATATTTAAACGGGCTTGTCCAGGAGTTATGCCCAACTAGCCAGATGTCTGACCGAATGAGAAATAAAGGTCAAGGGGCATACTACTCAGGGCAATTGAAAAATTTAGTGCACAAAAAAATGCATACGGGTATGTACATAAGGGCCTGGACTACCTTTCCTATTGGGGCTAAACTTGACCTTGAAAGTCATTAGGAGTGTCATTATTCATCTCAGTGACCTTGGAAATTATAAATTAGACACTAATATTGGTTGTTTTTGGTTATTTTTACATCATCTCCCTCCCGCCCCTATTCACCCCCCTCACTACAGCAACTGAACTTGGACTTAAAGGGCATCGGGAGTGTTATTAATTTCAGCAGCCTCAAAAAGTAATGGATTAGACACTTATTATCTGTAATTTTTGTTTCACTGTCATCGCTTCCCACCCCTTCTCAACCCCACTTCCTATCGGGGCTGAACATGGCATTAAAGTGCATCAGGAGTATCACTATTTGTCTCAGCTGCCTCAAAAATAATGTATTGGACAGTAGGGTATTTAATTTTCAGTTATTTTTATGTCACCCCTTTCTCACCCCTTCTCACCCACCTTTCTATTGTGGCTAAACTTGGACTTAAAGAGCATTGGGAGCGTCACTATTCATATCAGCGACCTCAAAAACTATAGAGTAGACACTTATATCTGTAGTTTTTGGTTATTTTTACATGTCACCTTATCCCCTTGTCACCTTATTGGGAGCTTCACTATTCATGTCAGCAACCTCAAAAACTATAAAATAAACACTTTCTTTCATTTTCAGTTATTTTCACCTTCCCACTTGTTCTCACTCTATCTTCCTATAAGGGCTGAATTTGGACTTTAAGGGCATCAGGAGTGTCACTTATCTTAGCTACCTTGAAAACTATGGATTAGTCACTAATATCTGACATTTTCGGTTATTTTCATTTCTCCCTCATCCCACCCTTGAAGGACATTGGGAGTGTCAATATTCATCTCAGTGATCTTGAAAACTATGGATTAGATATTAATATATGTTTGTTAATCCACTACCTTTGCCTTTGGTGTCAGTGATGTACCCACACGTTATTCTTTTCCAGATGGTAAGTCATATGAATACCAAGTTTGGTTAAATTGCTCAGCAGGTTTTAAAGTGTATTTTGCACCTATACTCATATCTACATACCTACATACATACATACTTACATACATGCATACATTTTTATATATATAAATTTAAGTCATAAAACATCTCTGGATGGGTACAAGAAGGCGCTTCATATCCCATATGCACCATATCCCATATTGTCGATTCCTTTAAAGTTTGTGCACTCATGTGTACTTATTTACCTAGTTTATGCTTATACATGTTATATCTTTAGAGCCTTGGTATTTTTTACAGCATCATTATATTTCATGTTTTTTTTATATTTGCTGGAAATATTCTATCCTGTTATAAGTTATCCATACAACTGCAGCGCACCAAATATTTTCATTACCGATTATTTATTACTTTACCTAGAATCTTTATCCCACCCAATTCTCACGCCACTTCCCTGTCAGGGATGAACTTGAATTTCAAAGGCATTGGGAGTGTCACTATTCATGTCAGCAACCTCAAAAACTATGGATTAAATACTTTCTGTCATTTTCAGTTATTTTCACGTCACCCCCTTCCCACCCATTCTCACCCGATCTTCCTATCAGGGCTGAATTTGGACTTGAAGGGCATTGGGCATGTCACTTTTCATCTTAGCAACCTCGAAAACTATGGATTAGTCACTAATATCTGACATTTTTAGTTATTTTTATTTCACCCCATTCCCACCTCCGTCCCACTACCTTGCCTTTAGTGTCAGTGATGTCTTACCCACACATTCTTTTCCAGATGATATGTCATATGAATACCAAGTTTGTTTAAATTGCTCAATGGGTTTTAATGTCTATGTGGCACCTATACTCTTATCTACATACATTTATAGTACATACATACTACATACATACATGCATACATTTATATATATATATATATATATATATATATATATACTATATATATCTATATATCACAGGGGTGGGATGAGGGAGACATAAAAATAGCTAAAAATGTCAGATATTAGTGACTAATCCATAGTTTTCGAGGTTGCTAAGATGAATAGTGACATGCCCCATGCCCTTCAAGTCCAAATTCAGCCCTGATAGGAAGATAGAGTGAGAACGGGTGGGAAGAGGGTGACATGTGAAAATAACTGATATATATATATATATATATATATATATATATATATATATATATATATATATATATATATATATATATATATATATATATATATATTTAAATTGTAAAACATCTTAGGATGGATACGAGAGGGTGCTATATTCCACGTGCATCTGTTTACCTAGTTTATGCTTATACTTATTATATCTTTAGAACCTTGGTATTTTTTACAGCATCATTATATTTCATATTTTTTATATTTGCTGGAAACATTTTCAATCCTGTTATAATTTATCCATACTACTTCAATGCACTAAATAATTTCATTACCAATTATTTATTAGTTTACCTTGAATCCACATATTACGCTTCTGGATAACTTACTGTTGCCATAATAATTGAATAAATACAAAGTTATGTAATAGAATGTTTCTACTAGGCAGGTCTTATCCAACCCAAATACTCACAAAATACAAGCCATTGTATTCAAAGTAATAATGAAACTTCATGCAAATGTAGAGCCAGGAGTGACATAGAAATATTATTAGAATTTAGCAGTAGTATACAGAAGTAGACCAGAACACATTACATCAGCCAACATCGGATACTTGTAGTCCTCTTGATTTTCAGTCAATAGAAATAAATCAGAAAGTTTTGAAATTTAAAAAGAAAATTTTTCCTAAATTATATTCATAAAGGCTCCACCTATTGACTGACATGGGTAAATTATAAATCTGCATTTTCCTAAAAATGTGTTGTGATAAGCAATCAATGATAAGGTAACTAATAAGAGAGAGGTTGGAAGAAAATGTTGATATCGTAATGCTATACAAACAAAAATGATACAAGTTTTCAGTGCATCCTTCATAATTTCTCTCCTACACTTACGTAATATAAGTTCCGATGGATATTCATTTTAAAAAGACTTCTTATTATATTATATAAACTACGCCTCAGGAAAGAGGTAAATGCGGAAGGCGACTGAATTAATCCGGACAATCTACGAGAATACTGAATTTCAAGACTTAGCATAACGATTTTGCATTAATGGGTCTCTCTCTCTCTCTCTCTCTCTCTCTCTCTCTCTCTCTCTCTCTCTCTCTCTCTCTCTCTCTCTCTAGTTCGAAATCAAGATTAATAAAACCTAGGTTAGATATGTTAAATAACGATTGTAGAATCGAAGTCGAACACATTCCAGAGGGAAAAATAAGAGAGGTAAGGAGGCATTTTGGGTCATAAATTGTCGGTCATTGAGAATTTGATGCTCACTTTACTGCTTTTATTCAAATAACAAAACCTCACTTTACTACTTATTCAAATAAAAACCCTTAATTTCTGAACTCATGCTTTTGAAATCTAATAATGTTCCTATAGGAGTATTTATGCGCAAAATCTTGAATTCTTGACATGATGACAATATGTAGGTTACAGACTTATTTTAGAAATAATGATTCTTATGATTAACGATAATCATAAGAATCAAACTTACACAACTAGATGTAGATAAGTCATGAATAATTTTGCGCCAGGAAAGAATTTGGACAACTTTTTATGCCTTTCAACTTTTTGGCTATGAGATTTGTATCCTCTAGTCGGTCAGAAAATAAAAAAATGTTGGCAGTCCCAGTGGGAGGATATTTTAAATAATAAAAAAAATGCGTAGTATCATGTCATCAGTGTCTCCTTGGTGATATCCATATTTGCCAAGGAGACAAGAAACGATGTGTGCAGATTGAGGATTGGACATACAAGACTCACCCATGGGTTCTTGAGGTCTCGTGAAAATCCTCTTTTTTGCGAGAACTGTACTGTGCCCTTGACTGTGAGACATTTGTTGGTTGAATGTCCCAGACTTGGGAATTTGAGACATAGGTTCCTGTCTTGGGGTGGTGATAGAGTAGGTAATTATCCTAGCTATAATTCTTGAAAGAATTGTAATATAGAGCAGTTATATATTTTTATGAGGGAGGTGGGCCTCCTTAACCAAATTTAAATTATACATAGATTGCCTATGTAAGAACTTTTATATAGAAAAATTTTTTATATATTATTTAGATATTTTTATATGAAATTTATAAAAAATTTAATTTTTTATATTTAATTTATTTGAGTTCTATCAATGCAATCCATGACAATACATCTCAATACAGGTTTATGGTTCTTTTTCCATCAATCAATTATTATACGTATATATGTATATATATATATATATATATATATATATATATATATATATATATATATATATATATATATATATATATATATATATATATATATATATATATATATATATATATATATATATATATATATATATATATATATATATATATATATATATATATATATATATATATATATATATATATATATATATATATATATATACATATTTATATATATATATATATTTATATATATATATCTATATATATATATATATATATATATATATATATATATATATCTATATCTATATCCCAGAAGGAAGTAGTAGGGAAAGGCATCCTCATCTTCAACAGTCTATTTTAATGCCGACGTTTCGCGACGAATTAAACCAAGTCGCATTTTCAAGGCTAAAAATATATATATTAAGTTTACGAAAAAATAATAATTAATTTAATTTAATTTATATTAAAAATGTCATGGCAATAGCTCTCAATAAAGTAAAAAGTTAAAAGTTAAAATTCAACAGCACCTCCAAAGTCAGACATATTAAAAGTACAGGACTTCACTAAAATTTCAGAAACACCTACCTATACAAAAGAAAGAGTAAGACTAACACAATATAGGTAAAAATACAGTGAGGCAAACCAGCTGCCCAAACATTTTTAATATAAATTAAATTAAATTAATTATTAATGTTCGTAAACTTATATATATTTTTAGCCTTGAAAATGCGACTTGGAATTCGTCGCGAAACGTCGGCATTAAAATAAACTGCTGAAAGATGAGGATGCCTTTCCCTCTACTTCCTTCGGGATATATCTTCTTTGAGCTCCAGCTCCGGCCCTTATGTATGTATGTATGTATATATATATATATATATATAGATATATATATATATATATATATATATATGTGTGTGTGGTAGTGTATATATATATATATATATATATATATATACATATATATTCTGTAATGAACTTTGAATCAATTGACTTTTATTTAATTCCAAGGAAAATAATACCTGGTCATCATTAATCACTTAATTCAAAACATTGGCTATTTTGTAGAAGCAGTGTTGAAAGAATGATCGAAAGCAAATCTAATCACCATTTATATTGTTCTTCCCAAACCATTTTCATATACGTTTCGTGATCTTGCTGAAGAATAAATTTCTTAACGGTTAATTCACTTTGATTTTTTTTTTAGCCCAAAGGATGAGTGAAACTACTGATTGTATTCGTTAATTAACACAGTAAGGAATATATCACCCCTGTTGGAAGGTCGATATTTTTCAAGTTATATCAATAATGGACAACATCTGACTCCAAGGAGAGATTTTGACGTTAATATAATTCCTTCTAACAACACATCAAAAGCTTTAATTATGGTATAAGAAAGAAATTACTACGGACAGACTCATAACCAATTATTCACTTACCTATAACGAATAACGATAAACAAAAATGACCATTTGAAGGCTTTCCACACAGAGAAACAAGAAAACATCAAACAAATCTGTTTAAATGGACGCATATTGGGAGCGCAAACACTGCATGTGGAGAAGGGCAAGTGCAGAGGAGGCAATAATCAAGTAATTTTATTAGAATCAATGTTCAGTGTTCGGCCATTATTGATTCTCCATTAACTTGGCCCTGCCTCCAGACTGAATCTCTCTCTCTCTCTCTCTCTCTCTCTCTCTCTCTCTCATTTCATTTAACCTAGCGCATTTTTCTTGTAGTTCATATGGTAAAACTACCAAGGATTAAGCTTGTGTCCTATATTTCAAATATTCTACCATTCGTTCTAAGTTTTGCTTGGTAAAGAGTCTCTCTCTCTCTCTCTCTCGTCTCTCTCTCTCTCTCACAAACCAAGGAATAGTCACGGATACGGGTTATCCGTTCCCAGACACTGCACATTCAGGTGCTGCGGACAACCGCCTTCGATAAGAATTAAAT
>NC_087216.1:43650997-43692807 GCF_015104395.2 Macrobrachium nipponense | reverse complement strand
ATTTAATTCTTATCGAAGGCGGTTGTCCGCAGCACCTGAATGTGCAGTGTCTGGGAACGGATAACCCGTATCCGTGACTATTTCCTTTGTGTGTGTGTGTGTGTGAGAGAGAGAGAGAGAGAGAGAGACTCTTTACCAGCAAAACTTAGAACGAATGGGAGAATATATGAAATATAGGACACAAGCTTAATCCTTGGTAGTTTTACCATATGAACTACAAGAAAACTGCGGTAGGTTAAATGAAATGAGAGAGAGAGAGAGAGAGAGAGAGAGAGAGAGAGAGGCAAGGCCAACAGACCTTACTGCCATGCTAAGTTAATGGAGAATCAATAATGGCCGAACACTGAACATTGATTCTAATAAAATTACTTGATTATTGCCTCCTCTGCACTTGCCCTCCTCCACATGCAGTGTTTGCGCTCCCAATATGCGGTCCAATTAAACAGATTTGTTTGATGTTTTCTTGTTTCTCTGTGTGGAAAGCCTTCAAAATGGTCATTTTTGTTTATCGTTATTCTTTATTAGGTCAGTGAATAATTGGTTATAAGTCTTTCGTAGTAATTTCTTTCTTATCACCATAATGAAAGCTTTTGATGTGTTGATGTGTTGTTAGAAGGAATTCAATTAACTTCAAAATCTCTCCTTGGAGTCAGATGTTGTTCATTTTTAGATATAACTTGAAAAATATCAACCTTCCAACAGAGGTGATATATTCCTTACTGGTGTTAATTAACGAATATAATCTGTAGTTCACTCATCCTTTGGGCTAAAAAAATCAAAGTGAATTAACCGTTAAGAAATTTATTCTTCAGCAAGATCACGAAACGTACATGTAAATGGTTTGGGATGAACAATAAAAATGGTGATTAGATTTGCTTTCGATCGTTATTTCAACACTGCTTCTACAAAATAGCCAATGTTTTGAATTAAGTGATTAATGATGACCAGCTATTATTTTCCTTGGAATTAAATAAAAGTCAATTGATTCAAAGTTCATCACAGAATATATATATATATATATATATATATATTATATATATATATTATATATATATATATATATATATATATATATATAGTCGATTGATGGAAAAAGAACCATAAACCTGTATTGAAATGTATTGCCATGGGTTGCAATGATGGTACTCAAATAAATTAAATATAAAAAATTTAATTTTTTATAAATTTCATATAAAAATATCTATAAATATATTATATAAAATTTTTTTTCATATATATAAGTTCTTACACAGACAATCTATGTATAATTTAAATTTGGTTAAGGAGGCCCACCTCCCTCATAAAAATATATAACTGCTCTCTATTACAATCCTTTCCAAGAATTGTAGCTAGGATAAAATTACCTACTCTGTCACGACCCCAAGACAGGAACCTATGTCTCAAATTCCCAAGTCTGGGACATTTAACCAGCAAATGTCTCACAGTCAAGGGCACAGTGCAGTTCTCGCAAAACGGAGGGTGAGTCTTGTATGTCCAATCCTCAATCTGCACAACATCGTTTCTTGTCTCCTTGGCATATATGGATATGACCAAGGAGACACTGATGACGTGATACTACGCATTTTTTATTATTTAAAATATCCTCCCACTGGGACTGCCAACATTTTTTAATTTTCTGACCTACTAGAGGATACAAATCTCAAAGCCAAAAGTGAAAGGCATAAAAAGTTGTCCTAAATTCTTTCCTGCCGCAAAATTAATCATGACTTATCTACATCTAGTTGTGTAAGTTTGATTCTTATGATTATCGTTAATTATTTCTAAAATAAGTATGTTAACCTACAAAAAATATTGTCATCATGTAAAGAATTCAAGATTTTGCGCATAATACTCCTATAGGAACATTATTAGATTTCAAAAGCATGAGTTCAGAAAATTTAAGGGTTTTTATTTGAATAAAAGTAGTAAAGTGAGGTTTTGTTATTTGAATCAAAGCAATAAAGTGAGCATCAAATTCTCAATGACCGACAATTTATGACCCAAAATGCCTCCTTACCTCTCTTCCTTTTCCCTCTGGAATGTGTTCGACTTCGATTCTACAATCGATATTTATCATATTCTAAACCTAGGTTTTATTAATCTTGATTTCGAACTGAGAGAGAGAGAGAGAGAGAGAGAGAGAGAGAGAGAGAGAGAGAGAGAGAGAGAGAGAGAGAGAGAGAGAGAGAGAGAGAGAGAGAGAGAGAGAGAGACCCATTAATGCAAAATTGTTATGCTAAGTCTTGAAATTCAGTATTCTCGTAGATTGTCCGGATTAATCCAGTCGCCTTCCGCATTTACCTCTTTCCTGAGGCGTGGTTTATATAATTATAATAAAAAGTCTTTTTAAATAAATATCCATCTGAACTTATATTACGTAAGTGTAGGAGAGAAATTATGAAGGATGCACTGAAAACTTGTATAATTTTTGTTGTATAGCATTACGATATCAACATTTTCTTCCAACCTCTCTCTTATTAGTTACCTTATCATTAAGTGCCTTATCAGCAACACATTTTTAGGAAAATGCAGTAGATTTATAATTTACCCATGTCAGGTGGAGTCTTTATGAATATATTTAGGATTTTTTTTTTCAAATTTTCAAAACTTTCTGATTTATTTCTATTGACTGAAATCAAGAGGACTACAAGTATCCGATATTGGCAGATGTAATGTGTTCTGGTCTACTTCTGTATACTACAGCTAAATTCTAATAATAATTTCTATGTCACTCCTGGCTCTACATTTTCATGAAGTTTCATTATTACTTTGAATACAATGGCTTGTATTTTGTGAGTATTTGGGTTGGATAAGACCTGCCTAGTAGAAACATTCTTTTACATAACTTTGTATTTATTAAATTATTATGGCAACAGTAAGTTATCCAGAGGCGTAATATGTGGATTCAAGGTAAACTAATAAATAATTGGTAATGATAGTATTTAGTGCATTGAAGTAGTATGGATAAACTATAACAGGATTGAAAATGTTTCCAGCAAATATAAAAAATATGAAATATAATGATGCTGTAAAAAATACCAAGGTTCTAAAGATAGAATAAGTATAAGCATAAACTAGGTAAACAGGTGCACGTGGAATATGAAGCACCCTCTCGTATCCATCCTAAGATGTTTTACAATTTATATATATATAATATATATATATATATATATATATATATATATATAAAGATATATATATATATATAGATATATATATATATATATATATTAATTTATTTTCACGTTACCCTCTTCCCACCCGTTTTCTCACTCCATCTTCCTATCAGGGCTGAATTTGGAATTGAAGGGCATCGGGCGTGTCACTATTCATCTTGGCAACCTCAAAAACTATGGATTAGTCACTAATATCAACATTTTTAGCTATTTTTATGTCTCCCTCATCCCACCACTTATATATATATATATATATATATATATATATATATATATATATATGTGTATGTATATATGTATGCATGTATGTATGTATGTACTATGTATGTAAGTATGTAGATTATTATTATTATTATAAGAATAGTTTAACCAGACCACTGAGCTGATTTTCAGCTCTCATAGGGCTGGCCCGAAGGATTTGATAAAATGCCAGGTCTAGGCCAAAGGCCAGGAACTGGGACCAAATAAGTCATATAATATACTACTCAATAAATTAAAAAAAAAAAAACCTGCACAGAGGCTTAGACTTTCATACTAGAACACAAACAGGCAATAAATACATTTACTCACGGTTCCATACATACTAAAAAGGTTATAAAATTAACAAATAGTCAAGAAAATTAAAATTTTATTTAAAATTCATTAATTGCTCTGAGGTTTTTTGTAAATATAGTTATTTTTATATTTTATTAATTAAATCAGAGTTTCTTAGAAACGTCATAATCGGAACGACTGAAAATGTGAAAGATTCTGACAAAATTTCTTTTATTGGTTTACTTCCAAAAGTTGACATTCTCTGCTGGTTAAACTTTGGACAATCACACAATACATGTCTAACAGTTATCAATACCTTGCACTCTGAGCACTCCGGAGCAGGGTCATGTGGGCTGCTCATTAAGTGCCCATGTGTTAGACGAGTGTGGCCTATACGTAGACGTGTCAGGATTACTTGCGCATGTCTTTCTCTCTGGTATATGGAGCTCCATTTTGTAACGTCAGGTTTTATTTGTTTTAGTTTATTACTTTCAGGTTCTTCGTTCCATATATTTTGCCATTTATTTACAATTATTGTTTTTATATAAGCTACAGTGTCACTAATAGGGATGTTTACATTTGTTCTCACCTTGTGGATTGCTTCCTTGGCTGCTTTATCAGCTTCTTCATTTCCTTTTATTCCGACATGGGCAGGGATCCAACATATTTCAATATTTTTTCCTTTTTTATATAATTTATAGAGTAAAAACTTTATCTGCTGCACAATATTATTTTTGGGATTATAACTATTAATGGCTTCTATAGCACTTCTAGAGTCGCTATAAATCACGAAATTATTAAAGTAGTGTTCTTTGATTATTTTTATGGCCAATGTTATTGCACATAACTCTGGCTGTAAATACTGAGGCCATTATTTGGGAAAGCGAGGAACATGGCTTGTTTTTTTATATGGGCACACTGCAGCATATCCCACTCCATATTTTGATTTGGATCCATCTGTATATATTGCATAATGTGGACCTTTTCGGCTTATGTGCTCTATTGTATGTTGTCTCTGATGTTCAGGGGTATAGGAATGCTTTTTTGATAGACATTTTAATTTTGTGCAAACTTTTATTTTATTCATAATCCAAGGAGGAGGTAATTTTACTATTGGAGGTAGTTGGATATTTATATTCAGTGACTCAAACAATCTTCTTGATCTAATTGGAAAAGGTGGTGAATGATTGTTAATAAATACATCCCTTAGTTCAAATAATTTTTTGGTTGGTGAATCACTTGACTGAATTCTTACGGCACTTTTCATTGTTACTAACTCTCTATGGAGAGAGGTGCCGTGTTGCTTCGGCAATAGCCCCGGCTCCGGCCTGGATGGAGGACCTGACGACTGTCCTGCGTGAGCTGACGAGGAAGAGGAAGAAGAAGAGAAAGGTGTCATCTTCGTCTACTGCTGCCTCTTCCCCTTCGACTTCTAAGGCCTATAAGCCGAAGAAGAAGAAGGCTGCCTCCCCCCCTAAGAAGTCTCCTTCGGGAACTTCTAAGGGCCCGTCCCACCGGGGTGGGACGGGGGGTCCTTCTGCTGGTCCTCCTGCTCCTTCGGGAGCGGGGCCCGTCTTCCCTTCCGTAAGGAAGAGATAGACGGGGACCAGAGGAGTACCGGTTAGCGCTGGTACTTCCTCGCCTGGTGCTAGCGGCGATGCCGCTACGCCAGGTTCCGCCTTGGTCTCTCGTTCGCGAGAGATCCCGAGTGTACGCTCTCCCTCGGGAGACCGTGCAGCCAAGTTTCGGCGCCAGAGTTCGCTCGGCGCCAGACGCAGCACGGAGCAGAAGGCTGGTGAGAGCCGCTCAGGTGACTCTCGCCAGGCCAGCGGCCACTCTTACAGCAACCAGCTGGTAACCCGGGTTTCCCCCCTAAGAAGGCTCCTTCGGGAACTTCTAAGGGCTCGTTCCACTCCCGTGGGACAGGGGGGTTCTTCTGCCGGTCCTCCTGCTCTTTCGGGAACAGGGCCCGTCTCCCCTTCCGCAAGGAAGAAGAAGACGGGGACCAGAGGCGTACCGACTACCACCGGTACTTCCTCGCCTGGTGTTTGCGGCGCTGCCGCTACGCCAGGTTCCGGCTCGGTCTCTCGTTCGCGAGAACTTCCGAGTATACGATCTCCCGCGGGAGAGCGTATAGCCAAATTTTGGCGCCAGAGTTCGCTCGGCGCCAAGTACGTGGCACGGAGCAGAAGCTGGTGAGAGCCGCTCATGTGACTCTCGCCAGACCAGCGGCCGCTCTCGCAGCGACCAGCTGGTAACCCTGGTAGATGTGACTGTCTGACCAGCCACGAACTGAGGCTGGGAAGAGGTTCCCCCCTCCCGATCGTTGGTGCCAGCCTCGGCTGGTACCAGCGGTATGACGCGCCGCGAGGACACACACCGGTCTCACCGCGACAGTGGTCTCTGCAGGTCTCCTGACCGCCGCTCCCACAGGGACCGGGCGGATAGGGGGACCAGCAGCAGCTCCTCTGCACACGAGATCGGGGCCGCTGTTCTCGGTCCAGCCGTTTCCCTGGGAAACGGCTCGACTAGGCCTGAAAGTTGGCGACCGACCAGGACGTACGCGCAAGTGGCAGGAGGAATCCGAGAGGGGTCTATCGCAGTTCCTCCTCCTTAAGGGGGAGGTTCTCGGAATGCTCTTGTTCGAGGGGCATGACGGTCCTACTCTGCAAGATGCTATGACTTCCGAGATCCAGAGGAACTTTGTCGAGGTTATGGCACTGATTCGTCAGCGCAACGACCTCGGGGAAGGATTGCCGCTCCCACCAGCAGAGCCCACGTCTCGGCTCGAGTCGTTTTGGGGCCCGAGAGGGAACCCAAACCGACGGTGGGTCTGCCGCGATCGGAGCTTGCCGATTCTGTCTTGAACCAGAGTCTCTTGTCTCCGGACAGGAAGGCTCTCTCAGTTCTGGCCGGTGGAACAAGCTACTTCCACCTCCTCTACTGCGACAGCGGCATTTCTACGTGTCTTCGGACACCGTATTTAAATACTCCTTCGGTCCTCCTGAGAGGTTTCGACCTCGACGAGGACTGCAATGAGTCGGAGGACAGTATCGGCTCTCTCCTGTCAGGTGTTGATCAGCCCCACCCAGACGACGTTCACAGTGGCGGCAGACCCTTACCTACAGTGAGAGTTCGTAACCCTCCTCGGGAAAACGTTTTCTCCTGACGATACGTTTTCCCAGACTCTGAGATGCGGCGATGGCTGCTCCTACTCTTCTCTAACTGCTAGTTCCACTGGGAAAGCGAGCGAGCATCCAATCCCTCCCCCATTCCCTCTTTCCTTACGGCTACGAGGGAAATGGGAGGGATCCTACAGAGATTTCTCTGTAGGATCCCATGTTGGGGACTGCGCTACCAGGGGACCTTCGGGTCCTACCTGACGTAAGTCCCAGTTGTTGAGGAGGGATCCTGCCCCATCCTCGATTTCTACGGGAATCGAGAGGACCACCAGCCGATATCGTTTGACGAATTCGGTAGGGGTTTCGCAGAGTGCTTAGAATTCTACGGAATTTCTAGCGCATTTAGAGTGTTCAAGTTTTTTACGATCTCCAAACACTTAGGCGAGACCACGGTCCAAAGTGAGCGAGACGAGAATCCCCGATAATTGTTACATGATAATCGGGAACCTCGCCTAAGCTCGAATTCCTGGAATGTCTAGCATTGGGAAGAAGAATGCTGCTGAAGAAGAGTATCTCACAGTAGGCGACCAACCTGGAATAGAGAAGAACGGACGGGAACATCCAGTTTGGCTTGAACTATCGTCTTTGGTATTCTGTTCACCATTGAAGCTTTCCTTCGAGGAAGACTTCTCCTTCACTCTCTTTGATAGAGATCGAAGGTGGTCGATCTCCAATCCTTATTTTGTTTTCTTGAAGGAAAAGAATTTAGGATGGAGATCGTTGTTCAGAATCCTACAAATATACTACGTATATTAACCTCGCGACATGATTCTGCTAAGCAGTTGAATTGTCCGAGGGGTAGGCGCATATCCTAGTTACTCTACGGTTTGCGACTTAGACGAGGAGTATTCTAATTGAACTGCAACTCGGGGTTGCCTGCAACCTCCCAGGAGTTTCCAGTTTCAATTTTATATACTTATGGTTTTGTCACGACAACACCATTTCAACTTTTATATTTACCGAAATTCGTTTCGCCTAAATATAATTGCTCGAGCATATCTTTTATGCTCGGTGGTTCTAGCCGAACGCATTCCTTCGTGGAATAATGGATTACCTGGCAACTCAGGATGACGAGTCAGCGAGAGCTCAGGCTCAGCTACTGCGTATTGAACTGCCTGATAGCAGCTCAGTATCAGCTGGGCCTCCGAGATGCACGGTCAGTTATGTCTCTCTCTCCCCTGCTTTGATTGACTACCGAACCATATCTCTGCCCAACAATCATGGACTTAGGTCTCTGATTAACGGGGATTCTCGCAATAATGAAGGACCATCTACTGCTGTGACGCTCAATTCCATTGCCTTCGACATTGCGAGAATTTTCAACAGAGATATCTCTTGGACTCTTTCATCTTTCTGTTTACCGCACGGTAACAGAAGTCTGTACTAGTCTCCCGCTGCATCGCACTGCGATAATGCGAATGATTTTGCAGACATCTGAGTTTGTCTTCAAAATATCTCGTATTCGTAGGTGTACAACTGTTCATTGTTCACCCCGAATTAACAGATGTGTCAGAAGACATCGCCTACTCTCCGACCTGACAGCTCTACTTCCAAATGTTCAGCCCATGAGAAGCAGTTCTTCAGGCGGCTCTCCCCTGTGTTTTCATTACTGAAGAACGCCCCGCTTTCATTGCAACTACGACTTCTCACCGGACAGCAATGAAATAGCGGTTAGCGTTTTCAGTCATTTGTAAGCACAGGTTATGAATCTTGAGAATCCTTCTCTCAATTCGTCTGTGAAGACGTAGGTTGCATTCAATGTCTACCTTCGTCTTCAACGGCACATAGTGTTGTTTCTCCTTAGCTGAGATTCAACAACTATGAGAATGTCTTGCCTTCAGAGAGCAAGGGGAAAAAGGCGAGACCCTGGAAATGGGACCCCTCCGAAATAAAAAAAACTTGACAACAAAGAGGATTCCCGTCCTCTAAAAAGTAATATAGATAGTATTGAAGTAGAAGCTGAAATATTAACCACCTCACAAACTAACGATTTCTCGGAAAATAACAACATTGTCCATATAACTCCATCACCCATAATAGGACAAAGAGGAAAATCCTTAACTCATCCTCAACCCCAACCAAGTAGCAGTATTCATCAACAAGCTGCTTCTGTTGAAATAGACTCCTCTCCCAGTCTCAGTAAAACAAACAAGACACTCCCAATCACTCAAAATATAAATGCCTTATCCACTCATGATAAATTATGTGGATGTAATGAATGTTTCATTGTTCAGTTGAATACTATGAAACTTCCATCAACAAGCAGCCTCACTAATATGATTAATAATTTTATCAAATTCAAAACTAAAAACCAACAGGAAAATCTAGAAAAACACTCCGAAGATTGCATGTGTGTAGACCATCTTATTAAAACTCGCTCATCGAGTGCTAGAGGCATAGAACATTTATTGAAAAAAATAAAACAAAAACAAAAGTCCCAAGGAGCAATTACAAAGAGACTTAACATAAAGTCAAATATTAAGAAACCTGCAGCTTTACATGAGTATGCAACCACAAAAGTAAGAGGAAGTAATGTTCTGCTTGACAGAGGCCTTCCCCCACAATAACATTCAACACTTATATTATTCAGTGGAACGTAAATGGTTTAAAAACACGATTACAAATAGGAGAAATTCAAAGATTATTAAAACAATATGAACCAATAGCAATATGCTTGCAACATACAAATGAAAATGTCTCGAGAATAGGCAATTATACATTAGCATCACATTCAGTTCCTGATATGAATACATTAGGAACAGCAATTTACGTCAATAACCGAATTACTTACGAAAATATATTAACTAATAGTTCTGAATTCCAACTATCGGGAATTAAACTTCATATTAACAACTCTACTTTTAATTTGTATAATATTTACAACCAACCTTCATGTAATTATGATTTACAAAATCTACCTCAAGTTTTACCGAATATACGTGATGATTTTTTAATGGTTGGAGATTTTAATGCCCACAGCCCATTATGGGATTCCTTTTGTAATGAAACAGATTCACATGGTAGCAAAATTGAGCATATGATTGACAATCATAATCTTTGCATTTTAAATGATGGAGATATTAGCACTTACTTTTCAAAATCCCATGGAAGTTTTTCATCCATAGACTTAAGTATTTGCTCACCTAATATAGTGGACAGATTTGATTGGAATGTTTTAGATGATCCATATACCAGTGATCATTTTCCAATTTTAATATCCTGTTTGGGACATACCCCAACACCAACTGTCCCATGATATACGTAATGTAGATAAGGCAGACTGGGACCAGTATAAATTTAAAACCAGCCAGATCCATCCATTTACAGCAGTACAAAGTCATGATGAGACGGTAGATTTCTTCACAAACTTTGTAATTACAGCTGCTGACGAATCTATTCCTAAGTCAACTACTAATCCCAAGAAACACTCAGTACCATGGTGGTCTGACACACTATCCCACCTGATACAAGAAAAACATATTATAGGTAGAAGATTAGAAACCCTGCATAATAGATTTAATGCCATAAGTAAAAGACTTCTAAATTTTGAGAGCACTGCCAAGAAACTTGTAGACGTTACCATAGAAATCAGTCTACTAAAACCTCATTACAATTGGATCTCGGCAAGATTCAGAAGGGAAGCCATTAGAGGAAAAATAATGTCATGGCAAAAATATGTATCTAGCATATCTGATACAACCTCAATAAGTAAAGTCTGGGAAAAATTTAGGAAAATTAATGGATCTCATATTAGATCTCAGAGACATGCACTAATACATAATGGCCAACCAGTACATGATAGTACTGCAATTTCGAATATTTTAGGGCGTAACATCCAAGCAATAAGTAGTATAATCAATATAGATGATCACTTTCGAACCATTAAAGCCCGTGAAGAAGCTGTCCCATTGAATATTGAAACATTAGAGGATATATATTATAACCAGATTTTCACAGAAGAGGAATTTGAATATGCTTTATCTAACTGTAACTCTTCTGCTCCAGGCCAAGACAACGTAAATTTTGAGATGATAAAAAACCTGGCTCTGTTAGCAAAAAACAATACTTATTGAAGCTTTGATAATCATTTATGGGTAAATCACCTGTTTCCCAAAAGCATGGAAACATGCTATAATCATACCAGTTGTCAAACCAGGGAAAGATCCAAGCAATCCAAATAACTATAGACCAATATCCCTGACAAGTTGCTTGTGCAAATTGCTAGAAAAAAATGATATTGTAATGATACAATTAAGTTTGTTCATACTTACCTGGCAGATATATATATAGCTGTATTTTTCCGAATCCGACAGAAATTTAAACACTTACGACACACGCAGTGGGAGTCAGGTGGTTAGTACCCATTCCCGCCGCTGGGAGGCGGGTATCAGGAATCATTCCCATTTTCTATTCATAATTTTTATTTCCACTGTCTCCTGAGGGGAGGTGGGTGGGTACTTGATTATATATCTCGCCAGGTAAGTATGAACAAACTTAATTGTATCATTACAATATCATTTTGTTCATGAAACTTACCTGTCAGATATATATATAGCTGAATCCCACCTTTGGTGGTGGGAGTAGACAGAATAGAAGATTTTAGGAAACACATATATGCAGATAATTGATATCTTGATTCCTTACCTGTTAGCATAGCTGACTTCGTGGTTACTGCCGCGTAAGTCTGCTTGTGCTACTAGAGTTTGCCAGCGAGGTAGAGACCTATATAGCTGGTGCACTCCAGATGATCTGTCAACAGGGCGAGACCACGACGTGACTAGACCATATTGACCCATCCATGAGGCTAAGAAGTAAATAAATATATATAAAAATATATATCACCACCTGACCCACCTAGCCTAGCCAAAGTTGAAGGTGTGTTAACTAAGGCTTAAGAGTTAAGAAGTCACCGTTGTCGGCAACTCAACTACTAAATTAAGAGCTCTTCCTAACCATTTTCTACAGGATAGGATGAGTGGTACTTCTTGCCCCCAAGATTGTGTCTGCAGACACGTATGGCCCAAGCGAGCAGCAGATCTCATATGCCATCTTCACATCTCGCAGGGAGTGTGAATTGAACACAGAGTTGCTTCGCTAAAACATGGTACTCAGGATGTTGCTGAGTGCCATGCTCTGTTGAAATGCTTCCGAGGCCGCGCCCTCACCTCGTGAGCATTCAAATCAAAAGATTTCAAATCTTTGTGCAAAACACAAAGAAGGAGCTTTTTGAAAGACCTCCTTAACAATAAAGCCAGGGTGTTCTTCGATATGGGCAAGTCTGGTCTTTTCGGAACACTGCAGATTGTCCGTACGACTTCGACTTTCTTGAGTTTTATGTAGATAAAACTTGAGAGACCTGACAGGGCACAGGACTCTCTCTGGCTCCTGCCCACTAACTTGTGCCATCCTTGCTTCCAAGCTCCTGGCCCAAGGACAAAACGGGTTTCCATTCTTAGGCCATAACGAAAAGCTTAGAGAGCACACCGCCTTGTGTTCTCTAAAGCCAAAACTTGTGACGATGGCTTAAAATCTCACTAACCCTCTTTGTCGTATCTAGGGTGGTTAGAAAAATGCCTTCCTGATCAAATGCAAGAAGTTAACAGGTAGGAGATGTTCGAATGCTTTGACATCAAGCAACTTCATGACTATGTCTAAGTTCCATTCGAAAGCTTCGATCTGGACATGCACAGTCAGTCCTTCTGTACGAACGTCAGGTGACCGACCAGTTGACCAGTCAGACGAATCAAGGACAGCAAGGCTGTACCCTGAAGACCATAAGGCACTATTCTTCGCTGAAGGATGAGTGTTTGGACTGCCTTGGGCGATTCAAGCTAAGCAAACCTTGGGGGTGTATCAACGCAACCCAACGTCGTTAGCGAATCAACTCCTGAGCCACTCCTGACTCGAGCTTCTGGTGCCATGAGAAAGGAGCGAGGAGCAAAAAGGCGATTCAGTCCCGAAGGACGAATGCCTGACAGTCCAACCTGGTCTCATGTTTAAACGATCATCGGGGTGTATAAACGCAACCGACTTCGTCAACAAGAAACTCAGGGCTACTATATGTCTCCTGATCTCGCACGATTGTCCTGACTCCGAGAAAACAAGTGAGACAAAAAGTAGATGGTGAGCGAGTTTCGAGATTTCACAGAACTCAAAGATCGTGAAGGGCTTTGTTGTTTGACAGAAGCAAATCTCTGAGCCCAAAGGCCGTCAACAACATATTTGCGTATTCTTTAATAGTTGTGACTGCCAGCTTATCCCATTCTTCAAACGGAAAGGGAAGACTGCAATCTTATGCTGTCAACATCTCGATAGTCTGAACGTAGTCAGACTCAGAGCGGAGAGGTTATAGGTACCTTTCGTGTTAAAGGAGACCGACTCTCTCGGAAAAGGTCCTTGGAAGGACGTGACCTCTGTGAATCTAGGGTCTTGAAGGCCAACATGGGGCGATTAGCGTCATTGTCGCTCCCTGTGATGATATAAATCATCTTATTACATTTCCTAAGTGATTGCAAACAGGGGAAAAGAGACTAAACATCCATCCCCGTTCAATATCATAGGATGGCGTTTAAATGTTACCGCTCCCGTATCGAGAAAAAGGGAGCAGAGAAGAAGAAGCCTCTTCGTCCTCAACCTAGCAAGAGATGAATGAAAGGACGTCCCTAAAGTCTCCACTCTCAACATACTTCTAAAGAAAGATTCCACTCGGAAGTCAGTAGTTTGCTGCCTTCGATCGAGACGATTCGAGCGGACTTTTGCAATCCTGTAACGAACCTCTAGAGGATCGTTCCATTCTACGCCTGTTGTTATAATAGGCTCTTTCTCGTAAACCCGAACCGGGACCGAGAGAAGATACTTCCTAAGATATGAGAGAGCTGTGGAAGATCAGAGTTGATATGGACCATGGTTCCAAAAACTCGTTTCGAGGACTGGAGGGACGACTGAATTGCTTCCACTTCTTTCAGATTATGATCCAGGACATCTGAAACCCTCTCCAGATGTCCGGACCTTCTTTCTCACCTCAAGAGATACTTAACGCACCGAGAGATGTTTCAGAATCATTCCTAGATCTTTAATAAAATTTCAGTTTCCCGTAGGAAAAAACTGTAGAGGTCTGAATTGCAGTCTATTCAGGGAAACAAACTTCTTTAGGAAGGAAAATGGTCCCCAGCAAGCTCATCCATTCCCTCACACAGTATGTTTACTTCCCTAATAAGGCTGCGCTTTGCCTAGGCAAGAGAGCATATAATAGTGCAATGTTGTGGTAGACTCGTAGTCCTATACCGTGCGGTAACGAGCACCGAAAGGAGTAAGATATCTCTGTAGAACATATTAAGGCCAAACGAATGCAATGTTTATTCATTCATGTAAGAAATCCCTCAATCTTAGGCTAAAGTCCGTGATTGTAGGGCAGAGATACAGTTCGTCAGTCAATCCCGCAGGAGAGAGAGAGACGTAACTGCCAGCACCAGAGATACCGGTTAGGCAGTCAATCCCCGAGGAGAGAGAGGACTTAACCTACAGCGCATGACAACGAACCGAGTTGGTACTGGCTCGTTTGGAACTGGAGGAGAAGGAGGTTCCAGAGGACAGTGACAGCAGCAGCTTACGATCGTCCGTCATCGTCGTCTCTTAACTTTATGCCTGGGGGTTGCCAGCTACCCTATTCTATGAAGAAAAAGAGGTCCGTTATTTTTAGCATAAGAGACTCTCAAGCTGGTATATTTAAGCGAAACAGAAAACGCTAAATATACAGATGCGTTTGTGTCGTCAGAACACTACCATACAACGGTAAAAGATAAATCGGAAACTCCTGGAAGGCTGCAGGGAGTAACGATTAAATGTCCTTAAAAATGGACCATAGACCTCTCGGTTGCCATCCGAAGAGGTAACTACAGCAAGCGTATATGACTTGAACCAACCAGAAATAAAATAACGCAAGGCAAAATATGAAATTATATCACAATAAAGTTTGTTCATACTTACCTGGCAGACATACATATAGCTGAATTCGAAATACAGCTACATACATATCTGACATGCAAGTTTCATGAACAAAACTTAGGAGAATCGAAGCCAGTCAGCTCAAGCTTCTTATGTTACTTACGGACATAAGCCGTTCATTGACGTAGTCTACAAGTCTATTTCTTGTACGAGTCTGCGAATGACGAATGAGAGCTCTTACGAATCTTGTCAATAAGCGCTTATTCGCTTACGCAATATCAAGTTAATGAGATGTGTGCAATGAGAACTAACCCATTTACGGGACAAAGAGATATTTTGTCAATGAGGGGATACCCACTTACTTGACAAAACGATAGTATATTGTCAATGGGGGAAAGTCACTGAATTGACAAAACGTAATCCAGGAAGTCGAGCATTTTATTTTCCGATTCCCGTCTCAAACGAGGAAGGGGCAAGAATCCTGTTAAGAGACTGGGCTTACGTCAGGTAGAACGACGATGTTCAATTCGGCAGCGTAGTCCCGACTAGGAACTAACAAAATCTATCATCTGAAAAGCCCTTTCAGATGGGCTAAAAAGCTGGCAAAATTATCCTGGGAAGAGGAAGAAACTCTCCAACCAGCTTCCTCTCCCGTATCACAACTAATGCCTGCTAAAGCTTAAAATTTATTGGCAGTATGGCAAAGGCAGTCCTGTCTTGCGCTTTCCTGAAGAGCGTACTTTTGATGAGTGCCTTTGCAAGAATCCTACTGAACGTTGCCGAGAGTCCTGACGTGCAAGACATCGAGCCTTTATAACCCGTAACTGCCTTATCGCAGTCTTGACTGCGGTAGTGGCAACTTAAATTTATTGGCAGAATGGCAAAGCTTGCGGTAGAGCAAACGAGAACTTCCCTTGAGCTTTCCTTAACTCCATCCACCTATGCGAAAAGCAATATTAATTGACAGAGACCTCTTGAATTCACGAAACCCGATGTCTTGCTGGGTTTTCGAAGAAGAATTGTCTGTTCATTTTAAGCTTACTCCGAAGCACTGCCTACTTCACATTCTTTGCAGGTGAGGTAGAAGGTATCATCGAAGGTAGAGGTAAAAATTCTTTAAGCCCAAATCTGAAAAAACAAGACTTGAAGAGTTCAACAGAAACGTTCAGCCACGACACACCTGGCGTGCGCTGGTGCACGCTCGGCGTCCACTGGAGCGCGCTCGGCGTCCACTGGAGCGCGCTCGGCGTCCATTGGAGCGCGGCTCGGCGTCCACTGGACGCGCACGCTCGGCCGTCCACTGGCGCGCGGCTTGGCGTGCACTCCGCCCCCCGCGCCCCTCGCTGGCTTGGGCCGGTCCGCCGCGTACTCCAAAAGCTTACTGCTACTATGACTTCTTTTACGTATTCTCGGTGGAAAGACGGACACGAGTTCAGGCGACGTTCGCCTTCTTACTTCTCACTGAAACGCATAACGAGAGAGAGAGAGAGAGAGAGAGAGGAACGTGAAGCGTCCTCTCTATAAAGCTTCTATTTAGAGGCGCGAGTCCATCCGAAAGCTCCAACCCCTGCGCGGGGAGGACGCTTCGGAGGACGAGAAGCAATCCTTCAGGATTCGTGCACGTGCACGCACTTAGGACAGTACTGGGGATTTTTCATCAGAAACTGCCGAAGGCACGCCAGATCGGTGGGGGTTCCTCGTAACCCTCCTTCGGCTTTCGACATGCTCTCTCCCTCGTTCTGGGAGTCAAGCAGAGGTCCCGGCCTAGAGGCGAAACGAGGCCGATCTGACGCACCCTCCACTACACAAGGGGTATCACTGCACTTCTGCACTTCACTTTTACTCTCTAAAGCAAGCACTTTCGATTCTAAGTTACGAATCGAAGGAGTATCAGAGAAAGGGCAATTTCTCTACAGACACTGCTTAGGGCCCGAAGGCAACACTGCAGGGTTAGGAGTAACAATTCAGAAGTAGCACTTCACAGCAATGAAGAGAGCGAGCACCTCTCGTACACATATACATAGCCCGTAGGCCATACTACAGGGTTATGCAAAATAAAGTCTACAGGAAGGTTAGCAGGTTCACTACCCTGACTTTTGTTACTGATTAATTGCGTACATACGAATCATACGTCTTCCTTACGGAATTAGACATGTTTACTGATTAATTGCGTACATACGAATCATACGTCTTCCTTACGGAATAGACAAAATCTCACACTCCTTACATGACAAATCTCAACAAAGAAGCAAGACCCATACCCCTCGTACATACCAAGTGCGAATCTACCGAAGCTTTCGGTAGCCACACCCTATCTTTGCAGACAACCCCGTCTGAAACTAGCCTAACTAGATTCAGATATTTTATGCAAAAATGAATCAAATTCAAATCAATTTAAGATAGCGTATGTCTAGCCACAAATCCAAGTGAATAAATCAAAAAGACAATTAGGATACTTAGCGGCAATGAAGTTTCCAAAATCCTAAGACAGGAGGTACTGAAAACAGGTGTTTTCAGCACCGGCGACAGAAAAATTATGAATAGAAAATGGGAATGATTCCTGATACCCGCCTCCCAGCGGCGGGAATGGGTACTAACCACCTGACTCCCACTGCGTGTGTCGTAAGTGTTTAAATTTCTGTCGGATTCGGAAAAATACAGCTATATATATATCTGACAGGTAAGTTTCATGAACAAATGGTAAATTATAGACTAAATTGGTGCCTACGTAAGAATAAGACTCTGTCTTCAACTCAATTTGGCTCACAATCTGAAAGATCTACTTTAGATTCACTTTCCCATCTAGAAAATTATATCGGAGAGGGTTTTTTTGAACTAAGCAAATTACAGTTGCCCATATTGCTTTGATATCACCAAAAAGCATATTGATACGACCTGGACATACTCAATTTTTAAAGTCCTTACACGAAAATGGTTTTAGAGGGCACTTACCAATTTTTATCGAGAATTTTATCCATGAAAGAACTTTTCAAACACGAATAAATAATGTATATTCAGACTCCTTCAATTTAGATTGTAGAGTCCCTCAAGGGAGTGTTTTGAGTGGAACACTTTTTGCTCTAGCTATTAATAACATCGTAAAGCAGTTACCACAGGGAGTACAAAATAGCTTGTATGTAGATGATTTTGCTATATATTATTCCTCAAGCAGTCTTCGTCATCTACAAAGAATTCTTAATAAAGCTATCAAAAACATCCACAACTGGACTTTGTCAGTAGGCTTTAACCCTCTTACGCCGATTGGACGTATTAAACGTCGAGTCAAAATGTCTCCCGTATGCCGATTGGACGTATCATACGTCGGCTCAAAAAAGTTTTTTTAAAAATTCGCGGAAAAATACTTATAGGCCTACCACCCAAAAACTTTTGAATCACGCGCCTTGGGGGATGCTGGGAGTTCACGGATCAAGGCGTTGTTTTGTTTACAATCGCTACGCAGGCGCGCAAGCGCGAATTTCTTTCTTATCGCACTAAAAAGTATCAGTGACACATCTCAAAAATTATTTCGTCACTTTGACATAATTTTTGCACCATTTTAAATTATCCTGTACATGAAGTATTATATATGAAAATGTGCGCAATTTCATGTAAAATACAACAAAAAAATACTCATGATTGTAGCTTTTATCAGTTTTGAAATATTTTCATATAAATAACGATAAGTGCAAAAATTTCAACCTTCGGTCAACTTTGACTCTACCGAAATGGTCGAGAAACGCAATTGTAAGCTAAAACTCTTATATTATAGTAATATTCAATCATTCGCCTTCATTTTGCAACTAATTGGACGTCTCTAGCACAATATTTCGATTTATGGTGAATTTATGAAAAAACTTTTTCCTTACGTTCGTGCGATAACTCTTCCAATAAATTTTTTCGTGCGATTGTCCTAATGTTTGCACCCTATTAAATTTGCCGTTACATAAAGTTTTATATATGGAAATGTGCGCAATTTCATGCACAATACAACAAAACATAACCCATGGTTGTAGCTTTTATCAGTTTCGAAATATTTTCATATAAATAACGTTAAGTGCAAAAATTTCAACTTTCGGTCAACTTTGACTCTACTGAAATGGTCGAAAAACGCAATTGTAAGCTAAAACTCTTATATTCTAGTAATATTTAATCATTTAACTTCATTTTGCAACGACTTGTAAGTCTCTAGCACAATATTTCGATTTATGGTGAATTTATGAAAAAAAAAAAAACCATTTTCCTTACGTCCGCGCGGTAACTTCCGAAAAAATCAATTTTTTTTGTGCGATTGTCGAAATGTTTGCACCATTTAAAATTAGCTGATACATAAAGTTTTATATATGAAAATGTGCGCAATTTCATGTAGAATACAAATAATATGATTAAAGGTTGTAGCTTTTCTCTTTTTTCGAAATATTTGCATATAAATCACGATAAATAGAAAAAAAACCACGTTCGGTCAAATTTAACTCTACCGAAATAGTTGAAAAATGCAATTGTAAGCTAAAACTCTTACGGCCTAGTAATATTCCGTCATTTTTCTTAATTTTGAAACAAATTTGAAGTCTCTAGAACAATATTGTGATTTATGGTGAATTTTTGAAAAATATATTTACCTTCACTCCGCGCGCCGATTCACGGCCGCAAGTCTCCGAAATACGTACATCGCATTATCCTAATATTTGCTCCTTTTCATATTAGCCATTTTATAGAGTTTCATATATCAAAATGTGCGCAAATTCATGAAGAATACAATATAAAATAATTGAAGGTTGTAGCTTTTTCCATCTCCGAAATATGTGCATATAAAAAAATATATATATAAAAATTTCGACATTCGGTCTAATTTAACTCGTCCGAAATGGTCGAAATCTGCAATTCTAATCTAAAACTCTTACAGTATCGTAATATTCAATCATTTGTTTTAATTTTGAAACAAATTGGAAGTCTCTAGAACAATATTTAGAATTACGGTGAATTTTTGAAAATTACATTTTTTTACGTCTGCGCGTTACGAATTCGTAGATCATTTTGTGATAATATTTTTCCGGTGTTGCTTTTATTGTTTTACTATGTATTATATATCAAAATGATTGCAATTTAGTGTACAATACAACGAAAAAAAAAGTAACTCGTTAGCTTTGACCGTTTTTTGCACAGCGTGATTTGAATACAATTATCTATGAATTTTTTTTTTTGCGCTATCATATATCGCATTATTTATATATAATAATGATATTTTTTTCATTTCTGATGGTTGCATACTAAACTTCAGGCAATGACAAAAAAATGAGCCAAAAATGAACTCTTAATCTTCAAAACTAAGCGCGCTGTGATTTTTTGAAAAAATTATTTTTTCCGCTTCCACGCTCACTCCAAACCGGCGCCGGCATACAGGAGAGGTTTTGATTTTTAGGGCTTCGGCGTAAGAGGGTTAAGCTCTCTATAGAGAAAACCCAAGCAATTATGTTCTACAAAAATAGTAGATGGAAACAGAATCAAGACATAGATCTTAAATTAGGTGATAGCCTCATTCAGTTTAGTAATACTGTAAAATTTTTAGGCTTGGTGTTTGACACTCATCTTAACTGGAAAGCACACATAGCTTTTGTAAAAAAATTAATGTAATAGTGCCTTAAATTTGATAAGAAAATTGTCTCATACTACTTGGGGAGCTAAGAGACAAACATTGCTTATGATATATAAAGCACTAGTTTTATCCAAAATAGATTATGGAAGTCCAATTTACGGGTCAGCATCACAAAGTACCTTGAAGTCCTTAGACTCTATCCACACTCGAGGCTTGAGACTTTGTAGTGGAGCCTTTAAATCTTCTCCAAACACTTCAGTATGTTGTGAAAGTGGCGAACCCCCATTATCCTTACATTGTGACCTTGTAACAATGAGAAGTGCTTTAAAGATAACGTCCACTGATTCCCCCACAAATAAACTATTTGCCATGCGAGATATATTTATTAGTAATCACGAACCACCTTTTCCAATAAGAGCTAATAGTTTATTGGAATCTATTGGTGTTAGAGTAAATATACTCCCACCCTCAAATTCTCCACCTCCATGGATGATGAAGAAAATCAAAGTATGTTCTAACCTTTATCATCTGTCAAAAAAGCAAGATTATACTTCAGATCGCTATAAACAGTATACATTAGAACACATTCGAAGTAAAGGCCCGCATAAAGCAATATACACTGATGGATCCAAATCTTCTGCAGGAGTTTGTTGTGCTGCAGTGTCATTATGCAAAATAAGTCAGAATTCATTGCCAATTGAAGCAACTGTTTTTACTGCTGAGTTAACAGCAATTATATTGGCAATCAATCAAATAAAATTGTCAAATAATAAACTGAATACTAAATTTGTAATATATTCTGACTCAAGAAGCGCAATTGAATCCCTCAAGAGTTATTCACATAAGAACCCTCTAGTAAAGGAAATTAAACAAATCATCAATAAATTATATTCACGTGGGGTTAACATTGAAATATGCTGGATTCCTGCCCATGTTGGAATCCAAGGTAATGAAAAGGCAGATGAAAAGGCCAAGTCTGGGATAAATTCACCAATTTTTGACAATAAATTGCCTGCTACAGCTTATATAAACTCAGTGAAGCAGTGCATAAAAACAAAATGGCAAAATCTGTGGAATAGTGAAGCAGACACCAATAAATTAAAAGTGCATCAAACAGAAAGTAGACTTGTGGTATACATCAGTACAAAATGAAAAACAAGCTGAAATAATATTAACAAGATTACGAATAGGCCACACAAGACTAACTCACGAGTATTTAATAACTCCACAAGGGAACATCCCTCATTGCAATGTGTGCAATACAATTTTAACAGTCAAGCATATTTTATGTGAATGCCTAATTTTTAATAGAGAAAGAAATTTATATTTAGGCAATAAATCATTATCAGAAATACTATCAGAATCAGATAATTTTTCTTTATATAGAGTATTAATATTTTTTAAAAAAGACTAATTTGATTAATAAGATTTAACATATACCATTTTAAATAGATGACTTTTGTCATTTTTATCTATTTCAGTCTTTTATAAGTTCAATTCATATTTTTAATTCCAACCTCATATATCACTTAACAATCCCCTCATTTATCATTAATTTATTATAATTCAATAACTTCATTCCATACCATTCCATGTTTTAGACAACATTATATGAGCGTATTTTTTAAATAATTTCCTCCCGAATGATTTCGGGCCAGCACTGTAAGAGTCAGGTTAGACTCATTGGGCTGGTAAATCTTAACTTTATAATAATAATAATCTTGCCTTCAGGGACCTCGGTCTCTAGAAGGCAACTGACTTTCGCTTGTTGGGCACATGCATTAAGAGAATCATCACCTCGCCGTCCAGCATTGGTGACAAACAAATACATTATTTGTTTGGTCTCTCGGCATAACCCTTTTAAAGGCGAAGGTCACGTGACTTACTCGGATGCTTGGACAACTTGCCTCCTACCGAACGCAGTCAGTCGGCAGCTGTCAGTGCGCCTGAGTCAGTTACGAACTACGCTGTTGACTTAGTTCGGTTGTTACAGAGCAATCATTACTTCGTCTTAATAGCTTGTCACAGTACCCATACCATCGACACCCACCATGGAGTGTCGGTGTCCTATCCACTACCGAGAACTTCGCTGCATGGGGATAGGAGGATGCGAGAGACTTCGTGGCAAACGGACAGACCAGTATGGGTACTGGACATCACCGAAGTCGAGAAGAGGGATAGGTCATGCGACTATTCCCTTCTTTTCCTCTGAGGAACTGCATGACTTCTCCTGTGAAGTCAAGCATCCAGGGGATGGGGATCCGTGACGCTCGATTTCGTACCGAACTTCGTAGCGAAGACTCAGAACCCTTTGGTCCCTGACGATTGGTTCGAGTCGTTCACAATCCCCTCCCTAATGGACTTCACCGCCTTCGATGCGAAGGAGATGCTGTTTTGTCCGCAAGAACTTCTCCGTGGCGCAGGTATTGAAGGCAGGGGTCTGGTCCAACCAGACCACATACACCTCCTTCTACCTTCGGGATATTGCCCACGGGTCCTTGGATCTTTTTTCTTGGGACCCGTGGTGGCTGCTCAACACGTTGTGTAGCGAACCCAGACCCTCGCAGGCTGAACAGCATTGAGTCCTGGTGTGACCGTAAGAATGGATGAGTGAATGAGTGTGTGACTGGCTCCTCTTCCCATCTTTTTCTTCCCCTCTATCTGTCGGTAGTGGGACACGGTCGTCACCCTGCTGGATAAGGACGAGATGCAGGTGAGCTACTCAACAGAGCCCCATCCTATCCCTTTCACTAGGGATAGGAGCGTATATCCACCACTTCCTCCAACAAGGGGGAGGAAGTGGATGCCAGCTTGAGACAAACCCATACTTTATGTTGCCTCTTGCAAACAGGAACAAGTTCTTGCTTGCTGGTACAAAGAGATACGCTTGCCTCTCTCTTAGTACTCGGCCCAGAGGTCTGACCATTGATCCTGCGGTGCACACCCCGATCAATCGGACAGAGGCTTGGATGCCCTCCTCGCTCCTTGACGACCAGGGAGGGCATTCCAGGGATGGACGAACACCAGTCTGTTCATCAAAAGACTCAGATTCCTCCCACCAAGAAGTGAGTCTTCCTATTGTTAAAGGACCGATGGTTTGTATTACGTATCGGAACAAATGACAATTTGTCGAAAATTGCATTTTTCCTAACTATACAAACCTGAGGTCCTTTACATATAGTCCCTCCTCATGCCACCCCTCACTCTGCGTATTTTGCATGGGCCAAAAGCAAAAGTGATTTGTTTACCTCCGCGCGACTGTCGGACAAGCAGTTAACTACCGTTCTCCCCTTGTTCGAAGCTTACGACCGTTCCAGCTGCCGCTAGCTACTTCCTATTGTTAAAGGACCTCAGGTTTGTATAGTTAGGAAAAATGCAATTTTCGACAAATTGTCATTTCAAGTGTATTAGTAGGGCGTACTTTTGGCCTAAAATGAAAAATGATGTAAAGAGGTATGTTTTAAGCTGTCATGAATGGCAAATTGCCGGGAAACCGAATCAAGTAATCCCCAGAGCTCCGTTGTGTAATATTCCTACGGTAGGCGAACGTTTTGAGAACGTAGTGATCAACATGGTCGGAACTTTGCCTAGAAGTAAGGGTAGAGATGATTGCATAACTAATCTTGAGTATTATAAAAACAATCTAAGAGATGTTTGGCAACTAGTAGAGAACGGAAGCGCTTGGCACTTAGCGAAAGAAAACGTGAGAGGAAGTCAAGGGGAAACTGAAGGAAAACATGATCTTAGAACAAAAGAGAGAAGTTTGTGTGTAAGAGATAAAGTTTTAGTACTAGTCCAAAAAGAAGGTTCCGCTTTACCTTATAAGTTCGAAGGTCCTTTTTTAATTTTAGAGAAGAAGGGAAATATACATTATAGAATTAATGTGGGTGAGAGTAGAGCTAAGGCAATGAATGTAATTGTGTCCCAGAAAGAGAAATTAGTTTTGAGAAAGACGCAAGAGGTGTCTTAGCCTTTCAAAGTTTTAATCAGGGTTCAGAAAACGGAAAAAGTAAGAGAGAAGGATAATGTATTAGCTGATAGCCTCTCCAGAGATTTCTCAGAATGAGTAGCCTAATAACCATTTTCTGTTATCGCACGAGTGAGTGGAGAAGCGTGTGTGTTTGACTAGGTTAAAGCTTTATGCAGAATTGTTCCCTGCTGTTTAATTTTTGTTTCTCTTTAGAAAAAAATAAAATCAGTTGATTTCATTTTTTTCCTCTTTTGGGGGGGCGTGTGATGGTAATTGCTTCATAGCAAAGAAAGTTAAAGGAAAGGAAAACACATTTTCGAGAAGTTCGGCAGCAAGGAGGCTTTCGCGCCCGTGTTGGAGGTGCCTGTTTTCGTGGTTCTGGAATTGTCGGGCATGTTGTGGAGCGCAACACGCGCCAAAGTGTCGGGAAGAACGCAGCGAAATATGATGCAATATTCCGTTGAGAGTCTTCTAAGAAGTTCTAGTAATCTCGGGAGCCTGTGACGTTTGCCGTAGGCTCCGCCCCCAGAGTGCCATATAAATACGACGGTCGCAGAGATCGTAAAAGCAGAGATCACCAGTTAGTCACAGGAGATATCCTCAGTAAGAGCCACAGATCACATTATCGATGAGAGATCAGCAGCAGCAGAGGTCATCCAAGAGAGATAAGAGAAAAGGAACCGACGAAGGATCAGAAGAAAAGTTGCTCGAGAGTTGGTTGGATATTGGTCTAGTCGTCTTCAGGAGTGGACGACCGAGTTATCTCGACGTTGACCAGACTTCAGAGAAGAAAATGTCCTGCTAGAGGTTTTGGGGAATTCCTGCCTTTCAAGTATCAAGAGTAGACTATTTTCTGCAGTACGGAGTCAAGAGGACGTCTGCAATCACCGTTTTCCTTTTGTGAAGCCATCACTTTGAGTCGCTAAACTAAGCAGCAAGTATTTGAATTACCTCACTGTTCCCCCAGTTCATGCAGTGTAAGATTCTATCTTTTTATGTAAATAGGAGATACCATTCTGCATTTACCTATGTTAGTAAGCTTGTAAATAAACCCTTTGTTGTGTTAGTGTTTCTTTCTATATTCGTATCCCCAGTTTCAACTGTTGGTGTTGAAATATTTTTCTTTTTATTTATTTCATATTGAACCTGAAGCGGACCTCTCTCAGAGGCCGTAACACAAGTAAAACAAATATCCATGAGGCTATATGGCAATTATATGCCCAGAAGACAGGTTAGTAAGTCTTTAACACAAGGTTCACCCAAAACTAGAAAAACAACCCTAAACCAATAATAGAAATAGGAAACACAGTATGTAGCAAATAAATAGCTCTAATAGAATGGGCCCAGAATCAATACACTACCCTAAAGCTAAAGAGAGCTAGAAGGAAGTAAGAAGTTCAATAAAAGAGAGAAGACCTTAAAATTACCTACCTAATTAATGAACCTAAATTCGCGCACGGCCACAAATCGGTCATAACAGGGTAAACCATCAAAAACTATAACAATATATCTATATCGTATATATATATATATATATATATATATATATATATATATATATATATATAAATTGTAGATCCTGTAAGCTTATGTTAATGCATAACCAGTCTACTAATTCCTTTGAAGGATGTAGATAGGTGACCACGGAGTCGCTGGAGACCACCCATCCCTGCATCCAGGGACTGATATAGATATATATATATATATCTATATCAGTAATTTATATAGTATTATATATATATTATATATATAATATATATATATAGATATTATATATATATATATATATAAATGTAGATCCTGTAAGCTTATGTTAATGCATAACCAGTCTACTAATTCCTTTGAAGGATGTAGATAGGTGACCACGGAGTCGCTGGAGACCACCCATCCCTGCATCCAGGGACTTACTAAACACCGGGTCAGACCAATAAACAGCAGACGTCACCCAAAGGAAAATATAAAGGTCGACACCTTACCTGGTGTTAGCCTCCCTACGTGACTCCTCACGAGCCTCGACAGCCCAGACATGCGAAGCAGCACCCAGACCCTCAGTAAGGCGGGGCATGGCAGAAGCCTCTCCTACAGAGCTGGGATCCAGCGCCAGCCCTGCTACCCGTGGACTCCTCCGACTGGGGAAAAAGCAAGGGGGCAGATCGCAAGTAACACAAGTCCTTGCGAGGCAAAGAGATGAAAGCCATGATCAGTAAATATGCCGCAGGTGGCTCTTCATACACCGGCGGGTCAAAACTCGAGGAATATAAAGAGGAATATAAAGAAGTAAATCTTCCAAAACAATGTAGCGTCAACAATAAAATATTCCAAGGTGGCTGCTGCACTAAGTTCTTCTGGGATGATGATACGGCCCAAACTATCCTGGGAAGGCAACGGGCTTTTCCAGCGCAACACTCGCACTGTCACTCACTCCAATGAAAGTAATTAACTACTAGGGGAAGAAGCAACAGCAGCACTTTCATAATATTTAACGTAATACACAACGAACAATGCACATTAAACAACGAACAATGCACATTAATACTTAACAATAAAAAGCAAAGAAAATATTACACTCGACCAAGGCTGATTAGAAAGTACAAATTTAAATTATTTACACTTTCCTGACAAACAAACAAAACATAATTCTCAAAAATACTGATTAGTATGCTTACCATAAATGAAAAAAGTGTGACCTTCCACAAAGAGCCCTGAGACACAACTGTCCTAAGACAAATAAAGTGCTTCAAGAGTTAGAGTTGCCAAATACTTAATAAAAATAACCAAAGAAACCATAAAACTATGATTTTACATCATCAACATAAAAAATACAAGAAAAGTAAATATTTCATGTGCATTTAAAATCATGGTACATATATGTACCAGCATCCTTCAAGGATCAATGCGTCAATAGCGACACATATGTGTCCCTCCCAGACCAACCTAACTTGAAAGTTGCTTCTAGCAGTGGCCACATGTCTGGGACATGGGTACGGATTTCAGCGTAATATTCTGCCTGGCACAAGCAAGGAGGGAGAGATGTCCACACACAGAAAGGCAAAGGCAGGAAAGACCTGCAAATGCAGGATAATTTGTAATATGCAAGTGATCCACACAATAGGGGTGGTAGGGGCGACAAGGAGGTTATGCCTCGGACACGTGAACTTAGTGGAACAACAGTTACGTTCTCAAACTTCCTCAGAGGACAAGGGAGTAATTAATTTGTTGGGACATTACTGTAATGCAAGTGAGGAAAAGATTGTTAACACGTATCTATTCAAGGGGACCACAGCTCTCGAACTGGACTCTTATATCAAAGAGGAGACACAGCTGTGGGATTGAATGTGGGTAACAAAGGGGGACGAATTACACAAGACAGATACAAAAAAATATGGAAATAGAAAAGGTTTGGCTGCTACACATACTTCGCACTTTACCTGGACTCCTGGTGTACTTGGCGTGGTGATAGTTTAATGGTAGGACTTCTTCAAGAGGGTAGTAGGTCAGAGACACAGGACAGAGCACATGGCCGGCTTAGCACAATGGTGGAGGAGGGTGGAAAGGGGGAAGGAGACACTCCTTAGAGGTCTTGACCGATTCAGGGCTGGCGATCGAGTGAGATCGGGCCCAGGTCAAAATACCCAAGCTCTTAGACCTGGATGCTGTAGCTCCGCCAACATAGCTTTTTCTCCCACAATTCCTACAAAAATGCGAAGAGCGGCAGACAAAGGAAGGAAAGCGTTTGTTTATGACTGCATTTTGTTATAAAAATGGCAAAGTTGAGTAGATATTCATAATATATGTATATATATATATATATATATATATATATATATATATATATATATATATATATATATATATATATATATATATATATACAGGCGGTCCCCGGGTTACGACGGTTCCGGCTTACGACGTTCCGAGGTTACGACGCTTTTTCTTAAATATTCAATGGAAAAATCCGTCCTGGGTTACGACGCTTGTTCCGAGGTTACGACGCTGTATGCTTCCGACGCTCCGAGTTAACGACGCTTTTAAAAAACTCATACTATGATAAAAATCCTTTATAGTTTAGCACAGTATATTAATAAAAATAAGTTTCTGGTTAGATTACAACAAAAATTTTGAGGTTATGATGATTTTCGACACTTTTTATGTCGTATTTTTCTATGATTTTTAGTGACGCCTCATATGCGGAACTAGTTTCCGAGTGAATGAATACATACTAGCTTGCGGTGCGCAAAGTTTACATATAACAGTCCAAAAGCACAAATAATGAAAAAAATCATTGCTTGTTTCCAAAACGAAGTTTCTGGTTAGATTACAACGAGAGAGAGAGAGAGAGAGAGAGAGAGAGAGAGAGAGAGAGAGGTGTCTTCCGACGCTCCGAGTTAAGGACAGAGAAGTGTTCGTTTCGTTAAAAAACGGCCTCTGACTCATGCCAGTAAATGTTTTGTTGATACTAAAAATATAAAGCCTATTTAAAGATACGTTTACTTTAATTAGTCTATATGATACGTAAATAGTAATCAACTGTTCTTGTAGCCCTCAAGATTTGGCAAAATCGAAGTATCCAAAGAGAGACATTATCCAGTACACTGGAACCTTGACATATGAATTTAATTTGTTCCGTTACCAGCGTCGTATAGCAAGAAAAACATTTGTTTTATCTCAAAGCATTTTGTTTTTTCCCATTTAAAATAATGTAAAATATGTTATTAATCCGTTCTAGCGGTATGAAACCACACCTAAACCACAGCTAAATTACATATAATATACAAAATTTATACACAAATAAACGAGTAATAACACACATAATGATAAAATAACAGCAATGTGATAAATGATAATAAATGTTAATAAAATCAATTAAAAAAAAGAAAGGAATTTTACTTACCACAACGAAAGATGACGTGAGGCCAGCAGGGGGAGGAGGTAGGGAAGGGTGGCAGGGAACGATTTGTTCTCTTTTTATTTACGTATGTACACTAATAACTACGTAATAAACACAAATGAAATAACATTGCTAAAACTAATTTTTATTTTTTTATTTTAATCAGTTTGTAGTTTAGAAATAATGGTGATGCCTTTGGAAGGTTTTATGCTTTGCTATAATTCATGTTTTGCTTCCATCGAAATCATTTTCTTGGGTTTTTTCTTATCACCTGCTTTGTCTTTAGCTTTGAGACCCATGGTTTAATAATAAAATAGACAAAATAACACGAAAAATAGGCGCAAATACAACGAACTAAACAACGACGTGTTAACATGCAGCACCAACAAACAAACAGACTGAAACGCCATTTATCGGTCGCCTATACAACTAACACTCATCGCAAAATCGTCTCAAATATTTCGTTGTTATATCAAAGCTTATATTTTCGCAAATTTTCTGTTGTATCTCAAAACATTCGTATATTAGGGCAATCATGTCAAAGTTCCAGTGTAATTTGATCAAGAGAGAGAGAGAAGAGAGAGAGAGAGAGAGAGAGAGAGAGAGAGAGAGAGAGAGAGAGAGAGAGACGCCTTGGCAACAATGGTCACCGTCTAGGATTGACGTAACATTTATTTTCTGAACAGATAGGACAGAGAAGTGTTCGTTTCATTAAACGGCCTCTGACTCATAGCAGGGAAATGTTTTGTTGATACTAATATATAAGCCTATTTAAAGATAACGTTTACTTTAATTAGTCTATATGATACGTAAATAGTAATCAGTCTGTTCTTGTAGCCCTCAAGATTTGGCAAAAATCACTCCAGGTTGTACATAAAAACTTCAAGAATGTAGTGTCCACCAGAGGAATTACAATAGTTTTTACCTTGCAAGAACCAGCATTCTTTTATGAAAATAACTCCAGGTTGTACATAAAACTACAGGAAACAACATGTAGTGTAACCAAAGGATTACAAGTAAGGTTTTTATAACTTTTTATTAGTTTAAGACATATTCCAAGCGTCGTTCCAGCTTACGACGATTTTCGGCTTACGACGCGTCTCAAGAACGGAACCCCCATCGTAACCCGGGGACTGCCTGTATATATATACACACATATATATATAAAAGGGATTTTGACGAAGGAAAAATCTATTTCTGGGGGAAGACCTGTGTTGTCCGGTGAAAAGTTCCTGTAGCTCACTTTTCTAAGTATAAATAGATCCTAAATATACCAGAGAAAAAAACTAGCATGGTATGCCGAGGTTACTACCCTTGCGCGAGCGCCCAAAGGTGTCGGTATAAAAGTACAAGGCGAGTGGAAGCCACTATTCACAGGTCTTCTGCCAATTAGAAGATTCCTTTCCAAAATCCCTCTCACGGCAAGAGCCGTTGCAAAGGTTACTCCTCCTACCTCGCTCTCGCTACTACTACCCGACTCACGCGCCATCTGCATTCCTGGAATAGACACCCTAGCTTGGATTGGTTAAGGGTGGGGAAAGAAGTAGAAGGGATGGGTTCACCGGGCGACACAGGTCTTCCCCCAGAAATAGATTTTTCCTTCGTCAAAATCCCTTTTCTGGGTTCGACCTGTGTCTGCCGGTGAAAAGGTATCAGAGAATTCCCATCCAAGCTTAACAGATACCAAACAAATATATAAAAAGGGGTTAATGAAACCTAAGGTTCATTTAAAGAATAATTTTTTAATGCACCATAATGAAGTAGGAATTTACTTAATAATTACACTAGGACTTAAACTATGGCTTAGAACTAGTAATAATAAAATAATATAATACAATCTAAGCATGATATCTAAAGTAATATACAGGGTATGTACAGACAGATCCATAAAACAAATATGGTCTCAACACTATATACATGTTCGAGTGGCAGGATGACAACCAAACCATCACGACCCGGGGGAGAGAGGTCTGGTAGGGAATACGAGCGAGGCAGGCAGGAAGGAGAGAGTATTAAGGGAAAAGAAGTGACCAGAGGTTAAGGAAAGGATTTAGACAAGATTCATCATTCAGGGGAGACTATGCTCCCCGCAGCAACTGCTGGAAATTTAAGGGCCTTAAGGTTTTTGAGATAGTGCCGTTTAAAAACTGCTGGAGATTTCCAACCCGTATATTTCTTCAGGTCCTCGAAATTCATGTTGTGAAAGTAGTTAATGGAGGTAGCCACTGCTCGGATATCATGGACGTATGGGACTGAATCCGGGTTTGCCTGTTTAATAAATTAGAGTATTTGTTGTCTAATACCTTTAAGAGAAATTGTACCACCTTTCTCTCTAATGAAAAGGGGGCCTGAAGATTTTCCGGATGTTCTGGCTAAGAGGGATTTAAGGGTAGTGACAGGGCACAATGATGTGTCTTGTGTCAGAGGAATGATTTTCCATGGGGCGCATCTGTTTTGCGGGTCCTCATTTTTAGCCAAGAACCTCCGATCTGGGGATAGTAATACTTCCCCCGACGGGAGGAATTCTATATGGTCTGGATTCCTAGAGAGAGCCGAGAGTTCAGATATTCTGGCACCTGAGGCCATGGCCATTAGGAATAAAGTTTTCCTAAGCAGGTTTATATAAGAGCATGACTCATTATTAGTGTCTGAGGCTAATTTGAGTACGTCATTCAAAAATCAAGAGACCGTATGAGGGCGGTCCATTGGTCTCAGGCGGGCACATGCTCGTGGAATCGAGAAGTATGCATCTGACAAGTTAATATTAAAGCCAACCTGAAAAATCTTCCTTAAGGCTGACTTGATTGTCGTAATGGTACTAGCGGCTAGGCCTTTCTCAAATAAAGTTCTAAAGAACGAAATTGCCAGATTCGTGGTCATTTTATGAGCAGCTGAGTCTTTTAAAAATTTGGCCAACTTCTTCACTGCTGAATCATATTGCCTGAGCGTTGATTCTCTTTTATCTGATTCTATGAATAAAATGTTTAGTGGATCAATACTAGCATCCTTTTGGGCTGCAAACTTCATGGAGTCCATAAAGTTAGGGCACTCAGAATTCTTGAGGAAGCTGACACAGTCTGAGTTTGTACTGTTCTGGAATAATGCATTAACATAAGCTTACAGGATTCTACATTTTATATATATATATATAATAATATTTATATATATATAATATATATATATATATATAATATATATATATACTGATATAGATATATTGTTATAGTTTTTGATGGTTTACCCTGTTATGACCGATTTGTGGCCGTGCGCGAATTTAGGTTCATTAATTAGGTAGGTAATTTTAAGGTCTTCTCTCTTTTTATTGAACTTCTTACTTCCTTCTAGCTCTCTTTAGCTTTAGGGTAGTGTATTGATTCTGGGCCCATTCTATTAGAGCTATTTTAAAAAATTTGCTACATTACTGTGTTTCCTATTTCTATTATTGGTTTAGGGTTGTTTTTCTAGTTTTTGGGGTGAACCTTGTGTTAAAGACTACTAACCTGTCTTCTGGGCATATAATTGCCTATAGCCTCATGGATATTGTTTTATTGTGTTACGGCTCTGAGAGAGTCCGCTTCAGGTTCAATATGAAATAAATAAAAAGAAAAATATTTCAACACAACAGTTGAAACTGGGGATACGAATATAGAAAGAAACACTAACACAACAAAGGGTTTATTTACAAGCTTACTAACATAGGTAAATGCAGAATGGTATCTCCTATTTACATAAAAAGATAGAATCTTACACTGCATGAACTGGGGGAACAGTGAGGTAATTCAAATACTTGCTGCTTAGTTTAGCGACTCAAAGTGATGGCTTCACAAAAGGAAACGAAAACGGTGATTGCAGACGTCCTCTTGACTCCGTACTGCAGAAAATAGTCTACTCTTGATACTTGAAAGGCAGGAATTCCCCAAAACCTCTAGCAGGACATTTTCTTCTCTGAAGTCTGGTCAACGTCGAGATACTCGGTCGTCCACTCCTGAAAGACGACTAGACCAATATCAACCAAACTCTCGAGCAACTTTTCTTCTGATCCTTCGTCGGTTCCTTTTCTCTTATCTCTCTTGGATGACCTCTGCTGCTGCTGATCTCTCATCGATAATGTGATCTGTGGCTCTTACTGAGGATATCTCCTGTGACTAACTGGTGATCTCTGCTTTTACGATCTCTGCGACCGTCGTATTTATATGGCACTCTGGGGGCGGAGCTACGGCAAACGTCACAGGCTCCCGAGATTACTAGAACTTCTTAGAAGACTCTCAACGAATATTGCATCATATTTCGCTGCGTTCTTCCCGACACTTTGGCGCGTGTTGCGCTCCACAACATGCCCGAACAATTCCAGAACCACGAAAACAGGCACCTCCAACACGGCGCGAAAGCCTCCTTGCTGCCGACTTCTCGAAAATGTGTTTTCCTTTCCTTTTAACTTTCTTTGCTATGAAGCAATTACCATCACACGCCCCCCCAAAAGAGGAAAAAAATGAAATCAACTGATTTTAATTTTTTCTAAAGAGAAACAAAAATTAAACAGCAGGGAACAATTCTGCATAAAGCTTTAACCTAGTCAAACACACACGCTTCTCCACTCACTCGTGCGATAACAGAAAATGGTTATTAGGCTACTCATTCTGAGAAATCTCTGGAGAGGCTATCAGCTAATACATTATCCTTCTCTCTTACTTTTTCCGTTTTCTGAACCCTGATTAAAACTTTGAAAGGCTAAGACACCTCTTGCGTCTTTCTCAAAAAAACATAATTTCTTCTTTCTTTTGGGACACAATTACATTCATTGCCTTAGCTCTACTCTCACCCACATTAATTCTATAATGATATTTCCTTCTTCTCTAAAATTAAAAAAGGACCTTCGAACTTATAAGGTAAAGCGGAACCTTCTTTTTGGACTAGTACTAAAACTTTATCTCTTACACACAAACTTCTCTCTTTTGTTCTAAGATCATGTTTTCCTTCAGTTTCCCCTTGACTTCCTCTCACGTTTTCTTTCGCTAAGTGCCAAGCGCTTCCGTTCTCCTCTACTAGTTGCCAAACATCTCTTAGATTGTTTTTATAATACTCAAGATTAGTTATGCAATCATCTCTACCCTTACTTCTAGGCAAAGTTCCGACCATGTTGATCACTACGTTCTCAAAACGTTCGCCTACCGTAGGAATATTACACAACGGAGCTCTGGGGATTACTTGATTCGGTTTCCCGGCAATTTGCCATTTCATGGACAGCTTAAAACATACCTCTTTACATCATTTTTCATTTTAGGCCAAAAAGTAAGCCCTACTAATACACTTGAAATGACAATTTGTCGAAAATGCATTTTTCCTAACTATACAAACCTGAGGTCCTTTAACAATAGAGTAGCTAGCGGCAGCTGGAACGGTCGTAAGCTTCGAACAAGGGGAGAACGGTAGTTAACTGCTTGTCCGACAGTCGCGCGGAGGTAAACAAATCACTTTTGCTTTTGGCCCATGCAAAATACGCAGAGTGAGGGGTGGCATGAGGAGGGACTATATGTAAAGGACCTCAGGTTTGTATAGTTAGGAAAAATGCAATTTTCGACAAATTGTCATTTGTTCCGATACGTAATACAAACCATCGGTCCTTTAACAATAGGAAGACTCACTTCTTGGTGGGAGGAATCTGAGTCTTTTGATGAACAGACTGGTGTTCGTCCATCCCTGGAATGCCTCCCTGGTCGTAAGAGCGAGGGAGGGATCCAAGCCTCTGTCCGATTGATCGGGGTGTGCACCGCAGGATCAATGGTCAGACCTCTGGGCCGAGTACTAAGAGAGAGGCAAGCGTATCTCTTTGTACCAGCAAGCAAGAACTTGTTTCCTGTTTGCAAGACGGCAACATAAAGTATGGGTTTGTCTCAAGCTGGCATCCACTTCCTCCCCTTTGTTGGAGGAAGTGGTGGATATACGCTTCCTATCCCTAGTGAAAGGGATAGGATGGGCTCTGTTGAGTAGCTCACCTGCATCTCGTCCTTATCCAGCAGGGTGACGACCGTGTCCCACTACCGACAGATAGAGGGGAAGAAAAAGATGGGAAGAGGAGCCAGTCACACACTCATTCACTCATCCATTCTTACGGTCACACCAGGACTCAATGCTGTTCAGCCTGCGAGGGTCTGGGTTCGCTACGACAACGTGTTGAGCAGCACCACGGGTCCCAGAAGAAAAAAAGATCCAAGGACCCGTGGGCAATATCCCGAAGGTAGAAGGATGGTATGTGGTCTGGTTGGACCAGACCCCTGCCTTCAATACCTGCGCCACGGAGAAGTTCTTGCGGACAAAACAGCATCTCCTTCGCATCGAAGGCGGTGAAGTCCATTAGGGAGGGGATTGTGAACGACTCGAACCAATCGTCAGGGACCCAAAGCGGGGTTCTGCAGTTTCTTTCGCTACGAATGTTCGGTACGAAAATCGAAGACGTCACGGATCCCCATCCGCCCCTGGATGCTTGACTTCACAGGGTAGAAGTCATGCAGTTCCTCAGAGGAAAAGAAGGGAATAAAGGTTCGCATGACCTATCCCTCTTCTCGACTTCGGTGATGTCCAGTACCCATACTGGTCTGTCCGTTTGCCACGAAGTCTCTCGCATCCTCCTATCCCCATGCAGCGAAGTTCTCGGTAGTGGATAGGACACCGACACTCCATGGTGGGTGCGATGGTATGGGTACTGTGACAAGCTATTAAGACGAAGTAATGATTGCTCTGTAACAACCGAACTAAGTCAACAGCGTAGTTCGTAACTGACTCAGGCGCACTGACAGCTGCCGACTGACTGCGTTCGGTAGGAGGCAAGTTGTCCAAGCATCCGAGTAAGTCACGTGACCTTCGCCTTTAAAAGGGTTATGCCGAGAGACCAAACAAATAATGTATTTGTTTGTCACCAATGCTGGACGGCGAGGTGATGATTCTCTTAATGCATGTGCCCAACAAGCGAAAGTCAGTTGCCTTCTAGAGACCGAGGTCCCTGAAGGCAAGATTATTATTATTATAAAGTTAAGATTTACCAGCCCAATGAGTCTAACCTGACTCTTTACAGTGCTGGCCCGAAATCATTCGGGAGGAAATTATTTAAAAAATACGCTCATATAATGTTGTCTAAAACATGGAATGGTATGGAATGAAGTTAATGAATTATAATAATTGAATGATAAATGAGGGATTGTTAAGTGATATATGAGGTTGGAATTAAAAATATGAAATTGAACTTATAAAAGACTGAAATAGATAAAAATGACAAAAGTTCATCTATTTAAAATGGTATATGTTAAATCTTATAATCAAATTAGTCTTTTTAAAAGCAAAAAATATTAATACTCTATATAAAGAAAAATTATCTGATTCTGATAGTATTTCTGATAATGATTTATTGCCTAAAATATAAATTTCTTTCTCTATTAAAAATTAGGCATTCACATAAAATATGCTTGACTGTTAAAATTGTATTGCACACATTGCAATGAGGGATGTTCCCTTGTGGAGTTATCATTAAATACTCGTGAGTTAGTCTTGTGTGGCCTATTCGTAATCTTGTTAATATTATTTCAGCTTGTTTTTTCATTTGTACTGATGTATACCACAAGTCTACTTTCTGTTTGATGCACTTTAATTTATTGGTGTCTGCTTCACTATTCCACAGATTTTGCCATTTTGTTTTTATGCACTGCTTCACTGAGTTTATATAATCTGTAGCAGGCAATTTATTGTCAAAAATTGGTGAATTTATCCCAGACTTGGCCTTTTCATCTGCCTTTTCATTACCTTGGATTCCACATGGGCAGGAATCCAGCATATTTCAATGTTACCCCACGTGAATATAATTTATTGATGATTTGTTTAATTTCCTTTACTAGAGGGTTCTTATGTGAATAACTCTTGAGGATTCAATTGCGCTTCTTGAGTCAGAATATATTACAAATTTAGTATTCAGTTTATTATTTGACAATTTTATTTGATTGATTGCCAATATAATTGCTGTTAACTCAGCAGTAAAAACAGTTGCTTCAATTGGCAATGAATTCTGACTTATTTTGCATAATGACACTGCAGCACAACAAACTCCTGCAGAAGATTTGGATCCATCAGTGTATATTGCTTTATGCGGGCCTTTACTTCGAATGTGTTCTAATGTATACTGTTTATAGCGATCTGAAGTATAATCTTGCTTTTTTTGACAGATGATAAGGTTAGAAACATACTTTGATTTTCTTCATCATCCATGGAGGTGGAGAATTTGAGGGTGGGAGTATATTTACTCTAACACCAATAGATTCCAATAAACTATTAGCTCTTATTGGAAAAGGTGGTTCGTGATTACTAATAAATATATCTCGCATTGGCAAATAGTTATTTGTGGGGAATCAGTGGACGTTATCTTTAAAGCACTTCTCATTGTTACAAGGTCACAATGTAAGGATAATGGGGGTTCGCCACTTCACAACATACTGAAGTGTTTTTGGAAGAAAGATTTAAAGGCTCCACTATCAAAAGTCTCAAGCCTCGAGTGTGGATAGAGTCTAAGGACTTCAAGGTACTTTGTGATGCTGACCCGTAAATTGGACTTCCATAATCTATTTTGGATAAAACTAGTGCTTTATATATCATAAGCAATGTTTGTCTCAGCTCCCCAAGTAGTATGAGACAATTTTCTTATCAAATTTAAGGCACTATTACATTAATTTTTTACAAAAGCTATGTGTGCTTTCCAGTTAAGATGAGTGTCAAACACCAAGCCTAAAAATTTTACAGTATTACTAAACTGAATGAGGCTATCACCTAATTTAAGATCTATGTCTTGATTCTGTTTTCCATCTACTATTTTTGTAGAACATTAACGTTGCTTGGGTTTTCCTATAGAGAGCTTAACCCTCTTACGCCGAAGCCCTAAAAATCAAAACCTCTCCTGTATGCCGCGCCGGTTTGGAGTGAGCGTGGAAGCGGAAAAAATAAAAAAAAATCATTTTTTCAAAAATCACAGCGCGCTTAGTTTTGAAGATTAAGAGTTCATTTTTGGCTCATTTTTTTGTCATTGCCTGAAGTTTAGTATGCAACCATCAGAAATGAAAAAAATATCATTATTATATAAATAATGCGATATATGATAGCGCAAAAAAAAATTCATATAATTGATATTGCAAATTCAAATCGCTGTGCAAAAAACGGTCAAAGCTAACGAGTTACTTTTTTTTTTTCGTTGTATTGTACAACTAAATTGCAATCATTTTGATATATAATACATAGTAAAACAATAAAAGCAACACCGGAAAAATATTATCACAAAATGATCTACGAATTCGTAACGCGCTGACGTAAAAAAATGTAATTTTCAAAAATTCACCGTAATTCTAAATATTGTTCTAGAGACTTCCAATTTGTTTCAAAATTAAAACAAATGATTGAATATTACGATACTGTAAGAGTTTTAGATTAGAATTGCAGATTTCGACCATTTCGGACGAGTTAAATTAGACCGAATGTCGAAATTTTCTATATATATATTTTTTTTATATGCACATATTTCGGAGATGGAAAAGCTACAACCTTCAATTATTTTATATTGTATTCTTCATGAATTTGCGCACATTTTGATATATGAAACTCTATAAAATGGCTAATATGAAACGGAGCAAATATTAGGATAATGCGATGTACGTATTTCGGAGACTTGCGGCCGTGAATCGGCGCGCGGAGTGAAGGTAAATATATTTTTCAAAAATTCACCATAAATCACAATATTGTTCTAGAGACTTCAAATTTGTTTCAAAATTAAGAAAAAGGACGGAATATTACTAGGCCCTAAGAGTTTTAGCTTACATTCATTGCATTTTTCAACTATTTCGGTAGAGTTAAATTTGACCGAACGTGGTTTTTTTTCTATTTATCGTGATTTATATGCAAATATTTCGAAAAAAGAGAAAAGCTACAACCTTTAATCATATTATTTGTATTCTACATGAAATTGCGCACATTTCATATATAACTTTATGTATCAGCTAATTTTAAATGGTGCAAACATTTCGACAATCGCACAAAAAAATTGATTTTTTCTTTTTTTGGAAGTTACCGCGCGGACGTAAGGAAAATGGTTTTTTTTTTTTTTTTCCATAAATTTTTTTCATAAATTTCCACCCATAAATCGAAAATATTGTGCTAGAAGACTTACAAGGTCGTTGCAAAATGAAGGTAAATGATTAAATATTACTAGAATATAAGAGTTTTAGCTTACAATTGCGTTTTCGACCATTTCAGTAGAGTCAAAGTTGACCGAAAGTTGAAATTTTTGCACTTAACGTTATTTATATGAAAATATTTCGAAACTGATAAAAGCTACAACCATGGGTTGTGTTTTGTTGTATTGTGCATGAAATTGCGCACATTTCCATATATAAAAACTTTATGTAACGGCAAATTTAATAGGGTGCAAACATTAGGACAATCGCACGAAAAAAAATTTATTGGAAGAGTTATCGCACGAAACGTAACGGAAAAAAGTTTTTTCATAAATTCACCATAAATCGAAATATTGTGCTAGAGACGTCCAATTAGTTGCAAAATGAAGGCGAATGATTGAATATTACTATATATAAGAGTTTTTAGCTTACAATTGCGTTTCTCGACCATTTCGGTAGAGTCAAAGTTGACCGAAGGTTGAAATTTTTGCACTTATCGTTATTTATATGAAAATATTTCAAAACTGATAAAAGCTACAATCATGAGTATTTTTTTGTTGTATTTTACATGAAATTGCGCACATTTTCATATATAATACTTCATGTACAGGATAATTTAAAATGGTGCAAAAATTATGTCAAAGTGACGAAATAATTTTTGAGATGTGTCACTGATACTTTTTTAGTGCGATAAGAAAGAAATTCGCGCTTGCGCGCCTGCGTAGCGATTGTAAACAAAACAAAACACGCCTTGATCCGTGAACTCCAGCATCCCCAAGGCGCGTGATTCAAAGTTTTTGGGTGGTAGGCCTATAAGTATTTTTCCGCGAATTTTTAAAAAAACTTTTTTGAGCCGACGTATGATACGTCCAATCGGCATACGGGAGACATTTTGACTCGACGTTTAATACGTCCAATCGGCGTAAGAGGGTTAAAGCCTACTGACAAAGTCCAGTTGTGGATGTTTTTGATAGCTTTATTAAGAATTCTTTGTAGATGACGAAGACTGCTTGAGGAATAATATATAGCAAAATCATCTACATACAAGCTATTTTGTACTCCCTGTGGTAAACTGCTTTACGATGTTATTAATAGCTAGAGCAAAAAGTGTTCCACTCAAAACACTCCCTTGAGGGACTCTACAATCTAAATTGAAGGAGTCTGAATATACATTATTTATTCGTGTTTGAAAAGTTCTTTCATGGATAAAATTCTCGATAAAAATTGGTAAGTGCCCTCTAAAACCATTTTCGTGTAAGGACTTTAAAATTGAGTATCTCCAGGTCGTATCATATGCTTTTTGGATATCAAAGAATATGGCAACTGTAATTTGCTTACGTTCAAAACCCTCTCCGTATATAATTTTCTAGATGGGAAAGTGAATCTAAAGTAGATCTTTCAGATTGTGAGCCAAATTGAGTTGAAGACAGAGTCTTATTCTTACGTAGGCACCAATTTAGTCTATAATTTACCATTTTTTCTAGCAATTTGCACAAGCAACTTGTCAGGGATATTGGTCTATAGTTATTTGGATTGCTTGGATCTTTCCCTGGTTTGACAACTGGTATGATTATAGCATGTTTCCATGCTTTTGGGAACAGGTGATTTACCCATAAATGATTATAAAGCTTCAATAAGTATGTTTTTGCTAACAGAAGCCCAGTTGGTTTTTTATCATCTCAAAATTTACGTTGTCTTGGCCTGGAGCAGAAGAGTTACAGTTAGATAAAGCATATTCAAATTCCTCTTCTGTGAAAATCTGGTTATAATATATATCCTCTAATGTTTCAATATTCAATGGGACAGCTTCTTCACGGGCTTTAATGGTTCGAAAGTGATCATCTATATTGATTATACTACTTATTGCTTGGATGTTACGCCCTAAAATATTCGAAATTGCAGTACTATCATGTACTGGTTGGCCATTATGTATTAGTGCATGTCTCTGAGATCTAATATGAGATCCATTAATTTTCCTAAATTTTTCCCAGACTTTACTTATTGAGGTTGTATCAGATATGCTAGATACATATTTTTTTGCCATGACATTATTTTTCCTCTAATGGCTTCCCTTCTGAATCTTGCCGAGATCCAATTGTAATGAGGTTTTAGTAGACTGATTTCTATGGTAACGTCTACAAGTTTCTTGGCAGTGCTCTCAAAATTTAGAAGTCTTTTACTTATGGCATTAAATCTATTATGCAGGGTTTCTAATCTTCTACCTATAATATGTTTTTCTTGTATCAGGTGGGATAGTGTGTCAGACCACCATGGTACTGAGTGTTTCGTTGGGATAGTAGTTGACTTAGGAATAGATTCGTCAGCAG
>NC_087216.1:43635124-43637624 GCF_015104395.2 Macrobrachium nipponense | reverse complement strand
TCGACCTGACTTATTTTCAAAAATTCAAAAATTGGCATTGGAAAACTGCATAAAACAGTAACAATCTATCAATTATGGCCGCAAAAACTATTTAAGTTGTTATCAATGGTTTTTGGTGGCAGGTTTATTTGTTAAAAAAACAAAATCTCATCCCATAAAAAATTCCCTTAAAAAAATTAAAAATGAAATAGAGAAAGAAACAATAAAACGATTTTTTTTTTAAAAATCATTGAAATATATTTTAAATTTGTAGTACGTGGTTTTTTTGAAAATTTTCTAATCTTTTTTGATGACTGATTTTTTTTTTCAAAAATCCAATCAATAATCGATTAAAATTTTTCTTATGTTTTCGGCTGACAGATTTTCTTTGAAAATTTGAAAAAAAATTTTTAAAAGTATTTTAATTTTGTTTTTGTTCCAATATTTTTGTTTGAAGGAGTTGTTTTAAAAACATAATTTTTGTATGGGAAATTTGTTTTGCAAAATATTATTGAGTTATATTTCCCTTTTTATTTTGGCTATTTTTGTTTCAAAAAATCAAACAATTAAAAAGTTCGCTAAAAAAAAAACTGGGGGGGAAAAAAGGGGGGGGGGGAAACGGGAAATAAATACACAGGTATTTTAAAAGCAATTTTTCGCAGCCCTTATTTCGGAATAACAGATTTTTATTTGTGAAAAATAATTTTAATAAAATAAAATGGAAAATGAATCTAATAACATTAAAATTTAGGACAAAGGCCCTAAAAAAACATTTTTGTTAGCAAATAAAGCTGCCAAAAAAAAAAATAGTGGTATATAAATTCAAAAAGGTTTAAGGTTTTTTTTTTTAGTTTTTTTTTTTTTCATTTTTTTTTTTTTTTTTTTTTTTTTTGTCCTTTTTTATGCGATTTTCATAATTATTCATCAAAAATAGGGTGAAAAAAACTCACCAAAAAATTATAGTTATAATTATTTTTTTAAAACCCTTTCTTTTGATTGTTATATAGTATGAAAAAGAATATTGGGTACTTTAAATTGAAAGCTAAAAAAATCGTTTTGGGTAATTTCGAAATGATTATGGAAACAAAAGTCAGCAAAAAAAAAAATTAAACATCGAATGCAAAATTCATCCAAACTGTTGGGTTATTTTTTTTTCCTCCTTTTTCTTTAAGGGTGACTTTTTTGGAAAATTATTCGGGTGCAAAAATCTTGCAAAAAATCAAAAGGTGCAAAATGAAAAATAAAAAAACTCTCAAAAATTGGTACCACAATTGAAACTTTTTTTTTATATGTATGTTTTTTTAAAAGATTTTTGAAACAAAAATCAAACATCTAAAGGAGACTAAAAGCGTTAAATATTTCATTTAAATTTATATTTATTTTAAGCTTTTTCAGTTTAATTATATATTTAGCATTTTTATGATGATTTTTGAAACAAAAGACAAAAACCTGAAAATATTGTGCAAAAACGGAATATTTATTAAAACGTTTTATACTATATTTCTTGTCCCATTTTTAGGTGATTTTTATAATTATATTTGAAAAAAAATCAGTCATAAAAATAAGTATACAATCCAAAAATTAAATAATCATTTAACATGTCTATTTGAAATTCATCTCTCTTTGTGATGGATGATTTTTGCTTCAAAAATCATTTAGAAACTTGATACATTTTTTTTTTATACATTTTTGTTTGGGAGTTTTACCCTCTTTGGTGACTAATTTTTATCAAAAATCAAATTAGTCGCCTAAATTTTTAGTTTGATAAGTAAACTGAAAAGTAATAAAAAATATTTAAATTTGCCACTTACTTTGGTGGCTGTTTTCTGTTTCAATTATTCATTATAAAAATTTTTGAAATAAATAATTAGTTCAAAAAATAGAAAGAGAAAAGCTCTAAAAATAAGTAATTTTAAATGCAATATCATTGGCTTATTGTCTCCCTTTTTGGGAGATTTGGCCCTTCATATTGGTGACATAGTGAAAAATATTGTATTTAAATTGAAAGATAAAAAAAATCGTTTTCTTCGCCCACCCCATTTTTCAGGCTATTCTTATATTTATTTTTAATACAAAAATCGCCAAAATAAAGGAGGTAAAAACTCTCAAAAATATTATGTGTATCATGCAAAAATTTATATATTGCTTAAATGATTCTGTTACATTTATTGCCCGAATTTCAGGTGTTTTTTGAAATAATTTTCGAAATAAACAGTCATAAAAAAATCAGGCAAATATAAAAATATTTAGATTCAAACTGCTTTTAATTTGAAGTTCATTGTCCTAATTTTAGTCAATTTTCTAAATGATTTTTGAAGCAAAAATCATCCACACAAAGAGGAATGAATTCAAATAGACATGTTAAAATAATTATTTAATTTTTGTTTGGATTGACACTCTTTTTATGACTGATTCTTTTTAATATATTATAAAATCGCCTAAATTGGACAAGAAATATAGCATTAAAAGTTTTAATAAATATTCCAGTTTTTGCACAATATTTTTAGGTTTTTGTCTTTTT
>NC_087216.1:43620142-43627642 GCF_015104395.2 Macrobrachium nipponense | reverse complement strand
CCATTTATCATGTCTTCAACTTGAGATTAAGGCTGAGACAAGTGCGTCTCTCTTTTGCAGTGGAGACTGATTACTTAATTGTCTTCCCCACGGGAAGGTATCGGCAACAAATCAAATGTGTCTTGCGCTTGGCAACCAAATAATGCTTTGAATGGAGACATTTTAATAGAATTACTGACCATAGTATTAATGCTATGCCTAACTGTATCGATATATCTATCCCAGTTCCTAACATTGCTACCTATAGTTTTCCTCACCATCTTGAGCACCTTTTTTTTTGCTCTTTCACATAACCCATTAGCTTCCGGTCTGTATGGAAGGATTGTTACTTTCTGTTTCCCCATAACTTCCTTCAAACACTCTAAGGTCCTATTTACAAATTCCCTACAATTATCATTCAACAAAACCTCGGGTATTCCACAACAACATATAAATCCATTGAGGAATGCCACAGCTACTTCTGTTTTATGCTTTAGTGGGAAAATTTCCATTACCCCCATCAGTTCATCTATTACCACCAACAAATACCTGTAGCCATACCCTGACTCACTGGAATTCCCCAAAAAATCCATATGTACTCTCTGAAAAGGTCTACTTGATATCGGATATGACCCTAATTTTCAAAAAGTCACCGTTGCAGGATTGCAAACATTGGACATTGTACACATTTTCACAAAATTTTCCACATCTTCCCACACATTCTTCCAAATATATTTATTGCACATCTCATTCTATGTCTTTTCACCTCCAAATGTGGACTACCAAACTTGCAATTCACTATATCTAAGATCACTGGTATTAGGACTTTCAGAATCACGGTCTATGCCGTATCCCCTTTACTTTTACTCATCTTTAATTTATATTTATTTTCCTAACCAACAGACTACCTACTAATTCTGAACCCGAAAAAGGCAATTTATAACCTTTCTTGACTAATGCACTTCTAAGGAATGCTTTTGCATCTGCCAAGATTTCATCCTCATCTTACCTTTGCTCTGAGACTGATATCCCACTGTATAGAATCGCAAGTAACCACCCCAACTTGAAATCCTTTCGTATCATAAAAACTTCTACTAAGAGCATCTGTTACCGCATTATGTTTGTCCTCTATGTATTTAGGCGACAGATCTGGCTTATTAGAATGATCTAATAATGGCTTGTGGTCTGAAGAACGTCTACTTTGTTCCTCATGCACATCATCTTGATGTGCATGAGGAATTGTAGCCATTAACCTTTCATTGCTACCCTTGGTCTTAAATTTCCTGCTATAATAACCTATTGGATGGAATTTCCCTTCAAATTTCTGCAAAGGCAGGCCCCTATACCATCCTCACTGGCATTATTTACTAATGTGAGAGGTTTGCTGAAATCCGGAAATTTCAGGACTGGAGGATTGATTAATACATCCTTAACTTTCTGAAAAGCTACCTGTCGTGGCTTTCCATAAGAAAATTGAATATCCTCCTGCAGCACACCTGTTAAATGAGCTGCTAAGTTATGAAACTCCTCTATAAACTGACGAAAAAACCAGCCATTCTCTAGAAGGGACAGACTTGCTTTTATGTCTTAAGGACAGGAAAATCTGCAATTGCTTTAACTTTATCATCATTTACTCTTAACTCCCTCTGTAGATATGGCATGACCTATATTTGCAATCTGCTTCTTCAAGAAATCACACTTGGCTAACTTTATTTTCAAGCCTGCTAAACTGAGTCACCTAAGAACTTCCCTAAGCACTTCCATATGATGCTCGATCGAATCTGTTGCAATCAATATATCATCCATGTACACTCGACAAGAAACGTTTTCATTAGCTTTTGTTCATCGAATTTCCCATTTGTTTTTACTGAAAAGACAATATCGCTAAATTTACTCTAGAATATGAAAATACACTGCAAATTATATCATATAAGTTAAAACTGCAAAACAAAACCGTTCAGATACTTAAAAACACGATATATGTCCGAAGTAATTGGAATTTCTCAAATGGATTCATTCATAGAGATCTGGTAGATAGAATGTGAATTATTGATTGTAGTACTATGTATCACGACGACAATATTTACTCGTTTTCCTTCATGAACGGGGATAGTATTGCATCATCGTAAGTGGTAAATGCAATTATTTTAGTTTCTACAAACTCATGTTTGTATTCCAAAGCGATTAAAGTTAGCTGGCGTCAATGGCAGTCAATGTTGCGACGGCTAAGGTAGGTTGAGCAAATCTAGTTGCATCCGCAAGAGTTTTCTATGATGTGAGGAGGAGCCCTAAAACTTCAAGCGGGAAAGCGCAAGTCACTGGATACTGGCTTACGTAACGGATTTCACACTGATTACTTTGACGTTGACATTGATCGAATGCTAGTTGCTGTTTACAAAGCTACTGTCTTTACAAATAAATTTTTATCAAGATTAAAGTAGCATGTCAGCTCAAAGATTTTCTGGCTATGCTCCTATTACAAAGCAGTTCGTAGTTAGCATTACTTCGCCGCGAGGCTCAAAGATCTCCCAACACATCAGCAGTTTTTGCACGATATAAAACTTTAATTGTCTGTGCAATACATATCGAGTTATTTGTGATAGTACATATTTTTACTTAACACAGCTTTTTTCGTGAATGATTAGTGGATGAAACCCGATTTTCAAAAGTTCAGACTATATCAAGAGAATAAGAATGACCGCACCCTGTGTCTAAAATTGTCCACGTCTTTTTACAATCTTTGAATGTTTCCGCAACTGTCGAATGAAATCAAAATTAGGGTATGAATTTCTTAGAGAATTAACTTGAATATTATGATCCTTCAAATTTTATCTAAACATAGTGCAGCATGATCTTGGCAGTCATATCACCCTGTTTCCCAGGTATCTGTGCACCGACTCACCGCTCTTTCTTCTGCCTTTCCTCCGTCACAAGCCCGTCACCAATACTATAATTCTCTCTCTCTCTCTCTCTCTCTTTCTCTTTCCACTTCTAAAACATACTTTAAAAAATTATCACTCAATCTCCCAAAGAAAATATAATGAAATTAAGTAGTTATAAATAGGCCTGAGCTTTCACGTAAGCAGATTTTGCTCTCTCTCTCTCTCTCTCTCTCTCTCTCTCTCTCTCTCTCTCTCTCTCTCTCTCTCTCTCTCTCTCCACTTTTAAAACACATTCGAAATAATATTATCACTCAATCTCTCAAAGTAAATATAATGAATTAAGTATCTCTATAGATAGAGCTATGCTCTCTCTCTCTCTCTCTCTCTCTCTCTCCACTTTTGAAACATTTGAAAAAATATTATCACTTAATCTATCAAAGTAAATATAATGAATTAAGTATCTCTATCGATAGGCCTATTGTCATAATATTTCATTATTTACTGTATTATTCCTCATGATTTCCACAAGTACTGCCCAAATTTTAAAGCACTCTCTCTCATTGCTTAAGATCCGGCTTCAATTACGTATGAATTTTACGTCAGTTGAGTGTCAAATATTACTTATAAATAAGGTTTCACAGTAGGTTTTAAAAAAGGATGATCGATATTCTACCCTGAACTGACGTTACCATACCAACATTAACGAATAATATAGAGCCTGTTTCTACATTCAAGTATAAAAGATTATAGGACCTATACAGAATCTTTATGGTGTAAAGCTAATGGAAATCTAGAAAACAACAAACGCTATGATTTTGAAGCTCCACCCCCTTTCTAGAGTTGCCAAGTGGGGCATTATTGAACAATATACATCCGAAGATTTTAAAAAACTGTATCTTAACTTTCCTTGCCGAATGTACACAAAGACATTCTTGCCTAGTGGCCCATTCAAAACTGTGTTCACCAACCTCGTAAAAGTCACAGGACTGCCTGATAAACCAAAAAGCATCAATGTAAACTCAAAATGACCCTGGGGCAATGAGAATGCGGTACATTTCTGACTATCTTCACTAAGACAAACCAGCGAAAATCCCTGTGTAAGGTCTATTGAAGAATATATCCTACATCCCCCAATTTCCACAAAAAGTTTTGGTATGCAGGTGACTGGATAATGGTCAGCAATTTTCTTGTCATTCAATTTATGGAAATCTACACATTCTCATACTGAACCGTCATTCTTAGGCACTGCCAACAAGGGGAAGTTGTATAGGGACGCACTGGCCCTAATAATTCCCTCCTCCTCCCGTTTACTAGCCTCTTTCTCTACCTGTTCCCTGATTTTGTAGGGTATACGGCACGCAGAAATAAAGATGGGTTGGGTTCCCTCTTCTAGATTCCCCTTATGTTCTGACACCTAAGTCAGCCCTAAATTATATCCTTTTAAACCCTCAATATCACCAAATTCAGCCAAAGCTTCACTTAATGCTTTTATATGCTCTTTGTAGTCTGCATTCGCAAAGTGATCCCTAAAGATTTTCCTCCTCATTTACATTTCTGCCTCTGAAAACTCAGCTTTCCCTTCTGCAATAGCCACTAAACTACTATCCTCACTCAAATCCTCGAGGTCTGCCACATAAGTATTCTGATATTCCCTAAATGTATCTTTACAATTCAACAATTCCACCCATGTGACACCTATGTTTGATACCTTGTTTACCAGTACCGTGATAATGACACCTTTTAGCTTTTTGCTGCCCTCAATTAAACATGCTTCTTCTGGCATTTTCACATCCCTCCACCTGACTTTCACCATAGTCATTGTACTTGGATTTCAAATGACATCCTCGGATAATATGCATTTATATCTCTGACCATCATACACAGCACCCTCCTGTGACAAGTTATTCACCCCATGTTACACATATTTATATATCACCCATTTGTATATCACCCATATCTATATAAGTATCAGCCATAACCCCTATCTCAGTATCAATATCACCATTGTTATCAATATCACCATTATTAACAATACCACCATTATTATCAGCATTATTATCAACAATATCACCATCATTATCACCAATATCACCATTATTATCACCCATATTACCACCATTATCACCCATGGTATCCTAAGTATCCTTATTCCATGTACATCCTTATATGAATAAAAACACCCAGTATCCCTTCCATTAATACCTGTATGGTCCAATATCCTGTTTCTCCTACATGCAGGATGGCCCAACAAAAATCTGTTGCCCAATGCAACCCTTTTATCACCAAAAATAGTCCTATTAACATTTGATCACCCAGAGCGAACCGCATTCTTATAAAACCTAAGGTTTTATAAGAATCTTGCACATCACACACTGTCTCTGGTGAGGATTTCAAAGAGTATTGGGAGAACATGGACTGATATAGACCATAGCCCATGAAATTAACTTAGGCTCCTGTATCTAAAAAGAAAATGGGATCTTCACATCCCTTACCGTTCCTTGTACTATTGGCCTTGGCTGCAGGGCGTCCCCCATGAAACTAAAATGGCATGCACAAGTCATCTGTACCCTTTTTGTTGCTTGGCTTTCCAACAATTTTCCTGATCTCTTGACCCCTTTGAGTGACCTGCTTGAGAAGCTCTAGTATTAGAACTCCCAGAGTTCTGAGGTGTGGGTCTTGCATCACTGTTTCTGGGATGGACAAGACTGCCAAAACTGATCTGCCCTTTTGCATGCTCCACAATATTTTACTCTGCATAGTTTCTTTGTGTGTCCTTGCTTATTACAATCAAAACAATGCAACTGTTGTCCTGGATCCATAGATCCCTTCTTATATTCCACTTTTGCACACAGTTGGGGGGAAGGGAAACTTAAATCTCTTTGTGTTAAGTTCCTTAGACCTGTCCCATTAAAAAATGTGCTATCCGTTTTGGGACATTTGGACATGTGTCTCTGAACCTGAAAATAGATCAGTTCCTCATCTGATGTAGGTTCAATCTTTTTATCAAAGCTATCTACAATGGCACCCGGGACGTCATGTAGAAACCGGAAAGAATACAACAATCAGTGCAAGTTACCAAGGGTGTTATTATTACCGTTTACCCATGTGGAATTTTCCAATTTCTGTATCAGTTCTCCTGCTGCATCAAAAAGCCAAATGCTATGCTCAATCATGGTCCTCTGACCTATCCTAATCTTGTAGAAACCTCTCAGGTCTCTTACCATATCCCCGTGTTCCTTTGTACCATAGGCTGTCCTCAGAAATGCTTATAGTTCGGTCCATGACCGGTACTTTGTATACTGAAAACTACAGCAGCAATGTGCTATGTCCCTTTCATTGAAATCCAACAAGGCGTTTAAAAAATTATTAACTCGTTCAATACCATTTTATCTCTCTTAGACAAACCCTCTGTGTTCAGGATTCAATCTGACTTCAATATCATCAACAACATTTCCCAAGTTTCCCTAACAAATCACCAACAACAACAAAAAATATACCAATACCCAACACATAAATATTCCCAAAATGAATATTCCTTGTACTCTACAAAAAAAAAAAAAAAAAAAAAAAACTTTCTACTCTCACGATCAAGGTTACCAACTGATTTGAAGTACAAGCCATGAGCGCGAGATGGAAAAAGACTATGTCTCGTTGCTACCCAAGAATTTCTGCTGATCTCCCCCAAACCTTGGGTGCCCTCTAACATCAAGCTGCTAGCCTGCACCTACGTACACTCTTTGCATGCACCAACTCACCACATAAAAAAAATGAAACATGCTGGAGCCGTATGTTCCCTTTAATGAATGAATCCCCTATAAATGCAGTTCCTATGAATACCTCATAATAAAACAAACTTAATACATTCTGCTCCCATAAAAAAAACTATGCATGGCAATTAAAAGCAAACCTCTAAACTGTCCCTTTAATCCTGCAAAAAATGAAATACCCAAGAGAGAACATTGTTAGCAATAAAAAAAATGATACGAAATACTGAATACTTAACCTTTCATTAAATGAACAGCACGAGATACTCTAAACACACTGAGGCCGTCTATTCACTGCATTAGCGTGTATGTTTAATCACACATGCGATTGCAATCAATCACCACAAATACCTAACTCCCCAGAAAATTACGATAACCACACCGTATTTATTACACACGTCTTATTAACACACACTTTGAAATGCTACTGCTTTAAGTGGCTCCTTGGTCAACAGATCTGCTGACTCCAGCCCAAAACACATCTTCTCAACAATAAACCCTTTTCCTAACGTCTACATGATTTCATAACTTTTATGCAACCCCCTAGTCTCTCCAGAAATGTAATCCGTGGGCCTGATTGTCCTTCCCGACTGCCACCAACTGTTACAAGTGTCTAATTGACCTTGTCTAATAAAAGGAAAGCAAAACACCATCTGGTAACGTGACCTGCCAAGAGCTTCTTCCACGAACTGGCATCTCTGTAGCTAAATCGAGTTATTAAATCTAGGCTAAAACCAAACTCTGAGATAGAAAAATAGTCGATATTCCGCCCCCCCTCCCCCCCGCCCCACCCAAAAAAAAACTAACATGAAAAAAAGGAAAATGAATTGGAAATAGCAAAAACATGAAATACAATCACTCCTAGAATAATCATC
>NC_087216.1:43567642-43615142 GCF_015104395.2 Macrobrachium nipponense | reverse complement strand
AAGGTAGTATGGTGACTACTAACAAAACAACATTAACCATTGACATGATGGGTGAAGAAATCTGTCTTGTACACATAGAAAAAATGGTTAACTTCTTCAAGTTTACTGAATGACTCTAACTCAAGTTTAGACAATTTGAAATTCTTGACATTTTCAAAATGATTTATGTGGTTAGATAAATTCAATGTATAAGCAGCAAAAATGGTAGGTTTGTAGTATAAATAATTCAAAATAACTACTTCACAAGATGTAACAAATGATTTGATGTTATTAAACATTATTTGTGATTGATTATTTTTGCAAGTGACTTTAGCTGTTACTTGATTTTGTGAAAACAGTACTAACTCATCATACAGTAGTTGAACCTTGAAATCATGATTGTAAGGGACATACAGTTATTCTCTCCATTTCTGTCATGAATTAAATCATCTATGCAATACAACTTGTGAAGTGGCTCATAAAAACTCTGTATATTACAAACAAACTCATTGGCTTCAAGCATGATACAATCATCAAAATCTTTGTTAGTTAGTTGTACTAAAAGGAGGGAATTCTGTTGCAATGCAAAATGTATCATGTCCTGGTTCAAAACAATTGACTTGTTATTTACTAACATTGGAAAAGGGTAAATTAATATCAAGTTATTAACCTCATTATCATTAAATGGTATAACTAAAACAATGTGATCAGAAACCATCTTAACTGTTATTAAACTATAATAAGTAAGGACATTGCGCACAAGCAGCTTGAAGTGATGATCTAACATACACCTTTCTATAATGAGGTTTAACTCACTAGGACTGATAAGGTATGGTAATAAAATGTTCTTTGTTGACATCATAATGGCATTCAGAAGTTCTTTATAGTTTAACAAAAATGACTCTGTTTCAAACATTAACTGGTTCTCAAGTTTAGACCTATGTAATTAATTCATTTCTGCTGTAATATTTTGAGCTACAGTGTTAACAAAGTCCTTCAGTTTATTAATCAACATTTGGTTTTTGTTAGCCGCATCAATTACTTTGTTTCATAATGGTACCTCGTTCAGCTGCCCACATTTCTAACTTTTCTATTCTAGCTCTATCTTTATCTACATCAGTATCAGTGGCGCCACACCAAACAAAGTGTTTAATGCTGTACCTATAAATGGAAGGAGTGAACACTTTCTAATTCTCTTAGGTAGAACCTGGCTGATATCATACTTGAGTTTCATTAACAAAACTGTGTTGGTACCATTTTTGTTACTATCTATGACACTTTCAAGTTCATTAGGTAGTTCCCTCAATTGTTCCTGTTGCCGATCCATGGTTGTTATATTAATCTTTGCCACTGCAATATCGTGTATCATCTTTACTTGACCATGATCCTTTAAGATTGCTCCCTTCTTGATTTGCAAGAGGGAGATGCAGATATGACTCACCTTGAGCCATAGTGAAATCCATTTCCTACAAAAGTACATTTTAAGCAGTAAACCTTATACAACAATGTTATAGACTGTTGTGCATGGTCCTATCTTTTCCTTAAATTGTATCTCGGAGTCACTAATGCTGATGAAGTATGGGAAGCATTTACGTTAATGTTTTCTTCACTACTTGACTCCTTTAAATCTTTAAATTCTTTTAAATGTTCTTCTGACCAAATGTCGGAATGTACTACTTTAATATGGTTCCAATGTGCAACATTTTCATTTAAAGTTGATTCATACCTTAGCTTAAATTTATTTAACTTTAACCTTTCTATTACTCTATATGGACCTTGGAATTTAGGACTCACTTTAACATTAGGTCCTTCAATTCTATGGTTAAGCACATATCTGTTGCCCTATTTTTAAATCTGGAACTGTGGATTTCTGATTGTGATACTTAGTAGACTTTTGATGTAACTCCTATAATCAAGCCCTTGTATATTTAACTGTCTCGAAAGTCCTTCTCGTCTTCCATGCGACATAGTCTTCGTAATTATAAGTATGTCTGGGTGGAGTTGCATCGTCTAAAAGGTTATTTGGCCTTCTTTTCTGATAGCCATATAACAAAAAATGTGGGGTTTCTCCAACAGATTCATTTACAGTGTTATTAATGGTGAACTGTACATCTTCAAGAGTTAAGTCCCAATCTTCAGTCTGTGGAGTCACCAAAGTTTTCAGTACATCCTTTATCTTATGATTCGTTCTCTCAACTGCTCCATTAGAGCTTGATTTATAAGCTGTAATCTGACACTTTTTAATTTCATAAAACTCACACAATTTCTTTTAAAATGTCACTAGTAAATTTGCCTGCATTATCAGATAATATTGTTTGAGGACATGAATGTCTAGTAATTATTCTAGATTTTAGAGCTTATGCTACAGTGGTTGCTTCTCTATCTCTTACTGAAATGATCTCAACATATCTAGTCAAATAATCTAAGAAAACTAATGTCTGAAGGTTACCTCTAGTCGCGTTTGGAAATGGACCTACAAAATCCATTGAAACTACTTGGAATGGAGTTAATTCTGATGGATATTTCTCAAGAGGGGCCTTTACATTTACGTTACCCTTGTGTACATTACAGATATGACAATTCTCAACAAATCTCTTAGCATCTTCATTGCAATTAGGCCAAAAATAGTTTCTAGTGACCGTTCTACATGTTTTCTTTATTCCAGGATGTCCTGACAACTTGTAAGAGTGTTTTAGTTTTAAAACTTCTTGGGTTAGTGTATACAATCGTGGACAAGCATTCAGTTCTTCTGATGTCTTATATAGAATTCCATTGATTAACTGAAATTCAGACTGATCATCCTCATTTTGCATTACGTCACTCATTATTTTTCTAATGTTAGCATCCTTTTGTTGTTCGATCTGAACTCTTTCCAAATTTAGATCTATGATCTGACAAATAAAGAAAAAGGTATTAGTTGTTATTTGTTTCTCGGTCTCTTCTTGCGATCTTGACAATGCATCTGCTATAGTGTTATACCTACCTGGGATATACCTAAACTCTGGGACAAATTCTAAGACACTTATAAACCATCTGTTAAATTTCATATTATTTGTGAAAGCTCTTTTCTTAAATAGATCACATATGGGTTTGTGATCTGTAAGCACAATGACTTTATGCCCTAGCAAAAGATGCCTAAACTTTCATAATCCCCAATATACAGCTAAGCACTCCCACTTGGTAGTGCCATAATTTCTTTCTGCAGCATTCAAAACTCTACTTGCATAATATACTGTTCTCATTCTTGTTTTCCCCTGTTGCATTAATACTGCACCTACACCTGTACTGGAAGCATCGCAGGCTAAGTAAAATTTTTTTGAAAAATCTGGGTAAAGAAAAATTGGATTTCTTGTCATCATTTCTTTGAGTGTTTGGAAAGCCCTTTCATGCTCTACCTTCCACTCATAAGATACATCCATCTTAGTTAATCTGTTAAAGGTTTGGCTATAGTGGCAAATCCTTTAATGAACGGTCAGTAGTAACCTACCATTCCTAAGAATCTTCTCAAGGCTTCAAGTTACTTGGAGCTGGATATGCTACAATTGCCTTTATTTTACTTTCCTGCATATGCAGTCCATTTTCACTGATGACATGTCCTAAATACTCTAATGATCTCATCATGAATTGACATTCCTTAATTTTTATCTTTAATCCTGCATTCATCAGTCTTTCTAACACTATTTCTAATGTCTTAAAGTGACTAACTAAGTCCTTACTAGAAATGACTACATCATCTAGATACACTGAAACATCCTCTATATCCCCCAAGATCTGGAGCATCAACCAAGTAAAGGTTAATGGGGCTGATGTGAGACCAAAGGGCATGACTTCAAACTGTAAATGTTCCTTATGAGTACTAAAAGCTGTCAAAGGCTTGGGCTCTTCATCTAAGGTTACCTGCCAATATCCACTGAGCAAGTCTAATGACGTAAATATTTTTGCTCCACCTAATTGAGCTAAATATCATTTATGACAGGCATTGGCATTCTATCTGGGATGGTGTGTGAATTTAATTTCCGATAATCTATTACCATTCTCCAACTGCCATCTTTCTTTGGGACTAACAAGAGAGGTGAATTATATGGAGATTTAGAAGGTACTACTGCACCATCATTCTTCATTTCGTCAATCAACTGATCTACAACCGGTCTTTGACTTATTGGCAACTTAAAGTTAGGTATATAGAACGGCTTAGTTCCATCTTGTATTAAAATCCTATGCTGCAAAGTATCTGTTCTTCCTAACTTATCTCCTTCTAAAGTAATGACATTTCTATACCTCTCCAATATCTGTAGTAATTTATTTATATTCTGAGGAAAGTCTGTTTTATTCACTTCCTTATCTAAAAATGAACTTTGTTCTGTGCAAGAGAAGAATGCTTTTTCACCTAGTGTTAGTAAAGGATTATTCACTACAATTCCTGTACAAAATTCTATACCAGACCTTAGTAATAGTATTTTGTCTGAGTAATTCCGGACGTACGTCTCACAATTAGTACCATTCATGTGAACTAAGGAATTGTCCATCCTAACATAGTCAGGTAAGTCTTCATTAGTTAGCATTACATCGGTTTCATGCATGTCCTCGTCTGTTTTAGCTCTAAGACAACCCTTGATTAGACATTGCAGGTACAAAACTACTTCTCTGTTAAGCACAAATCTGACAGTATGGTCATCTGCAGTACTAACTAAACATATTTCTTCCTCATCGGGTATCTCTGAGAAATAACAAACATCCATTTCATCTGAACTTTCATCCAATAGTATTGTTGAATTTAATTCAGTCTTATTTATTTTTCCTAGGAACAGGACTTCAATGATATATTTTTCTTCTTTACCTCCATCCATTATGTGATATGTACAATAAATTGCTGATTCATCTTCATCTATTATTAAATGCTCATAATCATAGAATAATTCCTGGCTAATGACATTTCTTCAAAAACTGTATCACTACTATTTATTTCACTATTATCCATTAATTCTGGACTACCACTATTATCCATCTTAGTTTCCTGGATGTTCGCTTCTCTAAAAGATGTCTCGAATAAATTTATCAGATTTATGCAAGACTTTCTTTCTTCTAGCTTAAAACAAACATTTTCTCTATTTCTGCATTACACATTGATTTTATTTTCGCCACAATCTAACATTGTTCTACATCTCATAGCTTTATATGAAAACAGAGCTTGGGTAAGATAAAATCATTCTTCTAATACTATAAACACTTCCTTGAACGTTTTGTCTAAAATCTCTATGTCCAGTGTAACATTACCCAAAGCATTAATCTGTTTTCCTGCTATTCCTCTTATAATTCTACTAGGACCTTGTATTTCTGAATCTGCAAAGCCTATATGTTTTATTAATGTTTGTTTATCTATAATATTTACTGTACTGCCTGTATCTAAAACTATTGAGCATTGTTTACCATTAATTCTTGTTTGGATGATAGGTAAATCTTCCTTGCATATTTCACTCTCCTTTACTGAAAATACTATCTCCCTATTTCCTTCAATAGGCAACTTGAATGTATTTTCATTACCTACAGTGATAATTTCATTCTCATTCTTAATTGGTAAGGAATCTTTCTTTTGTACTACCCCTTTCTGTAATTGTCACTGCATCTGGTTATTATTTTGAGGTATACTTATTTGAGCATTATTGTTTGTATGGTTATTATTAAACCAACATTTTTGTGTTAGGAGACCTGTTCTACTACAATTGGGACAATATCTTGGTCGCCTACAATGTTGAGTTGCATAGTTGGAATAACCACAATTGGCACAATTTTGTTCCTGTCTATTATTTTGTGCTTTATTATCTCCTGAACTCTGACTATGGGTTGGCCTGTTTGAGCTTTGAGTCTGATTACCATTGTTTGGATTTCCCCTGGGCTGTTGAGGCCTATATCTACGATTTCTGTTGCTTGGAAAAATTCACCATTACTGTTCTTATGATTATTCCTATGATCTTGTTTCCCTTGTTGTCTATGATTGATATTTCTAGATCTGTCTGGAACTTTATCTGTCCTTTTCTGAAAATTATTCCTATTTCTACCTGTTTTCATTATTTACAAAACCTGTAAATTCCTTTGTTAGATTCAATTCTCTTTTTCGCAATTCCCTTTGCATGAACTTTAAAGCTGCGAGACTATACTCTTGGGATCCGGTCCTTGTTTCTTAAAAACTCTTTTATCTTCCTCCCCGATAGCGTCATATACTGTACCAAAGGCAATGTAGCTTAATACCTCTCTTAAACTCACTAAATCTGTTACATTATCATTAAAAGCATTGCGATTACCATTATTTACTCCTGTTCTCTTTAAATCATTAGTTAAGTTATGGATGGCATCTTCTACATCAGTATGGAGGTTTGCTATACTATTACCATCATACTTCTGGTGTAAAAACTTACTGAGGTTGTACCATCGATCTTGCTGAGTGATAGACTCCCAAATTTCAAAACACACTTTCTTAAATTCTGCAAATGTTTGGGTTTCCTTTAACTCTTGAATGAATTTAGAGTCCGATGAGCGTCTCCCTTCTCTGAACTAACATAGAGTAAAGCTTCATCTATTTTCTTGCGCTCATCGGTAATTCCACCGGATGAAATTTGGCTTTCGGTATCTGCTGTCCACTGCGATACCGAGCACGCTTCTAATTTATTCTTTTCCAGATGACCTTTTCTACATTACTGCAAAAGCATGTAGCCTGTGTTATTACAGCAGCCTGTGCCATTCTAGAATACCTAGGTCCTAGTAATTGGTTAGTACTGTTATTATGGCTAGAAACAATCACACCAGTCGTGGGTATATTTGCTACTGTCGAAAGCGATACTCTGGGTGGACTCTAACTACGTGATCGTCATGGGGGAAAATTTGTCTGATTATTTAGTCTCGAGAGTCGGTCAGGGGTTGGGCGTAGACTATAATGGTCCGCATTTGGAGTTCTGTCAGGTTGTAACCTGTTTATAATTTCATTAGAATTTCTATTCATTTCATACTACAGCAGGACTAAGATACAATTTAAAAAATATTCATTGTTGTACTTACATTATCTTCATGTTGGCAGAAGTCTGATCGTTCTATTTAGTCCCTATCTTCCTATATAATTTTCTTATGCTTACGTCTAACGTTTTCTTCCTTCAATCTGGAAAAACATTAACATCAGTATACGGCAAAAAAATATCTCAAAAGATGATTATGATAAATTATCTTTACAAAAGCATTACTATTATCATTATGCAGTCCGGTGTGAGAAAATTCTATTTCAATTTATCATCAGACGTTAATCTATTAGGATACTTCAAACTTATTCTTCTTTCTTCGGTTTCTGGTTGCGTCAAAAACTTCCGTGCTGCCTGGTGAATTTTTCCACTGCCGTCACTCAGCGCCGTCAGTAAGTGCCATCACCGCCGTTCTCTTTTCGTGATGACTGTTGCGTTGTTGGGGAATTGGGCACTATCTCTGCCATAACGATGGTTAGCACTCTTATGTTGATTGAAGAATTCAGTCAATGGTTTGTTATGAAGCTCCGCTGCACTGAATTTGAAGTTCCTGTTTTTCCACTAATTGTCGAGCTGGCTTGGTGTTATACCATTACGGACGTCCACTAATCTTCGCAGCTTTTCACTGCATTTCATCGCAGCGACGAAATAGGTTACTTCCACTTGACTTCATTCGCCCTTTTCTCTGTTATGAAGATTGTTGAGTCTCGCGAGTGCCCGGTCTAGGAGATGTTTTTTTTTATGCTTCGACGAGTTTCCCTTTTCTTTGTCCTTCGAGTTATTGAACTCGGTAATTCCTTTCTTCAATTGTAGAATGTTTGTGCCTTTGAATTTTTGTCGTTTGTTTGTTCCGTTGTTATAGCGCTTAGCGATTAGCACTCCGCTTTTCAGCTATAATTCAATTAATATGTCTGTCGGTACATATTATATTTTCTCCGTCTTTTATATCTCCACTGTGCCTGTGTGTGTATGTGTGTTTAGTCACTATACGTGTCGGTGTTTTGCACTGAGAATCCCATATTCACTACCACCATTTTATTGTTATGATTTTCTATTTTTATCTTTTATGTTGTGACGTCTTCTTCTCTCTTTAGTTTTGGTTTGTATTTGTTATTTATTTGTTATATGGGGATACTCTTATCTATACTGTGTTTTCTTTCTCTCTTAGGAACAATAATTCTAATACTTCTCTGTTCTTCTGGACTTCTCACTGGTCTCTCTACTTATCTCTTAGGAGGCTGGATATATAGAGAATTTCTTTGAGTTCGGTGTCCTTTAGGATTCTGGGCAAGTTAAACACCACGTTTCTTTTTCTTAATTATTATTGTAACACACACAATTTCACTGTCCTATCACACACAAAAGACACAGGGTAAACGGAGTGTAAACCGACACAAGTTATTCGTCCAGAAGTGAGTAGTTAACTAAACTTTTCTCTTTTTCCAACTGAACTCTGGACCCAGTTCTAATTTCTGGCTCCACCTTTTTTCTACTGGAGACCACCCTAATTCTTCATAATTGGATAATCTTCAACGCCTACTACTTCCGGCGACGACATCTAACGAATCAGGGCGTATGCTGTGAGCAGTCGTTCCACCCACTTGTTATTTGCTGCTCTCAGATCAAAACAGGTTGCATCATCGATTTTTGTTATGTCCCTTTCTGCGTTTTACGAGTCTCATATCACAAACATCCTGGTTTGCGTTTCTCTTCTACTTCTCTTTCGCCGTCATCTACCAAAACTCTACTAGTATATTTTCCTAGCTAATATATTTCCTACATAACTAATCTTACAGACTTCTGACTTTACATGCTTTACATATTAATGAAAACCAATCACCCTGAAATATTTATAAAACAACGCACTTACCCAATTAAGATACTAAAACAAAGATACATCGAAAATGAGAAGGGGGTTCAGAGAGGAGAAGCTATACAGAAAGTAAGAACAACCTATCAGTTACAAACTAAATGAACCTAACGGTGGTTTCCCTCCTCCGAAACACTGGAGGTATTGCCGTGATCTCCTTAATTACATATATGTTTCTGTCCTCCGTAACAATGGAGTTATAACTGTGATCTTTATAAATACTTATATGTATCTGCGTCCAGAGACAAAAGTGAGGTGGCAAAGTGATATATGTACGTATATCAATATTTATGGTACTCCACAGGACCTGCACATCAGCGATCCTACGTCCTCGAGGATGATCCTCCAGAAAACCCAGGACGTCCAAGTCAAATCAGAGCCAAGGGCATCACAAAGATCGCCTGAACATTCCAAAAATATTAATCAGTTGTGCCTTGGCTAAGCGAGAGCCCGTCGACATTTACTGAGCCAAGAGTGAGGCACGATGAAGAATAATCCTTCAAGAACAGTATATCTAAGCAAATCCAACAGTCACCAGGAGTAATAAGGCTCAGAGATCAACTGACTCCTTCAGTCGAAAAAATCTCCGACACAACCACGGTGACAGCACCACTCACTCACAAATATATGAAAAGACAGAATGGTCATTAGTGGCAATTACCAAACAGACAAACCACCGGGGAGGAGGAAAACAAACTAAATGGATAATACAATTCTTATACATAGCAAAAACAAGAATAATTAAATAACTTCCACCTTGAAGTAGAGTTTCTTTTAGAATATTTTGTAAAGAACTCGTTTTCCAAAAAGCTGGTTTTTAACATCATTAGTAAATTGCTAGCGAAGTATCTGTCAGTACCCACCCTTAATTTTAATGTACCTAAGTTAACCATGTACGCACCCATCCTATTTATTCATTCAGATAGTTTACGTCTTAAAGTAATAAATATTATTGAAAAGGAATTTGTTTTTTTAAAACTCAATCTCATTCCCATGAATCCACAAAAAATTGGAGTTTTCTTTTATTACAAGGACAAATTACAGGATTTCATGAAGTCCAATATTATATATAAATTTGAATACCCAAGATAACTGGGTCCAGAATCTGTAATCCCGAGTTCTCATATATAAGAACACACGCAAAGATTTGTAAAATAACCATCGATAAGAAACATTTCTCTATTACTGGCACCACAAAGCAAACTACCCACCTAACTAACCTTGAGTCATTGTTTATTAAGCAGCTATCACCTAGTTTAAACGCCAACACCTCGTCATCTCCTCTTTCAGCTCTTTCTTTCTTTATGAATAGGTGGTTTTCTCCTTTCTTCCTATTGTAACGTTCTGAGTATATTTTAATTTTTATTGTAATTTTTAAGTATATATATATATATATATATATATATATATATATATATATATATATGTATATATATATATATATATATATATTATATATATATATATTATATATATATATATATATATATATATATATATATATATATATATATATATATATATATATATATATAATATATATATATATATATATATATATATATATATATATATATATATATATATATAATATATATATATATATATATATATATATATATATATATATATATATATATATATATATATATATATATATATATATATATATATATATGTTAGTCGTTTCGCTTTTGCGAAAGACTGTTTGTTTTTCCTTACGACTGTCATTCGTAAGTATTCTGGTTCCTTCTTTCTCCTATGTGATATCTTAGTAGAGTGGTTCTTCTTAAAGTAAAGGAGATGATTCAAACGGATAAGTTGAAAATAGTACAACAACTTTATTCTGAAACTCCATAACAAGAGAGACAGTTCGGTCGTGAGACCGTTTCGTTTGATCGATAGAAATGAACTGAAATCTTAGAGCATCACGTCGATAGCGAAACATTAGCTATCTCAGCGATTCATTTCAATAAAAAACATACGTAGTCCGCCGGCTCGGAAGTTACAAGTTTCCGGCGTAGGTTAACAGGTCAACCGCTTCCCATGGAAGGTGTTTGTGAAAGGTTGACAATACACAACATGATGACATTTCAAAACAAACTTAAACCAGGCTACTGCAGACATCGCATAGCGTGATCTAGATTTGCCTTGGTCACGTAGGACCCTCCTAATTCGCCAATGACCTCAGGTCATGGGTTTTTATTTACAGATTATGTAATTCTAAAATGTATTTATTACATTAGGCTCGGACAGCTACCATTCAAGCCTTGAATAACAAAAGTTACTTTAAACATGGTTTCTTAGGAGCGTGCTCGTAACATATGTTTAGGTATAAACATAACAAGTGATTAAATGCATAAAAAGGTTCTGTTACATACCCTTTTGGATATATTCATAAACAAAGATAAATGCATGGAAAATCTAGATCCATGTTTGATAATAATAATGATTAGGTACCAAAAAAAATCAAAAGGTAAAAATCAAAAGGTTAACATGTATACATGATTATTATGATAATAGGTAACCTGATTAAGAATAGCGGTTACTGATAGATTACAAACATGATCATAGATAATTGTTAAAGAGTACTTGTCACTCTTTGTAATAGGTAAATATAATGGTACAATTGTATAATAGTATAATTGTGCACAGATTAATATATAGGGCTGGTATATTTTATTAGGTGCCCGAAAAATACCTTTAGGAGTATATTAATATATATATATATTGGGCTATAATATTTTATTAGGTGCCTGGGAGATACTTTAACTGTTCAAATGCAAAGGCGTGAGTCTTTCTTGTCCTACATTTTGCCAGCATACAGACCGCTTTTCACACACAACACAATTCCAGACAATGTTCCTAGGCACCAAATGAAATGGCCAGTTTCAAGCGGCCCTAAACGCAAACGCCTTGAGCGTAACGGGTACGTCATCTGGACGGGACAATACGTTTCCTTGGAGATCCTTCTGTGTACGCCTCAGCCTACGCCAAGCAAAGATGTTGACGGCGATAACCAATATGGCCGTCACGCTGAACACGGCCAGCAGAACGTAGTAACGAAGATTTTCTCCACCTGCATAAGTCGGTGATGCGTGGTTCATCTCAGCCAGTTGCGTCAAACGATGAGCCACCCGCGAGTTGTATGGGAGAGGTAGTGATGGGATAATTGTAGATGCCCAGGTATAGTTCGCAAAATACGTCTTCTCACGTATTATCTTGTTGACCCCTCTGACGGTGTAGTTTGTAGATGTCCCCGTACAACCATCAGCTGCTACAAAGATTGGGGAATGGGCGGTGGTCCCGTCCGGGCATACGACTTGAAAACCGTCTTTGTCGTATCGGATCCAGGAGCCATTATTCATTCTGTAATTGAACTTATTACTGTAAAAGGGATAAAGTTCCTTCAGACAACCTTCGCTTGTATGAGAGAGAGAGCCGTTTAGCACTATGCCTAACTCACATGAATCCATTGATATAGGATAGAATTCAAAAGAGTCAGCTGTACAAATTTTATTATTCATGGCTTCTGAACAGTGAGTGAGTTTATCTAAGTCTTTAATGACTGTAAATGATTTCCTATCAGAAGAAATCAGAACATGTCCCGTCAAATTGGATATTACTGGACTTGAGTTATTCGTCATGAAAGTAGGAAACGGTGCTATTTTGTATGATTGCCAAGCATCGGAAGAATCAAAAGGTATAGTGATCATAATCCTATAATTTTCAACGCTGACTGATATTAGGCTATAATAGAACTCTACTTTATGGGCATCTAATAAAGGAATATAACCTAGTTTCTCCCGTCCGTTCTCCAAAGTTAACGTCAGATCTTTAATAGGCATGAGGTGTGGAGATAACACACCCTTTGTCGCTAACGTAATAGCTTCTACATAGTCTTTTGATTTCTCAATAAAATGTGATATTTTCACACGGATATGATCTATTTTCGAACTATAATAAGCTAACGTAGCCAGCAAATGTTGAAATTCCATAATCTGATCGATATTATTAGAATGTTCGTTCACCAAACTCATTATTTGATTGATTGAAGATAACTGGCTGCGAAGTTCAGACAAAGCTAATTCGGTTTTGTGTTGCAAAAACTCAATTCTTTTATTTTGATTATTTATCTTGAGGCAATTTGAAATTCCTAAGCCTAGACTCGCAACAGATCCCAAGATGTTTAGTCCAGCCAGAATAAGCGGGTTGCGGCGTTCGAGATTATTGTGCCGCACAGACCACATCAGCAAGTCACGAGCAAGTTCCTCTGCCTCAGCGGTTTTATTTTGTATGTCATAAGACAACATTTCCGCGACGCTTAGGGTTTGAGCTAGCGAAATCTCTGAGTTAGCATGAAAATTACGTTGGTGCATTTCCTTAAGCGAAATGGCAAACCTCATCAGGTCATTCTTTAAGTTAAGGACGTCATCTTCAGGCAAAAATATGGCCTGCATATCCACTTCTATGACTATATTACTCGACACCATAAAAATGTCTTCTGTTCTTTCGATAATCGAGCCATGATTAAATTCTATTTCTTTCGTCTTAGCGCTCTTTCCATACAACAAAGATGTCTGAACACACAATATCACTCCTAACAATAACAGATTCATTTTTGGAAACCTGCAATGAGTAAAATATATGTAATAACTCATGTTAAAGAATATGTTTACATACAAATATGATTGATATATCTATATAAATTATTATACAAGTTTCATAAATACAACCATTTTTTCCCTCACTCCATCTACCTTTCTTTAGATTCTGATATGTGCCAATGGAACTATTCTCATATCAGTGGGTTTGGATACATTTTGAACCCTAAATCTATTGGCCGTTAACGTTTCTAAAATGTTAAACGGGCCTTCAAACTTAGGTGTCAGTTTATAATTTAAACCTTTACGTACGTATACTTGTATGTATACCTGATCGCCCACGGCATATGTTCTAGTTGGCTTAGCTATTTTATCATGATTTCTTTTCATTATAATTTGTGCTTCTTCTAGATTCTTACGAAGTATATTATATCGACTTATGCTTGCATCCATAACATCCTTTAGAGGATTTGATAAATTAATTGTAGGCGTTAATACATGGAAAGGTGTTCTGGCTGGGATACCGTACAGTGCCTCGTGCGGTGTCATTTTAATAGACACATGATATGAGTGATTAAGTGTGCTTAGTACCGCAGGTATGGCAATGTCCCAGTTGGGGTCTGCCCCCCCTAAGGTGACCCTTAAAATGTTTAAAACCTTACGATTTGCCCTTTCCACTAGCCCATTAGACTCTGGGTGATAGATCATGGTATTGATTTTCTTTATGCAAAGGAATTTGCACAAGGAGTTAAGGAAATGATTATTGAACTCCCCGCCCGAGTCTGATATAATGGTGTGTGGAATTCCATGTTTACAAATGTAGCACTCGTAAAACTTTCTAGCGCACTCGACTGCGGTTTTTGTTTTAAGCGCTATCAGTTCTGTACATCAAGTCAAAGCATCTATGATTACTAGGAGGTGCTTATTTCCTCTGTCTGACTCGTAAAATCCTGTTAATAAATCTAAGTGTACTCTTTCAAAGGGTTGATTTGGCACGGGGTAAGCCCCTAGGCTGACAGGTGTCTTCGTGTGCCCTTTGTATTCTTGACAAGTGCGACAATTTGCTATGTGCTTTTTTATATCTGTAAGCATCGTATGCCAATAAAATAAAGATTTGGCTTTCTGTGACATTAGGGAATAACCCGGGTGTCCATGCAGTGGATTTTCATGCAACCATTTTAAGACAGTGGGTATGAGTGAGATAGGTACCACCACCTGGTTGTTATTCAACTGTGGTGTGTTGCGGGTTTTCCTCGTCACGGATCTACACAGGATATTATCTTTGATTATATAATTCTGCTGCTTATACTTTATATATTCCTTTTCCTTCGGATTTCCGTTTAACGCAATTATGATTTTTTCTATTTGTTTATCTTTTCTTTGTTCCGTCTGTAATAGTTCAGCACTCCAGCCCGGATCTTCCTGTTCAGATATAGTTTTAACAATGGGCGTGGAGGGTGAGATATCTATTAATTCAGCTAATGGCTCGTTACAAGATGAAGAGGGGTTGCGTGATAATGCGTCAGCAATGATATTTGCTTTCCCAGGTAAATACCCGATCCTCGCGCCAAAGTCCTGGATGATCATGTGCCACCGAGTTCGCTTAGGGCTGTGACTAAAGCCTTTAAAGAAGTTGGTTAGGGGCTTATGATCAGTGAGAACCTTGACGGGATAACCGTATATTATAAATTTAAAATGCACGAGTGAATTAACAATAGCGAGCCCTTCCTTGTCTATTACTGCATATTTACTTTCGGAAGGTCTCAGTTTACGTGAATAAAAAACTATAGGGAAAAACTGTTTATCATATTGTTGAAGCAATACCCCACCTACTCCTAGGTCTGAGGCGTCTGTTGCTATAAAGAATTCCGTACCGAAGTCAGGAAATTTCAAGATAGGAGAACTACACAGTTCATCTTTCAATTTATCGAACGCCTGTTGATGATTTTCAGACCATATGAAATCTACGCCCTTTTTTATAAGATCGGTTAGGGGAGCGGCTATGATGGAGTAGTTCCTAATGAACCTCCAGTAATATCCGCTACAGCCTAAAAATTGCTGTATTCCCTTGACGTTAGTAGGTATCGGAAAGTTACAGATAGCCGATACCTTATCATGGACTACTTTAAGACCTTCACTAGACACCGTGAAACCTAAATAGACTAGTTCTGTTTTAAAAAATTCACACTTACTTATCTTTGCCCTTAGGTTATGCTGCCTTAGTCTTTGTAGCACTAACTCTAATTTACGTAGATGTTCTTCTAAGGTATTAGAAAAGATTACTAGGTCGTCCATGTAGGCATGTAGGATATCTCCCAACAAGTCTCCAAACACAATGTTTATCATTCTAGTAAAAGTTATAGGAGCACAACATAAACCAAAAGGCATACGCAAAAATTCATAATGTCCCCTGGCTGTACTGAAGGCAGTGTATGGGATACTCTCTTCTTCCAACGGAATCTGATGAAAGCCTTTTAGTAGGTCCAAGTTGGTGAAATATTTGTTCTGACCTAGTAGAGATAGAATATCGTCAGTACATGGTACTGGGAATCGGTCAGGGATTGTTTCCTCATTTAAGCGACGAAAATCGACGCATATCCGCCAAGTTCGATCTTTTTTCGGTACTACTATTAACGGAAAATTATAAGGGCTGTTTGATTTCCTAATGACTCCTTCTTTTAGCATTTTACCTACTTCCTCAGTTATCTCATTCTGAAATTTCATAGGAAGTCGGTACGAAGGTACATAGATTACTTTCTGTTTGTCCTTTAGCCTTATTTGATGCTCAATGACATCCGTTTTTCCTAAGGTTCCATCCGTAGTGGAAAAAACATCATGATATTCAGTTAAAAGATTCAAAAATTTCTGCTGAATTTCTTCTTCTTGAATGTCCTTATTGATTTTGTTCTTTATAGATTGCAAAAGGGATTCATCCGCAACTGATTGAGCGTGATTGATCTCATCTACGGTAAGAATGCGATGTTTATAAACTTCCACATCCAAGATATGTTGATTTTTGTGGATTACTAAAGTGGTATTCAAATGATTACAGACTTCGATGTTACATTGTTGTTGTGAGCCAACTGTATAAATGGCTTGTGTGACGGATAATCTGTGTGTTTTCAGAGTGTCGGAAAGGATTAACATTTCGGATCCTGGCAAGGTTTTCTTTACACGCACTAATATGTTCAAAGTTACGTTCGGCTCGAGAGTTTGCGTGCTAGCTGATATTACGGGCGAGCGAGAATTCTGTTGGGTCGCATGTATTATTTCTTGGTTCATGAGACAAGTGATTGGTTCTTCGATATAAGTGACTACTCTGTCTGTCTCCTTATTAACTAAAACTGATTTTAGGGTATTAGAAGACTTATAGAATTTTCCTTTGATATACACGCCGTGTTTTGCAGGTGCTAAGGTAATATTTTGAGTGCCCATAGACGGGTATCCGATAATTACTGCAGGATACATATTAATGTTTTGTACAACGATAAAGGTATCGGAAAACGTGCGCTTACCGACTTTGTACTGAACATGAGTTACTCCTACCACATTTAATTCATTATTTCCTATACCCGAGAGTCTTATTCCGGACTACTCTATAGGGAAGTTTGAAAAGAGTAAATGATGAGTCCTTAAATCCATGATATTACGTGGACTACCAGAATCAAAGAACAAAGTAAATGACTTATGGTCCAAATTTACTGCATGTAAGGTTGGTCGTAACTCGTCTTGACTTATGATTGCGTGAATTTGTTGCAAATCTACGGGAACCTGCACAGATTTTTTGGATTCGGCCATGTGTTTCATAGGAAAAATGATTGTCTCACAATGATCTGATAAATGATTAAACTGATTATTTGATACAAAAGATGTTGATATTGATAGACCCAACATCGTCCTCTCCCCCCTTGGAGCTAACTACGTGGTATTTGCTTCGTTTAGCACTCCTTGAAAATTCGCTTGACCTTGCAAGTTCTGGCTAGACGGCCCAGGAACAGAGGTACCTGATGCACGATTTGTTTGTTTTTGCTGTTGAGCAGCATTTCCATTTGCTTGTTTCTTTTTATAGTACTGAGGACCATCCTTTTTGTTTACATAGGCAACTGTTTGCGTGTTATTAGGATTCTGCCGTTGATTCCGCGAGTAGCAACGATTATATGAATGTGTGGTACTGTTATGAATTGAACAAAAACACGTCCGACAGTCTGACGTTACGTGACCTGTCCTATTGCAATTGTAACAAGTCATCCCTGCTGCTTGATTATGATTAACTTCGTCTACTTGTTGTGGCTTATCCTCATTTTTTGCAAAAGCTTGAGTAAGCAAGGGATCAAGGTCAGTACATTTAGACATGTGTGCTTTTATCTGTCTATACACACCTAGTTCCGTACTGTCAGGCGTTAGCTTTTTAACGCAATACCGCACCAAAACTACAGGCAACATGACTGCCATACAGATTAAATATATCAAGTGTATGAAAACATTCACTGCAATATTGGATCTTGTAACCCACGTGGAGTTACATAAGTTTTCCTGATGTTCATTTAACCGGTCGGCAATTACTGCCTCCCGTTCTACAACACTAGGCTGAGCCATAGAAGCTTGTTTACGCGTAGAACTCGAAGAACCCATAACGATATTTACCTCCAGGACCTTGAACAGGAAAAATTAGTGTCCTGAACCAAGTTAGTTTTACTTCTGGATTTTTGGTTTTATAGGTGTACCTCTTGTATGCGTGTTTTTTCCGACTGATACGATTCCTAACTGTTTCACTAGCACTGTACAGATACGAACGTCCACTGCGCAAACGCATATTCAATATAAAATAAAAATGCGTTGCAAATAATAGGAAAAACCCACAAAAAGATCATATAAGTACAGATAATTTGATAAAGATATTATACGGAGAATTCCTGCAAGAAAACGATTAGCAACGAGAAAAAAAAAAAAAATAAAAAAATAGTCTGCGGGCGAGAACTCGTAGTTGAAAATTGATTCTGTAATGAATGAAGATTAAGATGGCGAACAACTCACCCCCAGAATACTGGACGATCGACTCCTGATGAACAACACTCCACTGAGAAAAAACCTGAATAGATAAAATTCTACTTAGCTCTGGGTTATATGGTGGACGGATTGTTGACATGGGATGACGTCACAGTTTCCTGTCTCCTGCGTCGGAAGTCGTGATGATGTCACGGTCTCCTCTCTTCCTCATGTTGCATGAAGAAGTCCAAGATTGATGACGTCACAGCCCCCTTCCTCGCGTTGCTTCCTCTTGGCCTACTCTTCGCGTCCTTGCTAGTGATCGCGCGTTGTTTCCTTTATGTGTTTCTTCTTCCTGTTGATGTTCAATGCTGCTCTCGTCCGGTGTTGATTCTTGGAGATATGTGACAACAGTCACTCAATCGTCGATGTTGATGCTTGTATTCTTCTCGATGAAGGACATATCTTCGTCTTCATATAATGTTGCGTCGATTGAAGATCCTGTTTCCTCTGTTTAGTATTGATTTACAGCTGGAAGTTGGTGATTGCAGTTCTTCGGTCGGCTGATATGGGTCTTGTTAATCTTATTCTTCGTCAATAGCTGCCACCAAATTTTAGTCGTTTCGCTTTTGCGAAAGACTGTTTGTTTTTCCTTACGACTGTCATTCGTAAGTATTCTGGTTCCTTCTTTCTCCTATGTGATATCTTAGTAGAGTGGTTCTTCTTAAAGTAAAGATGATTCAAACGGATAAGTTGAAAATAGTACAACAACTTTATTCTGAAACTCCATAACAAGAGAGACAGTTCGGTCGTGAGACCATTCCGTTTGATCGATAGAAATGAACTGAAATCTTAGAGCATCACGTCGATAGCGAAACATTAGCTATCTCAGCGATTCACATAAAAACATACGTAGTCCGCCGGCTCGGAAGTTACAAGTTTCCGGCGTAGGTTAACAGGTCAACCGCTTCCCATGGAAGGTGTTTGTGAAAGGTTGACAATACACAACATGATGACATTTCAAAACAAACTTAAACCAGGCTACTGCAGACATCGCATAGCGTGATCTAGATTTGCCTTGGTCACATAGGACCCTCCTAATTCGCCAATGACCTCAGGTCATGGGTTTTTATTTACAGATTATGTAATTCTAAAATGTATTTATTACATATATATATATATATATATATATATATATATATATATATATATATATATATATATATATATATATATTAGGTATGTACATATGTCGACTGGACTCACTTCAATGAAAGTGACTGAGACAGTCGTCCTCTTTAAGATTCGCTAAGATGCGGACAGCAGGTTGTTAGAGGGAAATATCTTTATCCCCCCACCCCCACCCCGCCTATCTCTCTCTCTCTCTCTCTCTCTCTCTCTCAGCAGGCAGTCAGGCAGGTATGGACTTCGTCAGATTTTTTTGTTCACACATCAGTAATATAGAAGGGTGTCGGGAAATTTTTGAACTTAGAAAAATATCTATATTTGTTTAAGTTGTTACAAAACTACATCTTGAGATTGAATTTCTAAAGAGAGTTATTTCAAGGAGAAGAGTTGGAGAGTAAGTGATACAATGCTTGACATTGTGCATTGGAAGAGATAACAATAGGAGACAAGCGAACACACATACTTCCTTTTAGGTCATGCTCATTCAACAATTTCATCCGGTTCTCGTGAGAGACAGTTTAGTCAGTGAGAAGCATGTTCGTTGGTTTGTCTGTGGTTATGGTGAGGCTAGTATCGCACTCGATAATTTGGGGAAAGTTTTCCTTATTAACCTGTGACCCAAAGCGCAGCTATGTTTTTTGATAAGGAAATGTATTACATTTCCATTCTTATGTAATTTCCGTTACATATCGCTCGGTCACTACAAACAAAATAAGTTCATTCAGTGCAAATAATGTACTTAAGCAGGATGTATGCGATTGCTACTCTAAGATCAAGGTAATTCAAAATAATGAGGCATCAATAAATCAAAGAATAGTGCAACTGACAATGCAAATAATAATAATAATAATGCACAATCATAATGTAACTAATAAATATTCCAGAATTCAAAGGAGTCAGTGTTACGAACCGAGAGAGAGGTCTGCTCCAAGTTCGTTATAACGATAAACAAAAAGAATCCAACACCAACAGTTGAAACTGGGGACACGAATATAGAAAGAAACACTAACACAACAAAGGTTTATTTATAAGCTTACTTACAAAGATAAATGCAGAATGGTATCTCCTAGTTACATAAAAAAAGGCAAAATCTTACAATGCGTGAACTGGGGAAGAAGTGAGGTAATTCAAATACTTGCTGGCCAGTCTTGCAACTCGAAGGGATGGCTTCACAAAAGGAGAACTGCGATTGCAGACGTCTTCTTGACTCCGTATTGCAGAAAATAATGTCTATTCTTGATACTCAAAGGGCAGGAACTTCTCTAAACCTCTTGCAGAATGTTTCTTCTCTGAAGTCTTGCTCTACGTCGAAATAACTCAGTCGTCCACTCCTAACGATGACTTGACCAGAATTCGACCAAACTCTCTTGAATGACTTTTCTCTCTGATCCTTCGTAGGTTCCTTCTTCTCTTATCGCTCTCTGATGATCTCTGATCTCTGCTGCTGAGCTCTCACTGATAATCTGATCTGTGGCTCTTACTGATGATCTCTGCCTTCTCCTACTTCGTCAGTCGTATTTATACAGCAATCTGGGGGGCGGGGCTATCAGCGAGCGTCAGAGGCTCCCGAGACGACGGGAATGATTTAGAAGTTTCTTGACGAAGTATTGCATCAGAAATCGTGGCATTCCTCACGACACTTCAGCGCCTGTTGAGTTCCACAACACTCCTGCCGATTCTAGAACCATCATGAGAACAGGCACCTCCAACACATGCGCGAATGCCTACGTGCTGCAGAACTTCTCGAAGATGCGTTTTCCTTTTCTTTAACTGAGGCTCCCGAGACGACGGGAATGATTTAGAAGTTTCTTGACGAAGTATTGCATCAGAAATCGTGGCATTCCTCACGACACTTCAGCGCCTGTTGAGTTCCACAACACTCCTGCCGATTCTAGAACCATCATGAGAACAGGCACCTCCAACACATGAGCGAATGCCTACGTGCTGCAGAACTTCTCGAAGATGCGTTTTCCTTTTCTTTAACTGAGGCTCCCGAGACGACGGGAATGATTTAGAAGTTTCTTGACGAAGTATTGCATCAGAAATCGTGGCATTCCTCACGACACTTCAGCGCCTGTTGAGTTCCACAACACTCCTGCCGATTCTAGAACCATCATGAGAACAGGCACCTCCAACACATGAGCGAATGCCTACGTGCTGCAGAACTTCTCGAAGATGCGTTTTCCTTTCCTTTAACACGTAAATTTTTGCTATGAAGCGATTACCATTACAGTCAGCAGTGCAAACCTTTTTATCCATGGCTGTCTAGCAATTAGCGAACGATGACAGGTCTCTAACGACCGTAAAAGTTTCCTTGTTAGGGAAATGGCACAACTTTATAGGATTCCCATGCATTAGAAGGATCAAAAGAGATATTAATCATGAGTCTATTTTGCTGTACACTAACTGAGATTAAACTATAATAGAACTCAATTTTATGTGCTTCTATCAACGGAGCATAGCCGACTTTGTCACGAGCATTCTCTATAATTAATGTTAAGTCTTTTATGGGTAACAAGTGTTAGACAGAACTCCTTTAGTAGCAAGTGTTATGGCTTCAACATAATCTTTGGGTTTTTCAATGAAATGAGAAACATTCGTGTATATATGATCCATTTTCATATTATAATATGATAGAGTTGCAAGCAAAGATTGGATCCTGAATATGATTTAAGTTACTCGAATGTTCGTTCACTATTGTCATGAGTTCGTTAATTGATTCAATTTGTTTATTGAGTTCAGATAAAATTCATTCTTGTTCATGCTGTAATATTTCAATCGCTGTTCTAACCTAATCCTGCAACAGAACCAAACAAGTTGAGTGCAGCAAAGATAAACGGGATACAACTCTCAACACTGGTGTGCGGCACTGACCACATAAGGAGGTCATGTACTAAGCATTCTGTTTCAGCCGTCTTATTCTGCAAATCAAAGGACATTAACTCAGCAATACCCAAGTGGGTGTTCGTCGCTTGAAGGAAAGTAGGTTCTGCGCAATTGGAACAAGGATTCAGCAAAACGAGGTGATTTGGATTTCAAATTGATTACATAATTTTCTTGTAAGAAAATAGCCTGCATGTCAACCTCTAGTATAATGTTACTAGACGTACTGAAAAGATCTTCATTTCTTTCAATGATTGAGCCTTGATTAAATTTAACATTTTGGGTTTTGGAATTAGTCCCACACGAGAAAAATGCCTGAATAATCAGCTTGCAAATAGTCAAATATATGTCATTACTCCTGTTTTAAATATAACCATCACATGAAATAAATTGGTATATAGAGAAAAAGGATTTATACACATATATATGATATATTTTTTCATACAAGTGTTATATATATACATACGCACTCACACACACACACACACACACACACACACACACACATATATATATATATATATATATATATATATATATATATATATATATATATATATATATATATATATATGTGTGTGTGTGTGTGTGTGTGTGTGTGTGTGTGTGTGTGTATATATATATATATATATATATATATATAAATTTCTTCTTCTTTTCATACAACCCTTAATGATTCAAGCTCTTGCATGAGCTTTGGAAATGGTCTGAATGTCAGTAGGTTTGCTTAAGTTCTGAACTTTCAGCCTATTTGCCATTAGAAGTTCGAGGATGATAAATGGTACTTCAAATTTAGGCGTTAGTTTGTAGTTCAGATCCTTTCGTACGTACACTTGTATATATATTAAATCGCCTACTGCATATTGTTTTGTTTGCTTGGCAGTTTTATCGTGATTATTTTTCATGATTATCTGAGCTTCTTTAAGATTCTCACGAAGTATATGGCACCTGTTTACACTCGCATTCACTATATCCTTTAAAGGATCTGATAAATTGGTTGTGGGTGTAAGAATGTGAAAAGGTGTACTAGCGGGTGCACAGTAGAGTACTCACCCATTAGATTCAGGGTGATAAATCATGGTATTGATTTTTTTCATCCCTAAGAATTCACACAAGGAATTGAGAATGAGATTATTGAATTCTCCACCAGAGTCGGAGACTATCGTGTGTGGAATTCCATGTTTACAAAATAATATAACATTCATAGAACTTTCTTCACATTCAATAGCAGTTTTGTTCTTTAAAAGTATTAATTCTGTGTATCTGGTCAAGGCATCAATTAACACTAAGAGGTGCCGATTCCCTCTGTCAGAATCGTGACATCCTGTTAATAAATCTAAGTGTACCCATTCAAAAAGTTTGTTTGGCACGGGGTAAGTTCCAAGACTAACAGGTGTCTTAGCGTGGCCCTTTTTTTTGTGGCAAATGTGAAAATTGTTTATATGCTTCCTAATATCTGTAATCATCGTAGACCAGTAGAATAGTGATTTAGCTTTTTGTGACATGATAGAAAACCCAGGATGACCGTGTAGGGGATTGGAATGCAACAAGTTTAGGACAGTCGGTATAAGAGAGATTGGTACTACTACTTGGTCGTTAGTCGACTCCGGTGTACTTCGGGTTTTCCTAGTCACAGATCTACACAGAATATTATCCTTGATTGTGAAATTTTGTTGCGAACATTATACGTGTTCTTTTTCTTTAGGGTTTCTGTTCAAAACATCTATTATTTTACTTAACTGAGGGTCTTTCTTTTGTTCAGTCTGTACCAGTTCAGCGCCCCAACCCATGTCTTCAATGTTCGCAATTGTTTGGATTAATGAATTTTCTTGTTCGAACGCTATTTTAACGGTTTGTACGGGTGTTTCAATATCTTCTAATTCACCTAATGGTTCTGAACATGGTGCGGGGTTGCAGGATGATGCATCAGCGATTATATTTGCTTTCCCAGGTAAATATCCTATCTTCGCGCCAAAGTCCTGAATGATCATAAGCCATCGTGTTCTTTTAGGGCTGTGATTAAAGCCTTTGAAGAAGTCAGTGAGGGGCTTATGGTCAGTAAGGACCTTAACATGATAGCCATAGATTATGAACTTGAAATGCACTAATGAATTCACGATAGCTAGCCCTTCCTTGTCTATTACTGCGTATTTACTTTCAGAGGGCTTCAATTTACGTGAATAAAAAGCTATTGAGAAATTTGTTTATCATATTGCTGAAGTAGTACCCCTCCTACCCCCTAATCTGAGGCGTCAGTTGCGATAAAGAATTCCTTACTGAAATCGGGAAATTGTAAGAGAGGCGAGCTGCACAATTTCTCTTTCAATGCATCAAACGCCTCCTGGTGCATTTCAGACCATATAAAATCTTCACCTTTCTTCGTAAGATCAGTTAAAGGAGCTGCAATTAGTGAGTAGTTGCACATGAAGCGCCTGTAATATCCCGAACACCTCGAAAACTGTTGTATGCCTTCAACATTCTATAGAATTTCCCTTTGATAAACACACCATTCTTTGCAGGAGCTAGAACAATGTTTTGAATGCACATATATGGATATCCTACAATTACAACTGGATACATATTAATGTGTTGTACAACTATAAAGGTATCGGTAAGCGTACACTTACCCACCTTGTACTGTACCCTTTTTCATTTACATACCCAAATACCTTAGACATCCCCCAAGGACACTGGCGTTTACAAAATCCTATGCCTGGACTGTGGCCAATCTTACATCAGATTTACGGGAAAATCACTTCCCCAGAGATTAATACAGCACAAACGGTCAGTTAGGTATGGTCAACAGAACTCAGCTATTTTCAACCATATAAATGAACATAACCATAGTATAAGCTGGAATTTGTCACGTATAATTTATAGCAGCAACTGCCGGTACAAGAGTTAAATGATAGAATCGGCCTTGATAAAAGAGAGGCAGGTAATTAATATCTCAAAGGGAGCATGGGACTCGGATGTCATCGACCATATTCTCATTCAACTGATGCTTAAGAAGATTAAAGGAAGATTATCAGCGGGAGTTACCTAATTTGGCTTACCTGTGGATGGACCTATTGGTATAAATACCACCTTTTCTGTAACTTTTCTCATTCATCTACCTGAAGAGGGAGACAGCAGTCTCTGAAATATAGTATTTCTCTCTATATATTTTGTTTTTTTTTATAGAGACTCCTTTTATTAGACACACACACACACACACACACACACACACACACACACATATATATATATATATATATATATATATATATATATATATATATATATATATATATATATATATTCATTAAGTTAAATAATTCCTGAAAAACGTTACAGATATCCACAATATGGAAAGGCATGTTTCAAAAGCCTGATGGAATTGGTTGACAGTCGTGTTACTGATTTCTGTTAAAAACTGCTTCTCAAAGTTATGTTGAAGTTCCAAGAGGATTATTACAATTAGAACTCTTTTGGAATGCCGAGGGGTTGGTAGGAATAACAAAAGAGAAAGAGGTTACTAAAAGTCCACCGTTTCACCCCGGAAGTCAACGATATTGCTGCCGTAGTGACAGAAGTCTTTCATGAAATAAAATGTACTTACTGCTTCTATATAAAAAGCATTGTTGGGTCAGCCTTTATCACCACTAGCCTCTATAAGGCATGCAGAATGAAGATACCCAGGAGATACTTAATCAGTACGATTTTAATATTACCTTCATTTCTCACGGCATGGGTGCACTAGTATTCAATAAGTATTATAAAGTACTGCTTTTGTGAGAAAGAACACATTACAGAATGATCGATAAATTTGAAGTTAGAGAGAGTTGATGTAAAATTGTCATCATTGTCCATGGTTTCGACAATAACATTTCAAAATAACGACACGTAAGTCACTTTAAAGAAAAACAAATGTTCATAAATATCTGAGAGAGAGAGCTGTTGTGGTAGCAGCTTAGGGAAGAGCATCAGATGAGAGATTAGAATAACTCCGGCCTTTATAGACGATATGTATAAGGGTTATTGCAGAAAGGATCGATTAAGTTCCGTTTATTCTGAATGGAGGGAGCGATTACAAAAGGCCTTCTTCGTTCTGAGCAGTGAGACCAAAGACAAAAGAAAGGATAATAATTGAGGAAGGAGCGAAACGTCGCGCTCCATAAGATGACATCACTCAGAGAGTGCCACTGCTGGCACTTGGAGAACTCGACAATACTTTAGTTGAAAGTCGTCCTAGAAATAACGGTCAAGTGCAATTTCTCTTTTCACAGATGACACACAATCCTTTCTGGCCGATTTAATCTAACAACAGTATAGATCTCTCCCTTAAAATCCAAGCAGAAAAATGTGTTCATTACATCCTTTGGAATTTTTAAGCAGCCTGCAGAAATTTATGGCATCGACTAAGGGGTAAAGATAAGGCGGTAGATAATTTACTTAGATAAGAATCTCGCATCCTCTGCGTGCAAACTATTTTTCTTCGAGTATCTTCGAGAACAAATCGCTTTAAGGTGAAGCGATGATTATATAAAGTTGTATTCCTTTATGCTTTAAATAATTCAGAAATTTTTCTTGCAACAAGTTAGTGATACAGTACAACGGCAATAATAATAATAATAATAATAATAATAATAATAATAATAATAATAATAATAATAGTTTCCAAACCTAATCATTTAACTACGAAACGCGCTCATAATGAGATGCACAATGATATTCGACTCAAGAACCTCGTCAAAAATTAAACGCTGTTATATATTTCTTGAGATGAAAAATCTCGCCTGCAATTTTGAATCCTCATTAGCATAATCACCTCTGTAACAGATTTCTTCAACGGAAATAACGTCTTTTTAATGAGATCTTTAAAACGGACGCGAAGTTTCCCTGAAGGTATTTTATTTATTTATATATGTGTGTGCTTGTGTGTATTTATACACCGTTATCCCTACATTAAGTGGTTTATTGCCAGAGGTGCCTTCTCCACTGCATGCACCAGGCATGGTTTATTGTTTGGCAAAGAGGTTTTTACGACCGCATGCCCTTGCTGTCTTCAACCACGGTTATTGGCGGTGGTCATCGCCTTCGACAAAAAGTGGCAGAAGTTTCCGCAGTTATTGGCAGTGGGCCTAGCTTTTTACTAAAAAGTAAGACTTGCAAGGCAGCAGTTGTCTTTTTAGTCGCCGTTTACGACAAACAGGACATTCGGTGGTGGTATCCTTACACCCCTACCACAGGGTCCTGTGTGTTTATTTATACACACAAACACGCACACACAAATATATATATATATATATATATATAATATATATATATATATATATATATATATATATATATATATATATATATATATATATATATATATATATATATATATATATATATATACCGGTTTCGGAGTAACTGTCTCCATCATCAGGCTCTACACACAGAAAAAAAAATTAAAATCACTAAATTATAATCGATCATTAGAATGAAGAAATGTTACACAAAGGTTACATTGTATATATAATAAAAAAAAAGAGTATGTACAAGCATAAAAAAGGAAAGGAAGCAATATTAAAAAAAAAGTAAATACCTGCATCATGAAGGCATACAAACATACACACTAAACATTTTAAAAACACAGCATCTCCGTGGACCTCTCATTGTTACTGAGGGAAGGTTTCAACTTTAAAGTGTAGAGACTTTCTACTATTGCCAGCTCCATGGGGGCCACTCGACTAGAGAGAATGGAAAATGAATCTAACCTTAGAGGGTGATCACTATTTTCTGCGTGATCCCGTATGGTACTGAATGGTGGTTTTGCTAAAAGCCTGTTTGTCCTAACTGATCTTCCCAAATGTTCAAACCATCGTACACGTGCTTGGCGCTTTGTTTTCCCCACGTAAATTGCATTACAGCAATTGCACTCGTATTTATAAACAACATGAGACTGTAGTTCTGAGGGTACGATGTCTTTGTACTTAAACAAACCACCAATAAAATTATCTTAAAAGTTTAAGCAGTCTATTCTTAACAGAAAAACTCTTATTACCATAGAAAAACAGTACTGTATTTTACTAAGTTTTTCTATGGCAATAAGAGTTTTATGTATATATATATATATATATATATATATATATATATATATATATATATATATATATATAGATATATATATATATATATATATATATATATATATATATATATATATATATATATATACATATATATATATATATATATATATATATATTATATATATATATATGCATGTGTGTGTGTGTGGGGTGTGTGGCTGTGTTTATGTGTATGCATGTATATACACACACATAAACACTCACTCACGACACAGACACAGACAGACACAGACACACACACACACACACACACACACACACACATATATATATATATATATATATATATATATATATATATATATATATATATAAAAGGTCTTTGCCACGAAGGAAAATAATGAAAAAGCGAGATAGCCAAGCACTTTCGGTCTAGTTCGACCCTTTACTCAGGCACAACTGATTTTACAGAGGAAAAACATAGTCAAGGTAGGCTTGATATCCAAACTGACACTACAAGGTTAGCAATAAGGTCGATTTCACTCTACAGAAACGAGGAAACGCCTGAGGGCAGCAACACCTTGGAGGATACAAACTCGGTCAACAGACAATTCATCCAGAAAACAATACATTTTGAAAAAAAAAGGAGGCATATACAACTTATTATCATGAAATTTACAAAAATGACCCCAAAAAAAAATTATTAAGGAAAAGACGAAAAAAAATATAAATATATTGAGCAAGAGAGAGAGGGAGAGAGAATATCGAGCAAGAGAGAGAGAGAGAGAGAGAGAGAGAGAGAGAGAGAGAAATAATAACTATATACATGTGGGACTAATTTATTAGTAGTTCATTTATTTTAAGGTCCTTCATAAACATTTTACAAATATACGGGTCCAAAGTGTACATTCCCGGACTAAGATTTAAGTTGTTTTTATTAATGATATGTATAATTGCTGATTCCAGTAAATTTCTTGAAACGTAATCATTAGATCTAGCAAATACAGAGGTATCACCCCAATTAATACAATGAGATTTTTCACTCAGATGTATAAATAGTGCATTTGAAGTCTGGGCTGTTCTAACTGAATACATATGCTGCTTAATACGTACACATAAATTTTTACTTGACTGACCAACGTAAAACGATGGGCAATCCTTACAAGGAATTTTGTAAATGATGTTGTTATTTGTTACGGGACTATTCTTAATTAGCATATCTTTAATGGTATTGTTATAAGAGAACACTACATTAACATTAAACGAATTAAATATTGATTTTATGGTTTCAAATCCACGAAAGTAAGGTAAGCTAAATACATTTTTAGGCATTTCTTTTTCATTAATAGCAGCACTATAGAACTTTTTGTGAGCTTTTTGATAACATAAATCAATTAAATGAGGTGGGTAGCAGAGATCGTTTCCTATGTATTCTATTTCTTGGTCAAGATATTGTGGACTCGTGGTACGCAAACCATGTAGGAACATAGAAGAAAAAATTGACATTTTAATATTAGGATGGTGGCCAGAATAAAAATGTACATATGTTAAATTATTTGTGGGTTTTCTATAAATACTGAATTTACATTGGAAAGATTCTCTATGTATTAATACATCTAGGGAAGGGATGACATTGTTATTTTCAATTTCAACACTGAATTTTATGGATGGCACTAAATTATTCAATTTAGACAATAAATCATTGACATCGATACCAACAGGTAAGACTACTAAGGTGTCATCTACATATGTAGGGCTAATGCCTGTGCATAATAAGGCACCCTGTGATAATTTACGCAAAGGTCGGTTTATTATGACTCCATCCTCATTGGAGTGTCTTGGATTTCGATGATAATTTCTAAGTCAGTATCTTCTTTGGGTATGAAGGCGGAGATGTTTCAAACTCATGATGATAATTTATAAGTCCATTCAGTATCTTCTTTCTGATGTGGGGTTTCTAGATGAAACACAGTGTACAAAAATATCTGTATTCTCGAAGTCTACATGATGCAGATCAGATAAAATTGTACAGGTCTGCCAGTGTTGAAGGCTAATTCAAGTCTGACTACAATCTGGTTTACAAATCATAAAGTGAGCAGACAGTAGCTCGAACATACGAACATACACACAGATGACATAGATTACAAGTCATGTAGGCTGTTTGGGTTATTATAGGTCACTGTGGTTGTCTCAAGCAGGAAGCTTTGACAACCATTTACAAACAATAGGTTTGATGACCAAAGATGACGGCAAACTAGACACTGACTGATACAACACGTCATCTTAGCCTACTTTATCATATCTGGTCTGATCACATTCCTGCAAGCAAACTGGTTGACCTCTTGGGTCACTGGTTTTAATTAATCACAGTTTTAGTTTTTATATATGGAATAACATTCCATATTTTTATATTATGTAACACTTACACATATCTGTGCCATTTAAAGGGGACAAGTGTGATATTCGGGAGGTGTTGTCTTTCAAAAAATTCCATATATAAGTTTGAAAGGAGAGCGGTAAAGGGTTACCCATGGCTATACCAAATATTTGTTGGAAATATTCTCCATTAAAAATAAATCTGCAATCACAAATACATAACTTAATCAATAAAATTATGTTTTTGGGAACACTTTTGTAAATTTCATGATAATAAGTTGTATATGCCTCCTTTTTTTTCAAAATGTATTGTTTTCTGGATGAATTGTCTGTTGACCGCGTGTGTATCCACTAAGGTGTGGCTGCCCTCAGGCGTTTCCTCGTTTCTGTAGAGTGAAATCGACCTTATTGCTAATCTTGTAGTGTCAGTTTGGATATTAAGCCTACCTTGACTATATTTTTTCTCTGTAAAATCAGTTGTGCCTGAGTAAAGGGTCGAACTAGACCGAAAGTGCTTGGCTATCTCGCTTTTTCATATTTTTCCTTCGTGGCAAAAACCTTTATTTATACATAGTATCACGTTTTATATACTTCGTGATCAAGTTATTCATCATGAGGGCCACGTTGACTTTTGCTATCCTGTTCCCATTGCTGAGCTGCTTCATCACCTCTTTCTCCAAGTCCTTACTGTTCGGCACACTCTACCAGAATTCGCCTGAAATTCCTGAAAAAATGCCTGGCAGAACAAGTGTTACCCAAATCATTGCTACAACGCCGCGTAAGAAGATACGATCAACATCCTTTTAAGGAATTTTCTTCAATGATGTTAAAACGTCACATTGCTGCCGCGAAAATGGAGGAAAAGGAGAAATTTAAAGAACTGAAAAAAGCCTGACGTAATTTCAACTACTCGACTCCCGCTGATTGGAAACACGCATTAAGGCAAGAAATATATGGAAAACTTCATAGAACTACAGACATTTTGATTAGAAAACTGGACAGAAAATTAAACAACCTTATCAACGACAGTGATTGGACCAATAATTCTAGAAGTGATTGTGTGGTGAATTTATCAAGCAAACAAATAAGTGATGATGCAGTGCGTGCATTAGGCTTTGGGTTGTCTTTCTTCATTTGTAACAAACCCTCAGCTTTATCAATAGTGACATCTCTATATAAGTTTGAAAAATACTGTGACCTACCACAAAATCATTTAGACGTTATCAAAGGCATGACATTTAATGCTACGCATGCCTATCATGAAAATAACTTGCCTGCTCGCTACAGAAAAAGTTTAGAAGAATTGAAGAATGATAATAGCATACACATTACTAAGGCTGATAAATCCAATAGTGTAGTAGTTCTGGATAAAACTACATATCACGCATGCATACTTTACTGGAAGATGAAATAACTTACAAAAAACTCGCAAAAAATCCGTTGGACCAAGAAATAAAAAACCTTAATATCAATATCAAACAAATTCTTAAAGATAAAAAAGATCTTTTGTGTATGTTAACAGTAAAGTGTACCTCATTACCTTATTTATATGGCCTAGTCAAAACTCGTAAGGAAAACAAACCTATGCGCCCAATTATTAGTACTGTAGGATCAATTGCTTATAAACTATCTAAATATCTTCCTAAATTGTTATCCCCGCTACTAGGAACTGTATCTAATTCACACATCCGGAATTCTCTTGATCTTGTGGAAAAATTAAATAACATTGTACTAAACCCTAGCGATATCTTTGTCAGTTTTGATGTATATTCCTTGTTTACAAAAGTCCCTATTGATTCTGTGCTAGAATATTTAAGTAATGAACTTGTACTGCATGAATTGCCTATGTCCGTTAGTCACATAATTTCATTGATTAAGTTATGCATTTGTGATTGCAGATTTATTTTTAATGGAGAATATTACCAACAAATATTTGGTATGGCCATGGGTAACCCTTTTTCACCTCTCCTTTCAAACTTATATATGGAATATTTTGAAAGACAACACCTCCCGAATATCACACTTGTCCCCTTAAAATGGTGCAGATATGTAGATGACATCTTAGTAGTCTTACCTGTTAGTATCGATGTAAATGATTTATTGTCTATATTGAATAATTTAGTGCCATCCATAAAATTCAGTGTTGAAATTGAAAATAACAATGTCATCCCTTTCCTAGATGTATTAATACATAGAGAATCTTTCCAATGTAAATTCATTATTTATAGAAAACCCACAAATAATTTAACATATGTACATTTTTATTCAGGCCACCATCTTAATATTAAAATTTCAATTTTTTCTTCTATGTTCCTACATGGTTTGCATATCACGAGTCCACAATATCTTGACCAAGAAATAGAATACATAAAAAAGATAGGAAACGATCTCTGCTACCCACCTCATTTAATTGATTTATGTTATCAAAAAGCTCACAAAAAGTTCTATAGTGCTGCTATTAATGAAAAAGAAATGCCTAAAAATGTACTTAGCTTACCTTACTTTCGTGGTTTTGAAACCATAAAATCAATATTTAAATCGTTTAATGTTCATGTAGTGTTCTCTTATAACAATACCATTAAAGATATGCTAATTAAGAATAGTCCCGTAACAAATAACATCATTTACAAAATTCCTTGTAAGGATTGCCCATCGTTTTACGTTGGTCAGTCAAGTAAAAAATTTATGTGTACGTATTAAGCAGCATATATATTCAGTTAGAACAGCCCAGACTTCAAATGCACTGTTTATCCATCTGAGTGAAAAATCTCATTGTATTAATTGGGGTGATACCTCTGTAATTGCTAGATCTAATTATTATGTTTCAAGAAATTTATTGGAATCAGAAATTATACAAATCACTAATAAAAACAACCTTGTAAAATGTTTATGAAGGACCTTAAAATAAATGAACTACTAATAAATTAGTTCCACATGTATATAGTTATTATTTCTCTCTCTCTCTCTCTCTCTCTCTCTCTCTCTCTCTCTCTCTCTCTCTCTCCTGCTCGATATTCTCTCTCTCTCTCTCTCTCTCTCTCTCTCTCTCTCTCTTGCTCGATATATATATATTTTTTTTTTTTTGTCTTTTCATTAATAATTTTTTTGGGGAACATTTTTGTAAATTTCATGATAATAAGTTGTATATGCCTCCTTTTTTTCAAAATGTATTGTTTTCTGGATGAATCGTCTGTTGACCGCGTTTGTATCCTCCAAGGTGTGGCTGCCCTCAGGCGTTTCCTCGTTTCTGTAGAGTGAAATCGACCTTATTGCTAACCTTGTAGTGTCAGTTTGGATATTAAGCCTACCTTGACTGTTTTTCCTCTGTAAAATCAGTTGTGCCTGAGTAAAGGGTCGAACTAGACCGAAAGTGCTTGGCTATCTCGCTTTTTCATTTTTTTCCTTCGTGGCAAAAACCTTTATCTATACATAGTATCACGTTTTGTATACTTCGTGATCAAGTTATCATATACATATATATATATATATATATATATATATATATATATATATATATATATATATATATATATATATAAGTGTTGCATAATAATTAAGTCCTTTGGGTTTGAGCATAGGATGTACAAAAGGGTTACCTTGCAGTGGGTCTAGAAATTGCAACCTCATAGCACCCACATTATGGATGTACTTAATTCTTTATTACTAATGTTGTTATTTTAGTGTCTATCATTAATATGCTGTTGATGGGATAGTATATATATTAGGGCTTGTGCCTTGTATGATAAGGCGCCCTATGAGGTAATGTTAGACTAGCGATAATCTATACGCTAAGTCGGTTGGTATTGCACTTCCATCTTCAATGGAGTGTCTGGGGTTTTGTAGATCACTTACGAAGTCGGTATTATCTTTACGACGATGTGTTAAACTCATGGTTCGGTGAGGTTCTTGTAGAAAACACTAAGTATAAAAATAGATATAATTTCTTCTGAAGTTTTACAAGCTGAAGATCAGATATGATTGTACAAGTCTTCTAATAACGATAGCTTGATCGCTTCTGCCAATGATGATGGCTAATCCTATTCCTCTACATGATAAAGCTTAGGTAAAGAGGTACAGGTCTTCTAATGACGATCACTAACTCTGTTCTCCCTGTCTACCATCTCTGTTACAAGTTATGAAGGAACAGACAGTAGTTCGAACATATGAAACATAACTCACAAATGACATAGTTTCATACGAACACACAATCAAATGAGACACGCTACAGATCACGTAGGCGGTAGTTGTCTCAAGCAGGGAGCTTGGACTAATGTTTATAAACAATTGAATGACTACAGGTGACGGCATGTTATCTTAGCCTACATACTTATTGTAGAACGTTCATCTTTAGCGTCTCTAGTCTGATCACATTCCTGCAACAATCTTTTATATATATGGACTAACATTCCATATTTTTATTATGTAAACACTTACATTAGCTCGGTCAGCTACCAAAACCAACTACTGAATATTACTCAAACTTGACTTGCATTTGACTTATAGGAGTGTGATACAGGACACTATGTGAAGATATATATATATAAGTAAATAAAAAATTCATTGTGTACATGAATTGATTCAAGTAATAAATATAAAACAATGATATTGGTAAATAATAGTGATCACGTGACATATAATGATACAGTTTTTCACTTCATTTCTTTAAAGATACTATGCTACAGAAAATACTAATGTACTCTGATAATTGCATAGAATGAAGATTAACATGATAAAAATCATATTTTAACTGATAAAAAATTTCATATATGAATTGATAAAATTATTAATGTTTATGCTGATTGATTCGTTGATTTTTATGCTAAATGTTATATATCTGATTCATTAATTCATATACTAACTCATAAATACCTGCAGATATTGGTAAGATAAAAAGGTAACAGATTGATTATAGGCTACCTGATTTGTTATACATATGTATATGGATTCATATAATTATGATTAATATATGTGCACTTTAAATAGATTCCTATTGCGTACACGCAAAGATATATTTCGACTCTGTTATTTATGATCATTATATAGATTCCTAGTGCGTACACGCAAAAAATATATTTCGATTCTGTTATTTATGATCATTTATATATAGATTCCTAGTGCGTACACGCAAAAAATATATTTCGATTCTGTTATTTATGATCATTTATATATATAGGATACATGACCGAGGTTATACTACTTCACTTTTAACTAGCTTTCGAACAAATTTTCGTCCATTACACAGTTCCAGACAACCACCTATAGCCAATGAAACGGCCTTTTTCAATGGTTAAAACAAGGGGAAAATTTGCCTGGGCGGGTCCAACGTTCCATTTTGCGCTCATACTTATTCTCTGCATCCTAAGCTACACGATTACGTTCGCGATGAATAGATCATCCCAGCACGAGTCCTTCGCCAGCAAAGTAGAGTTGAATATCTTTCGGGTCGTAATTGTCGGAAGTATGTCCCTTTTTGTAGTCGATTCCGACAGTCGCTGGAGCGTTCCTCATGAAAACGAGATTAACGACGAGATACGGTGTCGGTCGAGATTAACAACGAGATACGGTGTCGGTCGAAGAAGTCCATGAAATTCCTTTCACATTGTAGGCGGTTGTTACTTGACTGTAGTCGTCCGCTGCGACGAACGATTTTTTGAAGTTGCGATGTGAAACTCTCGTACTGCAGGGTACTGTAACCAGGTTCCATTAATCAGCCTGCAAGTGAAATTATACTTGTCACAAGGGCAAAGTAAATTCAGACGACATCCAAATACAGGGGAGGGAAGAGAGCCATTTAGACCAGACTTAACCCACATGAATTCGCTGATATTTTGGAATTCAAAAGAGTCCGCTGTACAAACTTCTTTATCCATGGCATTTACAATGAATGAACCTATCCAGGTCTATGATGACTTGTAAAAATATCCATAATTATAAAAAATAAATAGATATCATTACGAATCTCAAAGAAAATTCGATATTACTGGTAGTAAGTTACTAGACAAAGAAGTGGAAAACGGAGCTAATTGTAAGATTGCCAGGCAACATAAAAGTCAAAGAGAAGATTAATCATGATTCTATGTGCCCTAACAAAAGTTTCATATTCAATTTTCTCGTGCGCATCCTCTGAGGTTAACTTTTAAAACATTATTAATAGGTAGGAGATGCAACGAAAAACCCACTATGTAACTAATTTCTATATAAACTTTGGGTGTTTCAAAGAAAAGTGACATTTTCCATGAATGTTTTACTTGAATTGTAATAGGCTAATGTTGCAAGTAAATATTTCATATATACATATCTTGATACTTCTAAATGTCTATGAGGTTCAGAAAAATTAATTCATTTTGTTGTTATAGAAATTCTATTTGCTTATTTCGTTATTAATTTTAAAATGATTGCAACTCCTTAGCTAAAGTTGCATTGCGCACACGGATAGACATTTGTACCTAACGTCTGCCTTGCCCATGAGAAGTTCGGGCTAAGCATTCCTTTCTCCAGCAACCTGCTTTGCAATCGCGAGATGAAGCCTGTGTAAGCAGATTATTGAGGTTAAAAGGAACAAATGCTGATACGGCAATGATGACGTCGTCACTTGGCAGGAGATTGCTCTCAGCCAGCTAAGAGTTACGTTACTTGCTGTAATACATACGACTTTAGGATAAATTTATTGTTTTTTAATACTCGACCCACACGAAAAGAATGTCTGAAAAAAAAACAGTACCAAAATTGAACAATATATTAGTTTCATGTTGGAAAACTGCATAATTGTAATTATGTTAAATTAAATATTCCTTATTCAAACTATATGAAAAAGGTTTCCATACAAATTCTTATATATATATTAGCCCTGTATAAGATTCATATAGGATTATTTCATAGATAACATTTTCACTTCTAGACTTCCAAAATGACTTTAAAATCTCTTTTATTTGATTTTTATTTATTATTTATTTTTATTTATTTTATTTTATTTTTTTATTTATTTATTTATGTATTTATTTATTTATTTATTTATTTTTTTTTTTTCATTGACTACGAATATAAATCACCGGGACAGACAATATGTCAGTAGGTTTTGATATGTGTTTGAACTTTTAGCTTATTTGTCATTACTAAAGCGTTAAGTTAGAGTTCAAATCTTTACGCATATATATTGGGATATTTAATTATCTATGGTTACGTTTTGCTTATTGATTTTATCGTGATTCCTTTTTTATTATAATTTGTAACCCTTCCGACTTCTTACAGAGTGTATTATATTGACTCCACTTGTATCCATATTTATCGTATTATATTATTTATTTATATATATGTATATTCATAAATTAATGGTTGGCTTGAATATGTGGAAAAGTGTTCTAGCGGCGTACCGTATAAGGCTACTTGCGGCATCAATTCTATAGATACAAGATATAAATGATAAAGGTATTTAAAACCGCGAGAACCGCTATAATCCAGTTCGGATCCACATCACGAGTTGTAACTCGTAAGACATTGACACTTCCTATTTAATTATCCGTTATTCTACCAAAACCGATTGACTCTGGGTGATAAAATATATTATTGGTTTTCTTAATGGATAGGAATTCACACAACGTGTTAAGGAGATTATTATTGATTTACACCACCCGAGTCACAGATTATTATGTGTTGAATTCATGTTTACTGATTTAGCACTCATAAAATTCCTAATGCACTCAATTGCGGTGTTTGTTTTTAGTGCTATTACTTCTATATAACGTGTCAAGGAACTATTAACACTAAGAAGTGTTTATTCCCTCTGTCAGACTCGAAATTCTGTTAATAATTCTACGTATATTCTTTCAAGATGATTTGGCACAGGATAGGCCCTTAACTGACAGGTGTCTTAGTGTGTCCCTTGTTTTCATGACACGTGTTACAATCAGTTTATGTGCTTTTTATATCTGTAAGCATTGTAGGCAGTAAAATAGTGATTTGGCTTTCTGTGACATAGTAGGGAACCCTGGATGACGGAATGCAACCAGTTTATGACGATTGGTATGAAAGAGATTATTACTAATACCTGGTCGTTAGTCATCTGCTGTGTTCTTCGGGTTTACCTCGTCACAGACCTACATAATAATTACATTTGATTACATTATTCTGATACACATACTTTAAATATACTTTTGCTTTAGGGTTTCTGCTCGAAGTGTTTATTGGTTTGCTTAGCCGCTGACCCTGTTTCCGTTTCGAAGTGTTTATTGTTTGGTGTTTATTGTTTTGCTTATCGCTGTTGACACTTGCTTTGTTGCAGTTTTTGTAACAGTTCTGCGCTCCGACCAGATATTCAATGCTCGCGATCTCTTGGGTTAAGGAATTTTCTTGTTTAGATACGTTTTAACAATAGGCACGATGTTTCTATATCTTTTAGTCAATTACTGGTTCTTTGCTGTATGGTGCGGGATTGCGGGATAATGCGTCAGCTATGATAATTGCTTTACCCCCAGGTAGATATCTTATCTTGGCTCCAATAACCTGAATGATCATTTGTCACCGAGTTCCTTTTGGACTGTGATTAAAGCCTTTGAAAAAACTCGGTAAAGGACTCATGTTCAGTAAGGACTTTATCAGGATAGCCATAGATTATGAACTTAAAATGTACTAGTGAGTTAAAGATACCTAGCCTTCCTTGCTTACTACTGCATATTTATCTTTCAGAGGGCTTTAGTTTACGTGAATAAAAAGCTATAGGAAAGAACTGTTTATCATATTACTGAAGTAGTATCCCTCTTACCCCTTGGTCTGAGGCGTCTGTTGCAATAAAAAAAATTCCTTATTTAAATCAGGGATTTTTAAGTTAGGTAAGCTGCATTTTCCGCTTTTAAGATATCGAACGCCTGTTGATGCTTTTTAGACCATAATAAATCTACGCTCTTCTTCGTAAAATCTGTTAAAGGAGCTGTCATGATTGAAGAGTTACATATTTACATACGATTGTAATACCCACTACAGCGCAAAAGTGCTGTATCCCCCTTTTACGTTAATAGGTACCGGAAGTTATGAATAGCCGACACCTTACCACGGACTACTTTAAGACCTTGACTAGACACATAAAACCTAGATAAACATGTTCGGTTTTAAAAAACTCACATTTAGATATTTTACTCTGAGATTATTTGTCTTTGTCTCTGTAGCACTAGCTCTACTTTATGTGAATGTACTTCTAAGGTATTAGAAAAGATTACAAGATCATCCATATAGGCATGTAGGGTATCCCCTAAAAGTCTCCAAACACTATATTGTAATTTGGGGCGCAACGTAAGCCGGAGGCATACGTAAAAATTGATAATGTCCCCTGGGTGTGCTGAAACGGTGTATGAGGTACAATCACTAGGTAATGGTATCTGTAATAAAAGCATTTAAGTAAGTCCAAGTTGGTGAAAAAAAAAAAATTTATTCTAACCTAACAGAGATAAGATGTCGTCGTACATCGCACTGGAAACTATCGGAAGTCGTTTCCTTGTTTAAGCGACAGTAATCTGCGCAGATACGCCATGTCCGATCTTTTATGGCATGACGTTTGAGGAAAAAAATTATATGGCTTATTTGATTTCCTAATGGCTCCTATTACTAACATTTTTCAACTTCGTCATTTATCTCTATTTTAAAATTTCATTGAGAATCTATACGAACGGTACGTAAATAGCTTTAATGTTGTCCTTAGACCGTGTTTTGTTTTCAATGACATCCGTTTTTCTCCCAGAGATCACTCGCTAGTGGAGAAACTTCCTGGTATTCAGGTAGAAGATAAAAAAAAAATTCTGCTGAATCACCTCTGCTTGAATGACTTTACGGATATTACTTTAGATAGATTATCAGAGAGATTCATCCACGACTGGTTGGGGGTGATTAAAAATTAGCAACAATAAAAAATGCGATATTTATAACTTCGTATCCAACGATATGTATTACTTGTTTTAGAGCTTTGTTCGCCGGAAATCGATTATATTTCAGAGTGTCGGGAAGGATTAAAATTTCATTTCCCAGCAAAGTCTTTTTACACGCACTAAGACATTCGAGGGTGCATGCTTCTCGAGATTTTGCGTGCAAAGTACGACTGCGGTTGTGGGAGAATTCTGTTGGGTCATTTGAACAATGTTACGATTTATGAGACAAATGTATAGTTCCTTTATATAAGTTATTATTTGATTAACTGTCTCATTTTTGTTCAAACGGATTTACTATGTTTGAAGGTTTATAGGATTTTCCTTTGATAAACACGCCTTAGTTTTGCAGGATGTAAGATAATATTTTGTATACCCCTAGATGGATCTTACAATTACACTACATACAGATCAATGTTTTTTATAACTATAGAGGTATCTGTAAGCGCTCGCTTATCCGGACTTCTCATTAGGGAAGTTCGAACAACAGACGGTGTGTCCGTAAATACAGGATATTACGTATACTATAGGAATAAACAAGATATTCTAATTTTTACGGCGCGTACAGTCGGGCTTTATCCATCAGTATTTATTATAACTTATGTATTAAAAAGAAACGAAAACCTGCTCTGATTACTTTATACGGTCGTGTGTTTCATAGGAAAAATCCTTTTTAATTCAAAAAGATATCGGTATGTATGAACCAACATCGCTTTTCCCCACTCTGCTTAGAGTCCGCTTATTGTGTGGAATTTGCTTTGCTTTGAAAACTCGCAGTTTTTGACTAACCTTGACCGCTTGACTAGGTGACACAGTAACCGAGTTTGCTTGTTTGATTCTGAAAGGCTACTGTTTCTATTTCTTTTTGTAATAATTAGGATCCTTCTCTTTATTACCATCGGCAACGTATTGTGTGTTTTTTTGCATTATGTTGCTGGTTACGTATAAAGCAATGAATGACGAACTATTAGGAACTGAGCGATTACTAATAAGACAAGTTATCATTATTGCATACAATATTAACTGTTTGTACTTTCATTCTTTGCTAAAATTTGAAATAGTGAGGGATCCTGGTCAGCGCATTTAGCCTGATGAAAGTTTTTTACAGACATGTTATTCCTTACAATCCAGCCATATTTTAAAAGTTAAGTTGAGTCATTGAGGTTCGATATTTTATATAACTCAAAAAACTCAAGGCTAAAACTGCGATCGGGACTTGCAAGGAGCATGTTTTATTTGTCATGACCCGAAATAGTGTTACCTCTAATTTATATAGGATTTGTACGGGTGTTCCACTTGTTTTTTTGTGTGTTTTTAATCACTACGGTGCTTAACGACCCTATCCCATGCATCTGTATAAATACAGACGTCACTGCGTAAACGCATATTCTACTGTTTAATATGATTTGTTACGTAAGGGATTAATAATCACCCAAATGATAAATTAACATAGTATATGATTATGATATTTCAGTAGAACTTCTGGAAACAGACACTCAAAGATAAAAACTCGCAGTAGCGAAATCTCATGATATAGATAATTTCTGTAAAAAAGTAAGATTAAGATGTCTCGTAACTTCAGCCACAGGAATAACGAAATTCGACCTGCAAAGGAAACACTCAAAGTTACTCTCCAAATGAATAAAATTGTACTTAGCTTGCTTTTGTGGGAAGTCACGTGTTCCGATAACGACACACGGCCTTGGTCCTCCTTCTCTATTTAGCGGACGACCTGGTTTGGCTTCAGTTTCCCCCCGTGCGCGTTGTTTCAATGATTCGAGCCCTTGAAAATCCGATGCTGCAGACTGCGTTCGGTTGGTTTCTTTTTTTGCAGTGCCGGAAACGCTCACTAACGATGTTTTCTTGAATGATTCTAATGAGAGACGAAGCTTCCGTTGCCGTAGGAAAAGGACACGTCGGTTTTTTGTTTCTTGAAGTTATTCACTAACGATGATACTAAGTTGCTTGACGAATCTTGTTGTTTTCTGAAGTCGCTCACTAATGATGATACTAGGTTGCTTGAAGAATCTGCTGCTTTCGTCGTCGTTGACTTCATGATTTATTATTCTGTTTTTTCTTCGTAGGACGTTGTAGAGTTCTTCTGGTCCGCTGGCCACCAATATTAGGGCTTGTGCCTTGTATGATAAGGCGCCCTATGAGGTAATGTTAGACTAGCGATAATCTATACGCTAAGTCGGTTGGTATTGCACTTCCATCTTCAATGGAGTGTCTGGGGTTTTGTAGATCACTTACGAAGTCGGTATTATCTTTAACGACGATGTGTTAAACTCATGGTTCGGTGAGGTTCTTGTAGAAAACACTAAGTATAAAAAATAGATATAATTTCTTCTGAAGTTTTACATGCTGAAGATCAGATATGATTGTACAAGTCTTCTAATAACGATAGCTTGATCGCTTCTGCCAATGATGATGGCTAATCCTATTCCTCTACATGATAAAGCTTAGGTAAAGAGGTACAGGTCTTCTAATGACGATCACTAACTCTGTTCTCCCTGTCTACCATCTCTGTTACAAGTTATGAAGGAACAGACAGTAGTTCGAACATATGAACATACTTACAAATGACATAGTTTCATACGAACACACAATCAAATGAGACACGCTACAGATCACGTAGGCGGTAGTTGTCTCAAGCAGGGAGCTTGGACTAATGTTTATAAACAATTGAATGACTACAGGTGACGGCATGTTATCTTAGCCTACATACTTATTGTATACGTCATCTTTAGCGTCTCTAGTCTGATCACATTCCTGCAAGCAATCTTTTATATATATGGACTAACATTCCATATTTTTATTATGTAAACACTTACATATATAGTGCATTCTATCTTATCATCTCAGTGCAAGGGGGTTGATTTGGTGAGAGATGGCTCAAGTACATTATGTAAAATTTAAGTATTTTTGTTGTGCTTACCTCTTGCTTTCTTGAAGCAGTCAGCTTATGACCCTTGAATGGTGAACCTGTACATTAGTGACACCCACTTATTGTTTTATGTGCTAAGCTTATTTTTATAAGTGAAGTCTAGTGATCAAATCAAAACTGAAAAAAGCAGAATACCAGAACTTAATGAATGTGCGTGATGAGGATAGTGGGGGCTATAACCAAGGATGTGATGATATCACACAGAAGGCTCATGTGGCTTCTGGAGGAAGAAATGTTTCGACTCTGTAGATGGTTTAGTGGTGCCAGTTAGATGAGGATGTTAAAATTTGCCCATCTGCAGCCCTTCATTTAGTAACCAACCTCGCATTTTATTTGGGCCACATTTGAGAATTTACAGAAGAGTACTTGAAGCTGAGATATGTCTCAATCAGGTCATCCTCCAGGGGGTGGAGGAAGCAACACCAGGCTTGTCAGATCAAGTACACATTTCGTTGTCACACAAGAAAGGATCATTCTTAATGTTGTGAAAACATTATTAATCACATGAAGTGGAACATTTTCAGAAATATGACGATGAGGAAGGTTCATTTAATTGTTTGGCAGAAGGGTGACCTGTGAGAAAGGTATTGGCTGGGATAAAAGGGGAAGCTTCTTAAACCATAGACGACGTTAATCTACTGGTCCAATGTTCTGAGACTCCTTCCACCCTAATTTGCGGGGTACCTTTATGATGGAAGAAGGTGTCTTGGGACTTTAATCATACATATGCAGCAACTGGTCGATAGAATTGGCGTCGAAAAGGAAAAACTAATTGGGGAAAGTGCAGGCTTAGGTTATGACAGGCCAATCAGGAGGACGACGAAGTGGACTGTGAGGGGATGAGGGAGTACGCATCTGGGGGGCCCAGCCATGAGGAGGGGGAGATGCCTGTTGGCCTGTGAGGATGGATGTCATAAATATGCTCTGTCCTCCTGAGACTTTACAAATATTACAAGAAATGAAACTTTAACCCCAGCCTTAAGCCACATGGGTGGTGCTCCCATAGGGGTAGGTATCTGGGTGAGAGGAGGGAGATGTCAAGTGAGTGCCAATCTACCCCTAAGGCTGGCAGGTGGGATAGTTCAATCACAGGAGTGCTCAACTCATGTGAGATGGCACCTCTTCCCAATGGGTCAAAGGAGTAAGGGTTCCCCCAAAGACCCTTATCTGTGAATGAATTGCAGACACACAGGTGGGTAGGCGGTAGGGGAGAGTCAATGACCAGCTCCCCTTCTCTACACTCCCTGAAAGGTAGGAGCTCTGTTAAATACAGGCAATACTATACAATTACTCTAATAGATAATGGACTAAGTGTTTGCTATTGGAAAGCGAAATTTCCCAGGGTGTGAGGAGAGTCAAGAAGCTGACCTTCCTTACCTCTTGGCGACATGCAGTGACAATGAGGCAAAGGGTGCAGCAGCTGAAGGAGGTAAGAGAAACTGTCTTAGAATTGTTACTTTAGGTATTAGCAGGTGAGCTGCAATCTGGGTATTGACTTTATCCAGAAATTTAGGGGTAAACATTTAGGCCCATCACAGACCCATTAGAGTGGTATTAGGGGATAAAGTGATACCTGTAAAAGTTCTGATGAGAAATTTGTAAATATAGTAATGTTCCCACGTCAAGACAGTTGAAGTTTAGCTCGGGCTACTCCTCCAGAGATAAGATTGTTCCCCCACAGACATTAGTCAGTGTGTTGGCTGAGTCTACTAAGCCCCTAGCAGAAGGTTCATCCTTGGTGGTTAGGAACCATAACCATGCCAGATGCAGGAATATATACCTGATGGGATTGTGTACACGAAGGAAATGTTTATATTCTTCTTGTAAATTTGTCCAGTAGTGCTATATAATGTGAAGGGAAGAATGCACACCGGTACAGACTGGTAGTTGTCACACTTCCAAATCACACACAAGGGAGCACGTGAGAATTGCCAGCATGGATTCGTGTATGCACCCCTTTTGAGTATAAAGAAATAAGAAAATATTGTAAATATGTCTACATCAGATACGAGCCTCAAGGAGATTAGCCAGTTCACCTTCCAAATTTGTTTGAGTTTTACAGGGTCCCTGTTTGTTTCAAAGGGGATTTAGAGAAGGAAATAGGGAATTATAGAGTCATGGGACTATTCAGGATAGTGAGTTGCTATGGGCATCCCAATTGTTCAGGTAACAAAATAAAAAGATGGCTTGCTACGATTGTGTTGATTACGGGAAACTTAATAATTGCACTTATGAAGAATAATGCTTATCTGCTACTCTCTACTTGAGAGTTGCTTGTCATAGTCTGGGATAATAAATTTTTCTCAATATTTGGTCTATGAGCAATTTATCACCAAATTCTAATTCACGAGAACACTAGAGACTAAATAACCTTCAATGTGAATTTTCGATCAACAACATGGTAACCCATCCGCATATCATATGGATAACTCAACTAATCTAAATATCATACATAATATATAAAGACAGTGGAAAATTTCTGATTGAGAAAGGAGTTAGACAGGGAGACCCCATGTCTCCTAAATTATTCACAGCATGCCTAGAAGTTTTTAAGAATTAATGGGGAATACTTTAACAACTTAAGATTTGCAGGTGACAGATAATGTTCAATGAAAACGCAGAGACAACAAATAAGGGTTATGGACGTAACTCTAGAGATTGTTAATGAATATACGTATTTAGGACAGACAGTAAGGGTTTCCCAAGGACATGAGGCCGAAATTAAAAGTAGGATAAGCATGGGATGGAGAGATTTTGGTAAGAAAAATGAGATTATGAAAATTAAAATGCCACTTTCTCTAAAAAGAAAAGTATTTAATCAGATGCAAAGTATTTAATCAGAAACTTAGAGCCTTACTAAAGCCTTAGAACATATGCTAGTTACAACTTAAAAAGCTATGGAAAGAACAATGATGGGGCTAACACTAAGAGACTGAAAAAGAGCGACATGGATACAAGAGTAAACTAAATTAGAGTATATTCTAACAACAAGTAAGGAAAAGAAATGGGCGTGGGCAGGGTATATAGAGTTTATAAACGAAGCAGTCGACGGAAGAGAAGACAATGGATTGACGAGCTAAGAAAATTTGCTGATATACAATGGCATAGAAAGATCATAAACAGACGGGAGTGGAAGGACATGTCTGAGGCCTTTGTCCTGCAGTGGACTAGCAACGGCTGATGATGATGATGATGATGATGATGATGATGATGATGATAATGATGATGATGATATATATATATATATATAGGAAGGGTCACAATGACCCCTGTCTAAATAGAAGGAGAGTGCTCCTAATAGTAAAAGTGACTTACCTTTGAGTGTCATCTCTGAAGCTAGCTGAAAAATCAATTATTAAAAATCTACAAATTCAAACTCCCACTATTACAAATGTATACTCTTTATTTCCTAAATAATTAACATGAAAATTAAATAAAATGAATCAAAGAAAATCCCAAAGAAACTCATCAAATCACTATTACTCTTCCTTGAATTCATATTAGATAAGTTCCCCCCTTATATACTTCTGTATGACTATTCATTAGTCTTTATCAATAACTGTCAACACAAGTCTAGAGAATCCATTTTTAAATGGTGACTTCGAATCCATCTGAAAATGAGAATATAATTATCAAACAATAAAATGTCAAAGTTCGTCAATAATATTGTGTCGCACCACACTTCCCTTTCTC
>NC_087216.1:43545142-43562642 GCF_015104395.2 Macrobrachium nipponense | reverse complement strand
TGACAAGGGTCCAGTAACTCTGAAGCTGGTCCTAGTGCCAATAAAAAATGAAGAGGGGTAGTAAACTCGGATAGTGCCAGTAAAAATAGAAGAGAAGTAACCCCAGATAGGTCCTTGACACCTGAAGTCTTTATGGAGGGAGATTCGCCTTCCAAACAATAAACTAACTCTCCTCTTCCCTCTCCCCTCCTCTCCATTTTCCATATACTTACTAACAGGTGTTTTCAATAAACGTAAGCGTTATGTTAAATGTTCATTTATTCATTTCCTTAGCTATTTATATCTATTTCTCATTGTTTTCTGTATGTAAAACTGTGTTTATTCCCTTTAAAATGTATTTTTTAAAGATATTTTTGTGGTTCTGGAACATAGTAATAATATTTACATTATTCCTTATGAGAATCATTGTTTAGGTAATCGTATGTTTTGGTTTTCGTGGGAGGTTCTAGAACGGAATATGTATACAAATCGAGGGTCCACTATATATATATATATATATATATATATATATATATATCTATATATATATATAATATATATATATTATATATATATATAGTGGCGGGGTGGGCTAAGGCTTCACTGCCAGTCCTGAAATTGAAGATGTCAATGGTTCGTGCCCGTCAGCCAGCAATTCTATTGTCGCCTAAGAATTCCCCTTCGGTTAAGCATATATGAAAATATATTAATTCCGAGGTAGAGCGAATTAGATATTAAAGGACATTTGTAGCGAGATATATGGTTATGAATCACGGTAATGTGATATATTTTCATATATGTTTAACCGAAGGAGAATTTTTTTTTAGGCGATAATATATTTGCTGGCTGACAGGCACGAACCATCGACACCTTCAAATCCAGGACGACAGTGAAACCTTAGCCCTGGATTTGAAGGTGTCGATGGTTCGTGTCCGTCAGCCAGCAAATCTATTATCGCCTAAAAAAAATCCCCTTCAGTTAAACATATATGAAAATATATTAATTCTGAGGCAGAGCAAATTAGATGTTAAAGGACATTTGTAGCTCGATATATATATATATATATATATATATATATATATATATATATATATATATATATATATATATGGAGGTCATACCGACATAAGTGCCTGGACATCCGGACATTGGGCATTTGAAGTGCCAGATCACATCGTCTGTTCAAAGGGGTCACATACTGGCAGAGAGGGATTGTTTCTTGTAATAAGGTCTTGAGTGTCCTGCCGCGTCCAGGAGGGTGCCCTCAAGAATCGTGCACTAACCAGCCGCAATACAGGCATCTCCCGCGACAGTATTATTTAGAATACACGAATAATTGGGAGGGTTCTCGATCCACGTCGCCTGTGCTTGCTCGAAACACTATTTATTCAAGAGCAGAAGCCATTAATGAATACTTCGCAAGAGGTCTTCCTGCTCCCAACTAATGTGAGGAGAAGTACTGCAAATGCAAGCAATACCTTCATGTCCAGTGAAATTCTATCCCATTGCAAGACAACAACACCAACAAAGACAATACTGAAGTAGAAGCCTGGATAAATACCAGCAATGATGCTAGCCATCGGCCAATCAGAATTCTGCCCGTGGTGATGTCACGCAACCCCATGATGTCACACAGCAGTCGACCAATTAAAATTTGGCACGCCGTGACGTCATGCAACTCCGAAAATCAACCAGATTGCAACAGTGCAGACATCAAATATAGAAACTGGATTAAAGGCAGTTCCAAACAGCCAATAGAAAACCATCTCTGTGCACCCATTTTACCATTTTACATAAATGTACGTCCCACTACCCACAGTTGGAGTTTACACTCCGTGGAGTTTTCCAGTGCTCCCCTACAGCTGTTATGTACGACATCGTGCCTCGTCAGCCAGTGACAATTATTTTTACGCTGTTTCTCCGACGTTAGTGTTTAGTAATAAGTGATTTTGTTTAAAAACAAATTCATTCAGGTGAACAGTGAAGGAAAACATTGTCCCTGGCTCTACTCGGAGGAAAATCATGGTGTCTGACGATTTCGACTCTGAAATCACAATCTCGCATGACATGCTTCTGAAATCCCAGCAACTGACCATAGTGCAACTGTGGAGACATCCACCTTTGATGAAGTAGGATCCTGGACATTAGTCCAAAAGAAAGAAAAAACTAAGTACCAAGGTTAGCAACATTGCTTTTCCACATCTTCTAAAACCTGGAACGAAAAATTCAAACATACATCTTGGAAACTGCCTAAATTCAAGGTAATACCCTCTGACATGTCTTATGCCAAGGTAGCTGCCTTAGAAAGAGCCAATCCTTCACTAGTCATGATAGCTAGGCCAAACCTTAAGGGTGATCTCACAATCACCCCTAAAATCAAGAAACCGCTGACTTCTTGAAGAACACCACAGAACTCATTGTGCTTGACCCTGCTGAGAGCCTTATGAAAGCGGTCTGCAACTACCACTCCAATTTAGAAATCATTCCCCTTAAAAATCTTCCAACTATCATGTGTACTGAGAGGTGTATCAGCACCAAGTCAAATCACCCTACTCAAAAGGTGTTATGCACCTTTAAAGGACCCATCCCTTCTCGGGCCAATCTGGGTATCTGAGGATTCTTCCCAGTAGATGGATATACCCCAAAACCCTTTATGATGCTTCAAATACCAATCTTTGGACACTATCAGGAGCAATTCATAGGTTTTGAAACCTGTGGCATCTGCAGTCTTCGGCACTCTACTAAGACTTGCTTAGATAATTCAACTATTGCATGCTGCCCCAACTGCAGAAGAAATCACCATGCCTGACAAAAGAAATGTCCCGCCTAACTCCATTGCATTTTCCCCATGAAAGGTAAGGCATATGTACCTCCTCCTCCCCCTCCTGCACAAACTCCTGCCAATCCTTATCCTCCCTTTCCCAACCCTCATCCTCAAAATTACTCTCCTCTTCCAAAACCACCACAGAAACAACTCCCCTCCCAAGCAACAACAAACTCTTAATATCCCCTCCCAGCTTACTCCTCCCTACCTATCAGCCACCTGTCCCAACCTATTCCCTGTAGGTCAGTTCTCCACAATTCTTCACTCTCTCCCTACATTCCATCTTATCATTCTCATCCTCCCTGACTGTCTCCTCTTCAAAAACTTACAACCTGGTCTGCCCAACACCTATTACTCCTGCGGTGCACATTCATGAAGAAGGAACAACCCAAAACCAGAGTGGAATTTCAACCTTCATCAAGTCATACAATTGATGACCAGTTTCATGTCAGCCTTCTTTCCTGTGGTGGATATTACCTTACCATCTGGTCTACAGAATATATATAAATCATCTTCTGCAGGATGTTTGCACATGTCTACAGGATTTCTGCAATGGCATAACAAATGCTGCAGGAGTGTCCATGCCAAAAAAGAAATATTCAACCACAAACACAAACTACAAAGATGCATGGCACTACAATTCACAGATAAAGGAAATGAACAGAAGAGTCAACCGAGCGAGGGAACTTTTCAGAAGACACAGAACGGATTGTTTGCACACCATACTGACGAATGTCTCAGCTCACTCTGTTCTATCTGAGGAAGTTAGACTAGAAGCCTGGTATAAATGGTGCTGACTTGTACACCATCTAACACCCATTGCCAATCCCTGGAACTGGTTCAACAAAGTCTGGTAAAAAGAATATCATAAATATCCCTCACTTTAACCCAAAAAATAAAGCTGACAGAATTACACAGCACTTTGCTGACGTGACTAAGAATGTCAACCTTTCCCTGGTAAACCAGAGTTGCCTAAGAGTTTTAGAACCTCTCAGAAGCAGGAGCAAACAGGAATTAAACTTGGTGTTAAAGAAAGCAAAGGATATGGCACCTGGATCTGACCTTATAGCAGACAGCATGCTGAAGGATACTGGAGAAGCTGCAAAAACTGTATACCTTATTCTGGTTAACAAAATGTATGTTAAAAAAGTCAGACTTAGGAAATGAAACCAGCAGGACATAAATCCAATCCTCAAACCAAAACAACCTGGTACCTATAGACCTTAATTAGCTACACTAAAAAAGTAGCAGAGAAATGGTTCTCAAAAGACTACTCTGGAAAGCAGACCCTCTACATCTTATCTATGCATACAGGAAGAGAATCGGTATTCAAGAATGCATAACAGATTTCCTACCCACTGTAAATGAAAGAAATGTCTTAATCATTTTCTTTGATCTTGAAAAAGACTATGAGTTAGCAAATTCTACCATCATACTCTCTTTTCTTATTCGAAAAGGCATAAATAGCAATCTTTTGGTAAGTACACAAATATACACACAAGATCGATAGCTACAGTTTTTTCAGGGAACATACCCAGAGTTCATTTAACTTGAAAATGGAACACCACAAGGAGGTCCCTTTCACTTCAATGTCCTCATGGAAAATCTTGCTACATTGAATCTGCGTAAAGGAGTAAAAATCTTCATTTATACATATGTTTTCTGCCTGGTGTGCCCACAGCAACCAGGAGACATTCAACTGCAAAAATCCCAGGGATCACTTAACTTGATCGAAGAGAGTTGCAAAGGACTTGGCCTTAAAAGCAACACCAACAAAACCAAAGACATGGATTTCAGCCACCCATGTCCACCCAACAATATCTCCATCATGAGCGAACCCATTGAATGGGTTAATGATTTCATGTACCTGAAAGTTAATATCCCCTGCCAATGAAATACAGCATCTGAAGCAGAAAGCCCAGTGTCGTTTAAATGCTATGAGAATTACTTCACTTTGCCAAGGAGCACCAAACCATCTCCTCAGAATGTTCTACATTCAAACAACCCAGGCTTAAATAGAATATGTGGCACCTGAACTCACAAAGATGTCACATTTACAAGTTTGCTTACTTGAAGTAATTCAAAATAATGCAATGAGAATCATTGCAGGTGCTCCAATGTGGACAAGACTGTCTTCTATTAAGAGCAGAAACTAACCTTCTCTCTCTTCAGTCCAGAGTGGATCAAAGGAATGCTCTTACCATTTCAAATCCTTGAAAACCAGTAGAGACTGCCAATTGACAACAAAATAACAAGAATCCCAAATTTGCATGAAGAATTAAATCCTCCCAGAAACCATATAGGGAACCTCCTCGCTACCCTGAGAGGGATAAACATGCAAAAAGAAGCAGCTGCTAAGGAAGAGACACCCAGCAGCAACTACAATGAACATCATCCATGGGTCCCTGTTCCCCTCAACTTTCACTTCACTCCGCTCCAAACTAATAAAGCACTTTGCCTACCTAGACAACTCAGACAAGCTCCACAAGAAGCCATAAATAACACTCTTGCTTCTAATGCCTACCACAATGATGATTCAGTTAACCGTAATGTACCAGCTGCAGCTGCAGCAATAGTCTCCATATCCCTAAAAAGCAGTTGAAGACTACCCAACAATGCCCCAATCCTACAAACTGAACTTATAGCCATCCAAAAAGTGCTAGAAGATTCTCTAAACCAAAAAGGGAACACAACAAACCACACAGATTCAAAGTGTCTGATTCCCACTATAAAGGGTCAATCACACTGAAAATGTACACATACTCACCAGTATTAATGCTGCTGTCATTGCTCATCAGAGCAATGGGAGGCAAGTTACATTAAATTGGATCCCCAGTCACATAGGAATTTAAGGAAATGAAGTGGTTGATCAACTTACTAAGAGTGCACTGCAATGTGATACAATCAGTATTACCATCAATCAGTCTCTCATACAAATAAAACACAAAATTTTTAGGTAATACGAGAATGAAGCCCACAGCGAAATTCGTCAAGCATTTTTCCAAGGATCCAGGTCTGCAAAATACCAAATTACAAAGGGTTTCTCTTTCCAGATATACTTCCAGAACACTGGCTGTCATCATGAGTCAACTACGGCTAGGATATCTGTGCACCTGGCAATTGATTGATGCAGAAGACAAAGCATGCCCGCACTGTGAACAGGTATTTGACCAACCACTTGAGTATTACCTAATGCACTGTCCTGATACTTTTCCTCTCAGGCAGAATTTTACAGAGGTTCCTCCAATAAGAACCAAATTAGTAACACACATAATTGAAAACATTAAAACATTGTCAGCTTCCCTCTGCTCCTAACCAGCACCAGGTAAACAAATTGGACCTTACCAAATACTGCCTCAGTGACACCTCCCTCACATTCATATTGCATTTATCTTTATCAGATATCATAAGAATCTGCTCAATGAGCAGCTCCTTGATGGCATATAGCCATCTAAAGTCTATGAGTAAGTCTCTGATGACATACAGCCATCTAATGTATAGGCAAAGCATTTCGTCCATTCATTATTAGCACTCACCACCAAAACAACTGCCATTATTCTCTTACTTTCTTTGTTAAGTCAACTAAAACCGTACTCCTCTCCCTCTAAAGCCCTCCCTTCCTTTGCTGTACCTTCTGCTGGCACCGACATAGCGCACCAGTGAAGAGAGCAAAGTTTCAAGTGACCTCCACCACTTCATTCACCCCAATCTCCCAAGAGAACTTTTATTCCCAGCCTTTCTCTCAAACTAAAATTTCCTCCCTTCCTCCCTATGCTCTTCTATTTAGGGGGACTTGCTGCTATACCACTTGCTCTCCCTCTAATGCTTTTCATTCCAGGCCCAGTGGTTAAATTGAGCTGAGTGATATACCTATGGAGACATATATCAATCACCAGTTACGATCTACTGTTAAGCAAGAGTCCGTGCCAACACAAGGATAGCTAAATCTAACTACTACTACTACTACACCACCCACAGTCCCTTAACCCACCTCCGCCTGAAAGGGTTCCTTGAAGAGCTAGGCGAAATGTCAAGGCAGACTATTTAAAATTTTCAAAGTATTTCATATTTTACTAAACACACAATACAATCAACTAATTCTACGTGGTTCAGACATAATATTTGAGTTACTCCGCGAAATAAACTTAAATATTTTAGCTATCGCTGCTTTGACAATGCCTAGCATTGTGTGTTATCCACCAGTCTTAGTAACAACGAGAAAGCCTTATCAGAAGAATAGAGAACCTCTAAAAAAACCGGTGCAACTGAAGCAGCAATAATAATAATAATTATTATTATGCTTCGGTGGATTCGAGCTATTTATTTGAATTAGGTGGTTTGAGGAGGCTGGTACCCTATTTTCTGTTAAGCGCTGCTTGTGACGTCGCGTGTGATGTCATCAGGGGAACGGCTTCTGGTTGTGGCTATCTTCTCCCTGGGCGGAGCCTCATTCTCATCAGCGATGGTGGAGGTCATCTCGAAGGGCGTGCTTCTAGGCCGCCCTCAGTGCTTTGATCACCCTCAGGATTTCGAGGGACGTCTTCTGGGTGAACGCTAACTCTTCGATCACCATCGGGGTCCCTTTTGGTGTAATGGTTGTGGAGGGGAGTTTTCTGCTGCTCTCCTGACGGCAGTGAGAGGAGGAAGGTCTCTCGTGTGTCATTCATACTGGGCTTCTCCCTCCCGATGTTCAGCGCCTCTGGGGTTCGCAGACATCGTATATCGGGTGCTTGGTCGAAACTTTCAAAGTTCCCGACGATGTCGCAGCATCGGATCCTTTGGTAATGGTCAGTTTTTGCATGGTTATATATTATACCTCCCTGAGCGTGACAGGAAATCCTCTTGGAGAGGTGCATCGACGTCATCGATGTAAGTTCCGTTGGTATCCTCGGATTGGGTCAGACTCCTCAAGCCACGTAATTGCAGTAATAATAATAATGATAATAATAATAATAATGAAGTATAAGTTACCTTGGAATACTGTAAAACTATCAAGCCTGTTAGAGCAATCTTATATTCAGTCAAAAAAAAATCAACACCTGCTGCATATTTTTTCTTTCGCGAGTAACAATCACGTGCACGACGTTTGCACGCAACGATGGAAAAATAATGAAATCTGTCAATACTTCTCGAGATGTACAGCAGGACATTTGGATGTTCCATGTTGTTGTGCAGTATAATAATAATAATGAAAACCTGTAATATTCGTGGGGTGGATGGTTTTGGTATATTGAGCTAATAGCTGATATATAAGAATTTACTTTGTTGTTTAATGATAATTATAATCAAGTAAGACGTAGGATGGGCTTAAAGTAAGGATTCCCAAGTCTAAACGGAGATAAGCGTCAAAAACAATGTTTTCTACAGATGGTCCACAGCTCAGCCAAATTCCAAATCGCGTAATTGTGCTTCCATTAGTGGGATGGAAGATTTAAGGAATGATGTGATCAATTTTATACTAAGAAAGACAAGCTCTGAATGTAAGTTATGGTTATTTGCCATTGTTCGTATATTTTGCGCTGTATTTCTTTATTTCAATGTTTGGTAACCGTTGCCAGTAATCAGAATGCAAGAAGGCCCTCAGAATGTTAGAAATAGGAAAAAGGGTAAGCTCCGTTTATGGAGCTCACTACAAATAAGCACTCTTAATTCATTGTATACGTAAAGAGCTCTCCTCCAAAAGGAGGTCTGTCATTTTAGGTTATGAAGTAAGGAAGTTATAAAAAATAGTAAATTTTATCTCATTTCTAACGTCTCTATAACGCAACTGTAGATGGAAAAGCTGAATGCTAAATGCCCAAAGGATTCCAGTAGGAAAAGCAAATCAGTGCTGAAAAAGGAATAAGAAGCCAAGAAAACAATGGATATGAGAAGTAACAACGAAAGGCAAATGAGACAAACTTATACAATAGAAATTATGAAATGAGGAGACTTCCGTGAGTCTTCTCAACAAAAATGCATTTGCACCCCGTTTTAATGTCTGATGATGTCGCTAATGATTCAACACATGAATTGTAAGACGCATTTATATTTTTGTCCAGTAATTTCGTATGTTAATCAGCAGCTGAGGACAAAAACTGGAACAATATTCCAAACGCGGTACAAGATGAAAATAAAACTTTTCCATGGCTGACATAAGCTCCAGAGATCTTGGAAGGCATTTTTACTTTGCCCATTTCTTTGTACAATTGGCAGAGAAATAAATCGGATGCTTCTAAAAGGTGAATTTGTTATCAGTGATACCTAGAAATTAAAATGAGTTGTATTCCCTTAAAGAAACACTATCTATAAAGATATATGTCCGAGCGCGTGTGTTAAGGGATTGGTGGCGGATGAGGCGGATCAAATGTCCAAAGTCCAATAGACATATTTTGAGATTTATTGCGGTTTACTTTCATCCTCCATGATTTGCACTATGCACTAATTCTAGTTAAACCTCTATATTAAGCGATTCAACATCCCAACTCAGTGATTGGATTAATGCAAGCAGAATAGTGGCATCTATGTAGCCATCAAGCCTGTAGTTTTCAAGGGCAAACTAGATATAGAGCGTAAGTAGCATAAAAGGAGGTTAAATTCCTGTATTGACAATCATACCCATCAAAAACTACTTTCTGTATGGTATCATTTCAAATTTCAATAATGCCACTTAGCTATGCTGTCCCATCTCTCACGTGCCTTAGTTTGAAAACAAAAGCCTAATGATTAAGATGGTCAGAAGGAGAACAGCAGTCAAGACCGATGAGGCGATCTTCACGAACAGCACGTAAGGATTTCTAAACGTAGCTGAGAATTGAAACAACTTCATCCTAAGCACCTAGGTAGAAGTATAAGTCAGATAGTAAACTATGGAGATAATGGTTGGTTTTTGGCTAAGGCATACAGGTGTTCTGTCAAGAGATTCTCAAAAACTTCATACAAAAGGGACTTATAGAAATAGGAGGTTATCTGCACCGAGTGAGCTATCGTTCCCGGATTTTACTAATTTAGTAACATTATCAACTCTCCAACAGATAAAAAAAGGAAGAACACTATATTCTTATTTACACTTCCGTAATTTCATTGGTCTGGAAAGCAAAATTAGTCACTTTGGCTTCAGAAATACAGCAATGAAGAATTCTGAGTTTCTTATCAAAGTGTTGACTGTGAAACCATTTTCAACTGAACAGTTTGTGATGAAGCCATTTGGTTCATATAAAGGAGGCGCTGTTGAGCGTGCACCAAAACTTGCAGATTTGAGAGCAGCCCACCCTTTATTGTTCTTGTATTGTACAGAAATTGGTTTATGTTATATTCGAATTATATTCATTTCCAGATGAAGCATTAACTCTCTTGGCCAGAAGTCTTCGATATGTAAAATCATTTTTGTTAAATCAAGTCTGTTCCTTTTCTAAAAAATTATTAGCTTCTTGCTTATCAATTGAACCTCTAAGCAATTACCAAACTTGTGAGTAGTGTCATTAATAATTTGCTCTCTACTAGATTAAGAAGTTAAGCTAAACGTTCTTCGGTCAGGGAAATAGCAAATAAAACAGAATCCAAACTTTCTTTTGGGGGTGGAAATTGAAATCGCTAGCATGCACAAAAATAAATAAATAAAAAATAATAAATAAAAAATAAATAAATAAAAAATAAATAAATAAATCAAATAAATAAAAAATAACTAACTAAATATAATACATAAAATAAATAAATACATACATAAATAAAATAAATTAAAACAAAATAAATTAAAATAAAAAAGGCCTTTCCCTCACCTTCTAATATCTGCGCCAACAAGTCAAATCTGATATGATCTCAGTCTGGATTTCTTTGAGAAGTACAGAACATTTTTAAGTTATTTGTGAGTAGTGATACCTGTTCGTAAGATAATAATAGTAACAACAGTAATAAAATTATTTCGTTTTATACTTGCATTGCAATGCTTTTGATTACATTATCATCTCCTAAATATATGAATAAAGTTCACCTTGACTCCATAATTCTAAAAATTAGCGCATAGATTTCCTTTATTTACAGTTTTTACAGCGTGCAACAATCTGTGTTTTAATATGACAAAATATCAGGTTTTAGTAAAGTATAAATTGTGAGAAGGAATACCCTACTTTTGATACCTCATTAAGTCTGGATAAAGTTTCTACAAAATTCTCTTAACATTTGTTACCACACCATCAGCTTACAAAGTTATACATTATAGGAAGAAAAGCAATAGTACAATAAATTATCTAAAGACCATGTTATTTTATTCTTAAAGAGTACCTAAACTCAAATATCCTCTTATATTAAAGAGCCTAAAATCACTGTAATGGGCTGCTCTTCAGAGCAGTGAACCTGCACTAGCCTGAGGCCTTCTTATTCTAACGTACCCACAGTTGGGTCGGTTTCGCTTAATGTCAGCTCTGATGCACCTATAGCGAATTCTTCTAATCACTAGTAACCTGTTACGCTCCTGTTAACTGAAACATCAACTGTTAACTCCGTGGCATCCACTGGTAACTTTTTTACGGATATTGTTAACTCTGTTACACTTAGTGTTAATTTTGTTACCCCTACTGTTAAGTGATACGCCTATTGTTACCCTTCTGAAGCTAAACTGTTAATTCTGTTAGACCAACTGCTAAATCTGTTAGACATACTGTTAACTTGTTAAGTCTGTTATGCATACTGTTAATTGTTAACTCTATTTAATCAACTGTTACTTTTGTTATGATTGCTGTTTAGTCTGTTATCCCCAAAATAACTGTTAAGTCTATTATTCTAACTGTTAACTCTGTTATGTCTATTGTTTATTCTGTAATGCCTGCTGTTATATCAATTATACATACTGTTAACCTACTGTTAATTGTTATGCAAACGGTTAACTGTGTCATACATACTGTTAACTCTGTTACACCTCCTTTAACTGCTGACCCCACTATTGCCAGTTAATTCCAACAAGATGAGGCCCTAAAGCCAGCAGATTAGCATCTCCTGATACCTAATGTTCTGTGGGCCATCTCACAATTCTTCGTGAAGGTGATATGTCACTTACAAGTACATATAAATAGCGTCCCATTAGAATTCTGGCACCTTGTTCTTAAGCTTCTTCAGCTTAAAGCTGACATGTCGATGGAAAAGCCATTTGGCCAGCCATCGATTAACTATTATAGATGGATTATCTTAAAAGATTTTCTCCGATAGGGGGATGGTGCTAAGTTGATTACTTTTGTACTAATTTTAATTTCTTCATGGGGGGATATATTGTGGTTACCTAATATGATTTTCTTACTTATCTATATGCAAAAGGGTTGGGATTGTTGCACAAGAAAAAATTATGCATGAAATTTCCCGAAAATCTAACCAGGGATTACATTTCGAGAGAGAAAAAGTTAGAGGAATGACCATTTTGAACTGCTCTGTCTTGATCGGGATTTATTTCTTTAGACAGAGTGGGGACTGAGTCATTTACCTTCTCCGCAAATTGAGTAGAAGGACTTATTACTAATGGTTTGACCTCATTATCTTGCTTTAATTTGAGGGTATGCAAAGATTTTGAATGGATTATTGTGGTTGCTGGACATGTTCTTCTATAAGCAGATGGAAATGTTTCCTTTTCGATTGGATTCGTTTGTCTCTCTAGGTTATCCATTTCTGTCGAGTTGAAATGGTCGACCTTGTTTAACGGAGTGAGGACTTTAAATGGCAAAAAAAATGCAATTTACTTTAATTACATGTTCTGAGATGGCTGAATAAGTGAATGGATACATCATTTCACTAAGTGCGCCTTCCTTAAACTAGTAAGTGTTTTTTAAAGGCGGCGGGGGGGGGGGGGGGGGGGGGTGAAGGTGCGGGCGGCATTCTGTTCAGAACTGATGTATGAACATATGATCCCCAGTGTTTGCTGATTTTTCCGCCTGGTATTTTTCAAACTTGTTCACACTATTTCATTTATGTCAGGCAAAAATTTTATCTAGGTATCTCTGTAATATGTGGCTTTTTTAATTTCCCTATTGAGACAATCTTTGAAAACAAAAACAAGAAGAGTAGAAGAGAGAGCAGCTATTCACCGTATCTTCAACATGAATGGAAACAAATCCTTTGCCAGGATGGACTTTATCAAGAGAAAATCATGGCGGACACAAGCTTGCAGATGGTAGTCAAATTATATAAGAACGTAATCAAGAGGCAACCACGAAACCGCAAACCTAAGGAACAGAGCTGGCACCACAAGGTATCGATCTGTCAATAGGGTCTAGCACCTCGGATCCACCACGACCGGGTATGACCGCTCTATCGAAACACTACGCAGCTTGAAAGCTGACTGAGGACTGTAGCCAGTAACTTTTTTGAGGTAGTATTTAACACTGTTAGATATTCGCAATACATAGGCTTCAACACAAATGGTGGTCTAAATTCACTATTATAATTGTAATTAGGATATGCCCTTTCAATCATCAAACAACTCTTCGAAGAATTAGATATCGTTATGTGAAAGTAAACAACAGGTTACAGGAAAGCATATTGAAATACTATTGAAACTTCCATCAAACAGGCACATATTCATGATATATGATATATATATATATATATATATATATAATATATATATATATATATATATATATATATATATGTATATATATACATATATATATTATATGCATATATATATATATATATATATATATATATATATAATATATATATATGTATATATATATATATATGTATATATATATATATATATATATATATATATATATATATATATATATATACACGAGTGCGTGTGTATGTTCTGTTTGATAGAAATTTTCAATAGTATTTCAATATGCTTTTGTGGGGGGAAATAACTTCAACGTGTCTCTTAACACACACACAGTCTAGTCTCGAATGACAAAATTTCTATGTTCGTATGGGGACTACTGAATGTGGGTCTCGCTCTAAAATGGTTGTGACATCAAAGCATTTGGGAACTGGGTATTATTAAATTTTAACATTAAATTACTTTAAACACGAGGGGGAAAGAGAGTGAAATTATGATTATTAATGATTGTCAATTGTACTGTTTCAAACATTAAAAATCTCTTAATGTGAAAGATGTGACTATTAAATAACTATTGGAATAAAAGAGTAACGCCAATTTTGAGATTGACATCATAGAGAGATCGTAAGCAAAGGTTTGGCACAGAAAGTTCTCGAAGTACCTTACTAAAGATTGCACAGAATTGGCAACTATCACGTGATCATAAGTAAGACAAAGACTGGTCCGATACAGGAGATGGATCAACAACAACAACAACAACAATAATAATAATAATAATAATAATAATAATAATAATAATAAAACAAAGATCATGCGTCTTCGAGTGATGATAGATACATCCGCTCTGAATGCGCCTCAGTGGCGTGGTTGGTTTGGTGTTTGCTTCTCACCTCGGTGGTCGCGGGTTCGATTCTCGGCCATTCCATTGAGGAGTGAGAGATGTGTCTTTCTGGTGATAGAAGTTCACTCTCGACGTGGTTCGGAAGTCACGTAAAGCCGTTGGTCCCGTTGCTGAATAACCACTGGTTCCATGCAACGTAAAAATACCATACAAACAAACAAACATCCGCTCTCACGAATAAAGCTAACTTCTCTCTCTCTCCTATCTCTCTCTCTTTTCACTATATGTTCTTTCTTAACTTTAAATTATGCTTTTGTGTATTCTGAATATACATTACTTGAACATATCAATTCTAAGTTAATCTTAACATGGAACCTGAACATGAAACATACATTTTACAACATTGCATACAAATACTGAGGGAAAGTTACACTTTACAATAGCATACACACAAACACATACACACACACACACACACACACACACACACACACACACACACACACACACATATATATATATATATATAGATATATATATATATATATATATATATATATATATATATATATATATATGCTTCAAAACAAATATGCTAAAATAGACCTACTTAGTATGTATATACTGTATGAAATATATAATTGTGTATCATGTATTCTGTATAATAAAACGAAACAGCCAAATTTGACCAAGAAAAAAATATAACATTTTTTGCTACAATGTATGAGTACGAACTATGGAACACTGACCAGGGGTGACTTCCTCATGTGCGCCTTCTCAAACTGCGGATGCAGATGCGGATGTGGATGTTACTCGCAATACTAATACTGATACGGATACAGATTTATAAATATGCGCGTGTGGATGTGGATATCTGATACATCTCTACTGTCCATGTGCGAATGAGGAAGATGAATGGAATGTGTATGTGTTCAGGAAGAAAGTCTTTGAACCTGCTGGTTTGAGTTTATTGCTTTATAGCTATGAAATATGGTTTGTAACGAAGCCAAAAATATTTAATTTAGCAATACAATCAAACATTGAGGCATATTTTATACTTTCGAGTTAATACAATTAATGAGGAAATTTGCACTTGAAAAATTGATGTTAGAGGGGGTTTACTGTTGCAGGTTAATATGTCTGACAACGCCTCGAAGAAAACCTGGAGCGCTCAGGCAAAAAATGACATATGATTAACCTGCAACAATAAACCCCCTCTAACATCAATTTTTCAAATGTAAATTTCCTCATTAATTGTATTAACTCGAAAGTATAAAATATGCCTCAATGCTTGATTGTATTGCTAAATTAAATATTTTTGGCTTCGTTACAAACCATATTTCATAGCTATAAAGCAATAAACTCAAACCAGCAGGTTCAAAGACTTTCTTCCTGAACACATACACATTCCATTCATCTTCCTCATTCTCACATGGACAGTAGAGATGTATCAGATAACCATATCCACATCCGCGGATTATCCGCATATTTTATAAATATCCCCGCTGTCAAATATCTCTATGGGTCTCTATCAAATAAATGGCATATTAAAGTCTAGATAATTCATTTTTAGGAAGCAACAATCGAACCATCTGAAAAAGAGACCATAATTATCAGGCACTGAAATGCATCAATAAGTGCAATGGATAAATGTCCTATAAATCTTTTCTAATCGTGTCTCTACACTTCCTCATTCACAGCATCTAAAATCAATGTCAATGTGCAAAGTTTTCAGTCTTTCTTTCTATTCTACTTTACCTTATCTCCATGGATCTCCAAATACCTCCTATGGCCTGGTTTCACACTCAACGTCTGTCGTATAATTCCCCATTAATTAATCACCTCACTATGGATTTTATTCCATTCTTTTGCTCTAATAAACATATGCACTTACACCTACTGATGGACATATGAATGCATGCGCGCTATGGATTCTTCTCTGTTCCGATGTACATGCGCTTTCCATTTCCCATATAGCTGTCTTATCTAGTGCACATATTGGTGACGTCACGTAGCCGTTTCTTCTTACGTCATGATCACCTGATCTCTCCGCTATTCAGGTCATTTGCGCATCCGTGATCTCCCTCGTGCAATCGGATGTGTTTATGAAATTTGTCCTGTGGGAATGACTAGGGAATTCGCTGCTTTGCACATGTCTTATACACCAAACACTTTAGGTTGGACTATTTTCATGTCTCTGCTTGACACTCAGGTTATCGACCCTACTTTATTTCATTTAGTGTGCCCATTTATACATGGATTCAGTGCCCTGTTTCAGTGCTCGGTCACCTAGCTTGTATGCACTCTTGTCACATACTACATTGGCTAGTGGTATATACTAGTTCATAATGTCTTTTAATTTTCCACATGATTACTGCCACTTCTGCTGCTGGGGTCTTCCTACCCCATTGGCTGCATCCAAATTTGATAGTCTTTGCAATGCACATTGTGACCATCATTATTGCCACTATAACGGCGATTACTGGAAGTGTGTAGCGTTCTGCGAAGAAAAATTCGTCCTCTCCATTATCTTCTTGTAGTGGAAATGTAATTGACTCCGGTGTAGGCGGAACTTTAGCCACCCCGTAGTACCCCTGTAGGTGTCTCCTAACACCGTCGTTGATAAACTGTGGATTTGTCGTCTTCCAATGAAGGAACCGTAGCCGCCTCCTCATTGCTGAACTTGAAATAATCCATGACTCCCTTGCAAGGGCTTCCTGACACGCCTCGTAAAATTATCGTAGATCTCTGGTTTGTCTCTTCGCCTGTGTGAAGACCAAACATCTGGCGCAGTAGATCCTAAATTATTTTCGTTGTCACCACTCGGTGTGAACTTGGGAATGCTCTCAAGTCATCGTGTGTCTGTGTTTCAACATGAATAGGTTCCAACTGACCCCCTTACAAGTCTATGTATCACTAGAAATAAATTCCTACTTTTACACACGAATCTGTCATGAACTAACATGCCAACCCCATAGTCAATTATTTAAGACTGAAATTCCCCACTAGAATAAATATGGTCTCTATCCACAGACCCCTTTTTAAAACTTCCTAGGAGAACTTTTGTCACTGGCTGACCACTCACAATTAATCCCTTATCTGACAAGTACACCAACAAAACCCCATAATGTTTATACAACATAATCCCCGTAATGTTTATACAACTAACCTCCATGAAGTACAATGTTAACTCTCATTTCTATCATACGTATCGATGAATTCTAACTGCCTCTTTACAACAGAAACTCTATGTAAAAGATGCCATAAAACCACTTAATCCTGATTACGGGTTTCCCCTTATAAAAAATTAATAATCCAACTCTTTTCTCAC
>NC_087216.1:43525142-43540142 GCF_015104395.2 Macrobrachium nipponense | reverse complement strand
TCAATTTAATTGAAGTGAGTTAGAACCATGGAAATACTTAGACTTTTAAAACCAGGGAAATACTTAAACTTTTAAAGGGAAATACTTAAACTTTAAAAGTTGCCCTTTAATTAATTTAATTACATATAAGATAACCTCACACCTGTTTTAATGACCTAAGTCTGGTTTTCTGTAATACTGATAAGTTGTTTAAGGGATCACTGTTGCCTTTAGAGTATTCAGTCGTATTTTACCTGTGATGAAGGTTCAGGTGTCCGGCTGTGGTGAGGTAACTATTTTTTGATTGGTAAATGTAGTAACCAGATACTTAGCACTTCGTCACGATATTATATATATATAATATATATATATATTATATATATTTTTATATATATATATATATATATAAATATATATATTTTATATATAATATATATATATATATACATATATTTATATATATTATTATATATATATATTATAATATATATATATGTTTATAAATAAATATATTATATATATAGTATGTATATTTATATAGATCTATAATATATATTCTATATATATCTATATATATATTCTTATATATATATATAGTATATATATATTTTATATATCATATATATATATATATATATATATGTATAGATATATTTTATAGAGTACTATCTTATATAATATAATACTATAAATATATATTATATTATAATATATATATATATATATATAATCATATATATATAATATAAATATATATATATATAGATATAACATATTCTAATTTATATATATATCTATATATATATCGATATAAATATTTATATACATATATCTATATATATATACTATAATATCATATATATATATATATATATATATATATATATATATATATTAATATATATATACACATGCTTAAAAAAATCACAGGTAGATGCACGTGACTTCATAAAATAAGCGAATTCCATAGGAAAATGATAGTCAGAAATCCAAGTGCTTTCGTCTTTACTCAGACATTGTCAAGCAGTTAACTCCTTGACAATGTCTGAGTAAAGATGAAGCGCTTGGATTTCTGACTATCATTTTCCTGTGGAATTCGCTTATATATACCCACATATATATATATATATATATATATATATATATATATATATATATATATATATATATATATATATATATATATATATATAAATATATATATATATATATATATATATATATATATATATATATATATATATATATATATAATATATATATATAGATATATATATATATTAGATATATATATACATATATATATATATATATATATATATATATATATATATATATATATATATATATATATATATAGAAAGAGAGAGAGAGAGAAAGAGAACATTTTATCGGTTTAGCTTCCTTAATTAAGGTTTCTTAATTGGATTACAAAAACGTGATAGGTAAGCTATAAAGTTCATTTTCTCTTCTTGTATAGTGCATTCTTCTCCCTCTTGTTTTCATAGGACTCTGGATATTCATTTTTATGCAATCCTGTATCAATCTTCAATATAATACATTACCGGAGAAAAAAAGAAACCAATAATCATATCTGAAAGGTGTTCATCCACACCGCAATCCAATAACTATAAGAACAGTATATGTAGTTGTAGTAGTAACAAGACAGGCAGAGAGGAGAAAAATATTTGGTTGAAGTAGACACCTTAAACGTTTAGTCCATGGCTTTCTCCAAGGTCTAAAGACACCAATTTTCAATCGTTACTAAATCCTGTATTAGTTTTGCTGACATTTATGCTTTTCATTTCTCTTCCAATGACTTTGTAGCTGTTATTAGACTAAGATGAACCTATGTCAGCATGGACTATTATATTAGGATCAGTGTCTATTATGCACCAATTCATTAAATGGAATCTGACATAGTTCAGTGAGACGATGCCGAGAGAGAGAGAGAGAGAGAGAGAGAGAGAGAGAGAGAGAGAGAGAGAGAGAGAGGGAGCTCTAAAATAGGTGATCTAAAATACGATATATTGAGGAATCACGAGAGTAGCAAGTGTGTCCGCCCTAGCATTTACCTTTCAATGTATTCCATTTCCCACCTTCCCATTCCAATTCCATTCGTCCAACGATCTTGTATAATCTTATCTCACTTAATTTAGTTCTGTTGCAATAAAAGGAGGTGGCGTTATATCGAATGTGGTTTTAAAATAATGGAAAAAAATTTAATTTCATGACATACCAACTAGAAAACTAGGAACGTTTGAAAATGTTGAACCTAAGTCAAGCCTCATTTAAACTTGAATTATCACTTCTATTTCACCTTGCGAGTCTGAAATAAAGTATCACTGAATATGGAGACACTGACATTGTTTTAATCTGCACAGCATTTACACTATAACAGCTCATGGGTCTGCCAGTGCAACCTGCTTTCGATGAGCTTAAGAGGCTCATCGCGATTTGACAGAGTCGCAGAAATCAGCGGATCAGTTTCGCTATACCGTAGTAACTTGCTGCAGACCAATGTGAGGGTGCAATTAATTAAGAGATGGGTAAATGGTGATAAAGAATGAAGTTGAATGTGTGAAAAACAATATCTGCCAAACTGAGAATTACAAGAAAAAAATGCAAAACACCATCTAAAATGATAGCACTATGAAGGAAATACAATCTAAAAGGGAAAGAACAATGATGCAAGATTCAGATCAAACTATGCTGAAAATACCAACAAAAAGCTTTAAAAAAAATAGATTCCTGAAATATATATCGAGAAAGAACACCCACCTAAACGAAACGTTAAAAAATGTTACGAAAGAAGTTCAATAACATTTCTGCCGAAGAGAGATAAACATGAAAATATGCAAGCATGATATTCAATCTTAATTAGAAAGACCAATCAAATGGCGATATTAATGATGAAATTTCCGTTCTTGGGGGCATAAATAAGAAAAAGGGACGTCGACCATTCCTAAATCAAAGAGGCGACGTCTTTCCTCTGAAGAGTGTCACCTTTAAAACAGTCCGGTGACATCTTGAAATTTTTATTCTTGACCTCTTGATCGTCGTGACATTTCACAACGCAATGCAGAAGCCCCCCGATTGCACTTTGGCTTTATTTATTTATGAAGGAGAAGGTTAGCACTAGAGGAGGTGATTTCCTCCGAACGTGGAGTGGATAGCTGTGGTGGACAACTAACTACTGGCCTCCACAAATCTTACCTTGGCGTGTGTACCAAAAGGCCTTTTGGAGACTGATAGTCGTTAGCTTTTAAGAGAAGCAACATGAATCATGAGGCCAAGCTGAGGTAACCAAGTTATACGCACACCATAACTGCTGATGTTGCTTGATGGGGTTATTTTTCCATTTACCCACTCAAAACTCAAGTTCTTGGAAGACAACTAGAAATGAAAGACGCAAAACGCAACAAGAAGCATAGCTCCCCGTGTTTCTAATAGCAGTGACAACATATGAGTGTTTTAAAGCCATTGCCTTCTTTATAAAACATGACAAGTCGTCTCCACCTTTCAAGAATGAAGTTTGCAGCAAGAAGTTTAAAAATACCCCAAAAAGAAAATAATTTTGTATCAACTCGTAATTTAAACGGGAATCCAAGATCTGTGGTTTTAAATCTAATTAGATTCACTAAAAAGAAATTTGTGAAGAAAATGAACTGCAGCGCACAGAAAAAAAAATTTCTAAAAAGTAGCGTCATAGCAAGAACAGTGGAAACAGACCCAAACTCTAGTCTAACAACGACATGGACGTTTACAGAGAATACAGAACTTACTAGATATAAAGAAATATTTTGAGGGAGATTACAGATATTTATGAAAGTGAGATCAACACTTTTAAGAGGATTGTAAAACTTCTAAAGTGTTAAGATACACATTTAAGGAAGTTGCAGAGTTCCGAAATTTATATTATTATTTTCACAGTGATTACAAAGCTTTCTAAAACTAAGAGAAATAATCCTACAGAGATAACATAGATATCTGAAACTATGATCAACACTTTCACAAGGATTATAATGCTTTCTAAAAATCAAAGCAATATACTTCCAGAAATTACATAGATTTCTGATTTTTTTATAAATTCATTTCTAGAAAGTAGGAAAGCTTTCTCAAATTTAGAGATGTAATTTTACGGAGATTCTAAAAGTTTCTAAAACTTGGAAAATAAATTTAAAGAGATTATAAAGCTTTAAAAAGATTAAAGAAACCCTTTTGTGTAGATTGCAAACATTTTGAAATTAGAAGAATGCAATATTTGTGAAATTCGTAAAAAAAAAAAAAAAAAAAAAAAAAAGAGCTTTTACAGAGATTAAATATCTATTTAAATTTTCAGAGAGTAAAGAATTATTTAGAATTCCGAGAACTATTCAAATTTCTAGAAATGTTTAATCGTGCTTGAACAGTCTAGCAAACGAATTCCATCTTTTGGAGGGTTTCCAGGTCGCTGTATTCTTCCGTTGTCCGAGTGTGTTTTTGTGTGTTAATGTATTTGAAAATCTGAAAAGCATACAAGAAAAAGATACATTGAGAGCAAATATTAATATTCTAACGCTGACAATTCATTTTTTTAAATAGTCTTTTACATGATAATATTCTTGATATACAGGATCTTTTACATAAAAAAAGACCATTAACTAAAATCTTAGTGTTAGTCTCTCTCTCTCTCTCTCTCTCTCTCTCTCTCTCTCTCTCTCTCTCGTTTGTTTATCTATATTCATTTTATCTGCAAATGTAGCAGACTACTAACCTACCTTTTCATCTCTCTTATCGTGGCACGAAGTGATTTCGGGTTAATCGTTCATATAGTAGATGATTTCTCTCTCTCTCTCTCTCTCTCCTCTCTCTCTCTCTCTCTCTCCACAGAACAAATGGAAAGTTATGAAGTTTTCTGCTATAGCCTATCTCCAAGTACATTATCTTAAGTTTCTATTGAGCTATTTTTTTTATTTTACATTTCTTGTATTTTTAGATTGAGTGACGGGGTTAGATACAGCCATGGCTAACGACTTAGAGGAAATCAGATGGATTGACCGAATCCAGACTATAACCTTCAAAGAGGCCAGGGATGTTGGTGCATCCTTCATTTCACGTTCCTGGATAGCTAAATACATTAAAGGAGATGAATCCTTTGTTAAAAGAAACTAGAACAAACATCCATATGACTGTCATTGCAAAAAGAGTGAGAATCTTGGAGGGCCTGAAGTCCTTTCTCAGAGGTCAAAAGACATCATAGCTGAGGACAATGGGTAGACCATGAAAGTGTTTACAAAAATTGGAGCTTGAACTAGAAACAAAAAGGGGAAAGAAGAGAAGCTATAGTGCTGTATATTGTGAGTTGAAAAAATCTGGTATCAAGCCATTTCATTTTATCAGCAGGCCCAACATCACTCAGCAACAGGGAGAAGACCGTGCATGGATTTGTGGTTCATTTCTTAACGATTGGGATGAAGCTGACTTTCTCTATGTTGCCGCATCAGATGAATTCTTCATTTACACAATCAGGAATCCAAATCATAAAAATGACATTATTTGGGCTGCAAAGTTAGTTGATATCAGAGATGACATGCGCTATCACCAAGCCGTGAAATTTGCTGAATGTTTGGGAATTTTTCTCAGTTTCAAAGCCAAACGGTTAATGTGGATCATCAAAGAAAAAGGACAGTCATGGAATAGCAAATACTTCAGAGAAACTGTGCTTACTGGTGGAGTATTTCCTTTCCTCAGAGATCCTGAAAATGTGTTATCTGTTGAAGAAGTCACATTTTTGCATGATAAGGAACCATGTTTCAAGACTCTTCAGACACAGGAGCTGCTTCGAGTCTGGTATCGATTTCTTCTCGTCAAGTGAATTACCAGGAATAGCTCCCCTGACCTTAATGTGTGTGAAAATATTGGTAATATCTTATAGGAACGTGTTGAAGTGCACACAGTGAACTATGATGGTATACCAAGCCTTGACGACCTGCGAAGAGAGGAGACCAAAGTGCTCAGGGAAATGGAGTCTGAGTCTCAGCTTTTTTATGATTTGCTGAAATCATACCCCTTAAGAATGCAGGCTGTGGTACAGGCAGACTGAGGCCACAAAAAATATTAAATACTCGGAGAGAAACTTAAATAAATACCTAATGCTGTAGAGGGGGTCTCTAATTCTGAAACCCTGTACATATATATATACTATATATATATATAATGTATATATATTTATATCATATAATATATATATATATATATATATATATATATATATATATCTATATATATATCCCATATATATATCATATATATACTATATATATATATCTATATAGATATATATATATATATATATATATATATATATATATACATATAGATATATATATATATATATAGATATATAGATATATAGATAGATATATATATATATATATATTATATCTATATATATCTATATATATACTATATATATAGATATAGATATATATATATATATATATATATATATATATATATATTCATATATATATCATATATATATATATATGAATCCATATATATATATCTTATATTCCATCTATCCTTTGGATATATAATAAATATATTAATAATATTATAAATATGATATATAATATATTATATATATATAATATATATATATATATATAATATATATATATATATATATATATAATATATATATATATATATATATATATATATATATAAATGTGTGTGTATGTATATATCAATTCAGGAAAGCCGAAGACACAAAGATGTTTAAAAGAAGTTTATTCTTGTGGAAACGTTTAGCACATGACTATGTGCATCATGTCTGCAAAATGACAGACTGGATTCTTAAAATGACAATTAAAAAACCATTAAAAGACAAAAAAAGGAGCAAAGTAAAAACAAATGCTGTTACACCAACCTTCGGGTACAACGCAAGAATACAGTGACCAAAGAAGGAACACAAACCCCCAAAGACGACTATGCCAGATATTGTTGAGCAGAAGAGCAATCACCATTTAACGATGGAACGAGACTTTTAATATATAATGACTCTAAGGTAGTCAGATAATCTGCATCCTTAGAATGCCCTAATATGGTAAAGTGCTGCTTCTTGACCTCAATTTTACAATTGATAGCATGATTTTTTATATTCGTGTGTTCTGGTCTGCTCAATCTTTGCCCCGTTCTAAAATTAAACCCTTAGTGACTGCAGTAACGTATCTGCAGCAACCTTTTCGTTGATCCAATATAAGTACCAGGACATCCTGGGCATGTAAACTTATAGACCACATTGGATCTCATGAAGGGCTGCAGACGGTCCTTGAAGCCAAACAAGGAGCCAATTTTACTGGAATTATTTGATGACAATTTTAAATTAATGAAATGTTTTTCTGTTTCAATAATTTGTTTCAGTTTATGTGAAAATTTGGAGTTAGAAATATGAGGGATTGAAGCATACATAAGTTTTTTCTGAACATTAAAAACCGGTGTGGCAGGATGAAAATAATTAGTTAAAAGTTTATTGACAATTATAAAAACTAGATCCTTGGGAAATGAATTTTGTCGAAAGAAAGTAGTTAGAAATTCAAACTTCTTATGAAATAAGAGCCCTATACACTAAAGTATAGATGGTTTTCAATTTAAAACTGGTTTGACAAGCACTGTAAAAATTGTTTGCAAGACCTGTATAAGTTTTCTTTCTGTGAACGGCAGCAGTAAAAACAGAATTAACTCTCGCGATTAAAGCATCTAAAAACGGTAAACAATTTTCTTTCTCCAATTCCATAGTAAAATTAATGTTTTCGTGTTGCTGATTAAGAAAATCTAAAAACTGGGTGGACTGCCACTGATACTTAAAAAGAACAAAGGTATCGTCTATATACCTTCTGTAAAACAATGGTTTAAAGGACGATGGACAGCAGTCTAAAAATTTTGTTCTAAAAAAGACATAAAAAAATTTGCAAATAAAGGTCCTAATGGAGAACCCATAGCAACACCATCTACCTGAGAGTACAATTTTTGATTAAAGATAAACATAGAATCTTACACAGCAAGTTTCTAGAAGCTGTTTATATTCAGTGTGAATTGAAAATGTAGAATATGCTGTGAAAGCATTTTTTCCACTTCCTTGTTTCACTTACCTTTCTACCGTGGATTTAAGGATATTCCCAAGTACTCATTCCTTCATGCTACATTGGATATATATATATATATATATATATATATATATATATATATATATATATATATATATATATATATATATATATGTGTGTGGTGTGTGTGTGTGTGTGTGTGTGTGTGTGTGTGTGTGTGTGTGCGTGTGTGTGTGTGTGTGTGTGTTTGTGTGGGTGGGTGTGTGTATGCATGTATGTATATATATGTATGTATAATTGTATTGGAGTACTCAGCTCATTGAAAGGTTCTTTGACGAGCGTCATGAAGTGAAATGGTAGTAATGACTTTGGGAGTACTTCCTCATGTAGACTTCAGGAAGTTGAGATGAATTCCTAAAGAGCAGCGTTTCTTGGAGAAAATGGTTACATATGAAGCAAGGGCAGGCTGCAAGGCAATGAAAAGAATACGTGTCCCAAGGGAATAACAGTGTGATATAAATATAAAGTGACTATTTGGCCACGAAGAAAGTTGAATAACGGAATGAAAGACCTTTCACCTTATCTCAAGGCAGTTGCATGTAAGCTACTTACAATGGAACAAAAGATGACCTAGGATTAACTCGAGTACTTGGATAAGACATGTCGAGGCAAAGGACATCGAACCAGATGACCGACAATCTTTATTTTCTTTTTAAATCTACTTCAAACATCTTGTGCAAAGTGAGGTCAAGCGTGCATACACCTACGCTTGATTTTCCTTTGTATTGATGCAAATTAATGGATATTTCTAGACACAATAGTTTTACCTATTATAATCATGCTATTATGGAACCAAACAGTTCTGGGTGATTTTTCATTTAGGGGCTCAAAATCAGCATTATCCTCTTGGCCATATGTAAGTTGATATTTAGGGTGACTTATTCAAACATTAATTCCCTTTCTTGTCTGGTCCAGTTAAAATGAATCACAGTCCAGACATGCCATTATTCTATACACAATTATTACTACTCTGGTGAGACTAATCCTAAAGCTTGTATTTACTGTTATATGAAAAGATCACTTTTATATTGAATATTTTGAACAATGATTTGACTAACTCAGCCGACGATATGAGGCAAAACAGTGTGTTCTTGGGTAATTTCTATCTTTCTGTTACTTTCACTATAAACTGAACAGTAAGAAACGCAAATATTAGACCTTACATATTTTTTTCCTGTTCTTTAGTCCATTATCCAGGAACTCGGGACTGACAACAGGCAATACTCACGCAATAGAGATTTTTACATAAATATAGTGTTCTGAAAAATAATGTGCATAAGTTAAACTCTTTTAACATGTTCTAAATATACTCTAAAAATGTCAAGGTGTGACAACAATGTCTAAAAAGGGCATGAAACCATCTATTTTTATTTCTAGCGAGAATTTCATTGACGGTCTTGTTCATGTAGTTTTTCCAAGAAGTTGTTGCATCGTCTTGAAATATAATAGCCAAAATATGACGCAGATATTTCAATAAACTCAGAAGGAAAGTCTTTTTTTATATACTCACAATATTAAACCACAGATATGCAGTTGCACTTAACAATAGCTCTCCTGGGAGAAGGTATAGTGAATACGGTATCTATCTATCAGTTTATTTATAGCTATTTATGTCTTTATGTACCGAATAACTTTATTACTTAATAATAAGCATCACATTACTTGGATCCTCATTTTCTCTTTCCAGTAAAAAAAGGTCTACGATGGGCTGGCAGGCTTGGCGTTGGGCAGCCGCTGTAGCGGCAGTGTTCTTCTTGGTAACCCTGGGCTGCGGACCTCAGGGGGCGAGTTCCCTCCGCTGCTACAAATGCAACAACTGCATCAAATATGAACTGAGCCAGTCACAGCACTGCGCCTCTACAGACACGCACTGTATGGTAGGACATTTTTTTTCTATATTTATTGAGTTTTAATCTGTTTTTATTTATTTCCTAATTTTGCACAATTCATAGGTTGATGAGGGTGACAACTGGCCGATCCAGAGAAGGCTCAATGAAAAAAGATGTTCCTGTGAATCCCATAACTGCAGGGTATTACTGACACCAACCCTGACCTCGACCCAATTGGCTCATCGAATTCATTAGTGGGGTGTGCATTCCAAATCTGCTGAATTCTTTATGTTCATATTGTACAAAAGTTAGGGTGCTTCAATAAACTAAGCTTAGCAGATAACAGATGAACTGATGGATATTTAGTGGGCCAGACAGACACAGACAGACGGATATGCTGACCAATTACTGTGGGCCCCGATGGTAAATCGAGAGCATAAAAAATTGAATCTAACTCATAGTAGTGTTAACCAGCTCTCAAGATAAAATAGAAATATAATTATAAATTATTCTGTTAGTTTCTTTCGCTAATCTTCTTAATTACACTTTAGAAGTAAGTTTATTTTGAAGAAGAGTTTTTCTTTTGTATTCAGCATAGGAATGGAAACAACAGCAAGACATGGTAAAGTTTGAAAACTTCATCATTATGAAAAATATTTCCTGTTATGCACATGTCAGACTCAACTGCATCGTTACATACTTATTGGAAAGTCATAAACAGGTAGCTATGTTATTCCAGGCTTTTTGATTAGCCTTTTTGAATTGGACAACGCAAATCAGGTGTTTTGCTCAATACTTTTTGGAATTCTTTTCTGTTTTGCATAAGAGCAGAAAAGGTTGTTTTAACGGTATTTTTTTGGGGGAACATTTCTTCTACATTGTTCAATTTCTGAAACAGCTGTACAACTATGTTTTATCATTTTCCCTACGTGGTAGAATTATGTTCTACTTAACATTTTTTGGGAAAGCAGTATTTACTTCCCACAAACAACATTCAAACGTTTTATTTATTACTTTTACACAATGTTCTATGTTGCATAGAGAGGAATTGTGTGTATTACCTCAAAACTTTTTGAAGACTTTTGAATTCTTCACAAAGACAGAATCAAGCAGAATCAGTTGCATGAGTTGATACATTTCTCCCCTTTTTACAAAAAGACATAATCAGCTGTATTATTTATTGCGGTCTAGAATGATTTGTCTAGTTTTCACAAGGAAAAAATTATTTCTAATACTCCTTCATTTGGAAAATCCTTTCATGTTAAATTTTGGGAACAATTTTCTCTATAGCACTGGAAACGAACCACCGAATCACTTGTATATGTAACTCCATCTTTTGTGATTTTTTTAACTTAGAAAATAACAGATCATACGTATTATATAACACTTTTTTTTCTCGCCAGGGTGAAAAATTTATCTGTTTTACTTATTACTTTCTGAAAGGCTAATTTTACTTCACATAAAAAAAGAATCGGCAACGTTACTGAATACTTTTTGAAAAACATTTTCTGCTATGCAAAACGGATAGATTAATCTTTATTGCCGATTTAGTTTTTGAAAAACCCTGTTTAATTTATAGAAATAGAGAATTGAATGTATTAATTGATACTTTTTGAAAAGTTTTTTTTTCTACTTTCTCTGAAAAAATAATTAGCTGTATTATTTATTCTTTACATTTTGAAAATCCTTGATTATTTTGGACAAGGGAAGAATTGTATGCATTTCTTAATAGTCTTTTAAAAGCAAATTCTACTTCATAACAGGTACAATTAGCGGTAGTACTCGTTAGTTTCAGAAAAGTATTTTATTCTTAGTGCAAGAGAGAATATTTTTTTAACCATATCCATTTCATACCAGACAGAATTAATTCCCACTATTCAATACTTTCTGAAAAGCCTTTTCAACTTTACACAAGGAAGAATCGTCTCAGTTACTTGGTACTTTTTCTGCAAGTTCAGAATCATTTCCATTACCCAATACACTTTATAAAGCCTTTTCTGCTTCACACGGGGTGGAATCATCTTTAGTATTTCTAAACAATTTTTCAAAAGATTTTTCTTCGTACAAAGCAGAATCCACTGCATAATTCGAAGCGCTTTTAAAAGCTTTTCTACCTTGCACAAGGACAGAATCAACTGTTATATATTACTTTGTACAAGGCAAAATGAACTGTTAACTTTGAACAAGGCAAAATTAACTGTATATTTTCCAATGCTTCTTGAAAAGTCCTTCTAATTCACAAAAGTACAAAATCAGCCGGTGTATGACTCAGTGTTTTTAGAAAAGATATTTCTACGTCTCACTTGGGAAAACCACTGAATACTGTATTTTTCAATTCCGTTGAAAAGGTTCGTCTACATTTGCAATTGGAAGAATAAGCCTTGTAACTCAATAGTCTTTAAAACACCTTTTCTGTTCCACCCAAGGCAAAATAAACTCTTGTACTCAATGCTTTCTGAAAATTCTTTTCTCTCAATTTGCAAGTGAAAATTATTGGTATTACTTAATACTTTTTGAAAATTCTATAAGGCAGATTCAGCTGCAATGTTCAATACGTGTTGTAAAACCTTGCTTACTTCTCACAAGGACATAATTAGCCCTCTTACCCGAAACTTTATGAAATGCCATTTTACCAGTACAATGACAGAATCACCTGTGATTGTACTGTCATTGAAAAGCTCTCTCTCTACTTTGCCGAAGGATAGGCTCGGCTCGGACCTTTACCGAAATTCCTAATACCCTTTTCACTTGTATCGCAATTTCTCTCTATGTATGTAACTAAATCGTGCCTAAGTTGCTTTGATGATGGACAATTATTTATAGTTTTTGTTAGCTTTACTACACATTTTTTTCGTACTTTTATCTTTTTTTTTTACTCATGAGTATTTCCACTTCTGTTATTGAAAGTTTGCACGGTCTCATTAGTCGTAATAATAATAATAATAATAATAATAATAATAATAATAAGAGCATCAAGGAAATAGATACCCTAACCCAGACTGTAAGGATTGTATCTGGGGACATCAGGATGGAGTTTGGAATAGAAAAATGCGCCTTAGTCAACATGCAAAAAGGCAAAGTAACGAGAACTGAAGGGATAAAGCTACCAGATGGGAGCAACATCAAACACATAGATGAGACAGGATACAAATACCTGGGAATAATGGAAGGAGGGGATATAAAACACCAAGAGATGAAGGACACGATCAGGAAAGAATATATGCAGAGACTCAAGGCGATACTCAAGTCAAAACTCAACGCCGGAAATATGATAAAAGCCATAAACACATGGGCAGTGCCAGTAATCAGATACAGCGCAGGAATAGTCGAATGGACGAAGGCAGAACTCCGCAGCATAGATCAGAAAACCAGGAAACATATGACAATACACAAAGCACTACACCCAAGAGCAAATACGGACAGACTATACATAACACGAAAGAAAGGAGGGAGAGGACTACTAAGTATAGAGGACTGTGTCAACACCGAGAACAGAGCACTGGGGCAATATCTGAAAACCAGTGAAGACGAGTGGCTAAAAAGTGCATGGGAAGAAGGACTAATAAAAGTAGACGAAGACCCAGAAATATACAGAGACAGGAGAATGACAGACAGAACAGAGGACTGGCACAACAAACCGATGCACGGACAATACATGAGACAGACTAAAGAACTAGCCAGCGATGACAATTGGCAATGGCTACAGAGGGGAGAGCTAAAGAAGGAAACTGAAGGAATGATAACAGCGGCACAAGATCAGGCCCTAAGAACCAGATATGTTCAAAGAACGATAGATGGAAATAACATCTCTCCCATATGTAGGAAGTGCAATACGAAAAATGAAACCATAAACCACATAGCAAGCGAATGCCCGGCACTTGCACAGAACCAGTACAAAAAGAGGCATGATTCAGTGGCAAAAGCCCTCCACTGGAGCCTGTGCAAGAAACATCAGCTACCTTGCAGTAATAAGTGGTACGAGCACCAACCTGAGTGATGATAGAAAAACGATCAGGCAAAGATCCTCTGGGACTATGGTATCAGGACGGATAGGGTGATACGTGCAAACAGACCAGACGTGACGTTGATTGACAAAGTCAAGAAGAAAGTATCACTCATTGATGTCGCAATACCATGGGACACCAGAGTTGAAGAGAAAGAGAGGGAAAAAATGGATAAGTATCAAGACCTCAAAATAGAAATAAGAAGGATATGGGATATGCCAGTGGAAATCGTACCCATAATCATAGGAGCACTAGGCACGATCCCAAGATCCTTGAAAAGGAATCTAGAAAAACTAGAGGCTGAAGTAGCTCCGGGCCTCATGCAGAAGAGTGTGATCCTAGAAACGGCACACATAGTAAGAAAAGTGATGGACTCCTAAGGAGGCAGGATGCAACCCGGAACCCCACACTATAAATACCACCCAGTCGAATTGGAGGACTGTGATAGAGCAAAAAAAAAAATAAAATAATAATAATAATAATAATATAATAATAATAATAATAATAATAATAATAATAATAATAATAATGATGATAATAATAATAACTTATATATGGATCTTGGAAGCTCAGTAAAATAGCCTAAGAACAGTTTTTAAGATGTATAAATAAAACAGGAGCTGTTTTAACATACTACCTTATTAAAGTTATGTTATAAATTCTCAAACTTTCCTCTCATAGAGTGTATGATACTATACTGCATGTAAAGTTCGAAGAGAGAGCTTCACAAATCTTAGGGTTTTATATACTTATGCTGCAAAACACGTCCTACATTTCCTGCAACTTTATATAAAAGAGAAGAGAGAGAGAGAGAGAGAGAGAGAGAGAGAGAGAGAGAGAGAGAGAGAGAGAGAGAAAATCTAATTGAAGGTTATGATGAGATCTATATTTACAAAATACAGATCTTTATATATATATATATATATATATATATATATATATATTAATATATATATACGTACATATATATATATATATAATATATATATATATATATCTCTCATTTTCTTTTTTGTATAAAGTTGCAGGAAATGT
>NC_087216.1:43500142-43520142 GCF_015104395.2 Macrobrachium nipponense | reverse complement strand
TTAGTAAAATTGAATTATCCCTTTTTGATCCATGATAATTTTGGACTGCTGTTCTCTCTCCCAGGAATTTCACGCTTTCGTAGGTTTGCTTTTAATTTATCGTTGTCACCATTCTCCTTTGGAATGTGTACCCGCAATGACCAAAAGCAATGTCTGCGGCGGAGGGAATCGTTTCTACATTCTCTCTCTCTCTCTCTCTCTCTCCTCTCTCTCTTTATATATATATATATATATATATATATATATAATATATATATATATATATATATATATATATGGTGTGTGTATGTCTGTATACAAGCATATATCCCCACTCATATATAAAAGTGAATGCTTGTATGTTCGTATATTTGTGTGCTATAGAAATCCGAACCGCTTGACCGATCTAGAAAAAATTTGGCCCAACTTAGATAATAGGGTAGCTTTCAAACCTGTACTCCCTTCCCCCGACCTCCTTTCCCCGTTCCCTTTGTAACTTGTGGCAAATAAACTCTTTGGGTTTATCATACATAAGTTCGTGTATGCAATACCATATCATACCATAATGGGCGTAATGCCTGTCTGTCTGTCTGTCTGTCTGTCATTCAATCACGGACAAACGGCTGGTCAGATGGGCATGAAACTTGGCAGGGTTATGGTGGGGACCCCTAAGGTTTGTAATGGGGTTTCATCCAACCTACCCCCCTCCTTTGTAGAAGGTGGGGGTGAGAAGGGATTCTCTGAAACGGAGCTGTTTCTGGCCGTAAAACGAGGCTAGTTATTCCCGTAGACTTAGTTACTTTACGATTTTTCATACATAATTTCTGTACAACTTCCCCGGAGAAAGTCGTGAATATTGCAGCTCAGACACAATAGAAGATGAAAATTATCATCAATATCCGTAAGAGTTTTTGAATAGCTTAAATCCATCGGGACTGCCAGTGCACAAAATAACGTTGAAGAAGTACTGCCCGGTAATGTTGCTTGGGAATTTCGATCCCGCCAATGGACGTTGCAACGGAACGAGGTACACCGTTATGGAGCTAAACTCCCACGTCATCGAAGCAGTGATAGCAATGGGCCCTCACACCGGCTAACGTCTGTTCATCCCCCGGATTTCTCTGATGCCTTCGGACAACCAGTTTCCATTCCAGTTACGGCGCAGGCAGTTTCCCATCAACCTGGCCTTCTCATTCACTGCAAACAAGTCGCAGGGCCAGACTTTGGATGGTGTTGGTTTGTTTCTGCCGTCACCCATGTTCACGCATGGCCAACTGTATGTGGCGATGAGCAGAGCAACTGACTCTGCCAACTTGAAATTAAGTTGTGGACAAACTGATAATATTGTGTACAAAGAGGTTCTGTAGTAGGTATGTATAAAAATCGCCCTTATTGCTGAACAAATAGTACATATAAATTTTTCACTTCTGCACCCTTATTTTATAGAAAATGCTCTTCTTTCCCATGATTAGCCTAATCATTCTGTATCAAGGCTAGTGTTAAGGTCTAGTGGGGTGTGCGTTTAGGTTTAGTGAGGATCTGTTTAGGTTTGCAGGGGGTATGTTTAGGTTTAGTGACGAGTGAAAGGACGGTCACCAACAGTCACCACAGTAATACCTGGAAAAAATGGACAGTCACCACAGTGATACCAGGGTAAAAGAGACAGTCAGCACAGTAATCCTTGGTTAAAAGGGATAGGCAGTATAGTAATACCTGGATAAATTGAATAGTCACCACAGTATTACCACCATGATAAAAGAGACAGTAAGCACACGAATACCTGGATAAATGGTACAGCCACGACAGTAATACATGGATAAATGGGACAGTCTCCAGAGTAATATTTGGATAATATGGACAATCACCTCAGTAATGCCAGTGTAAAAGGAACAGTCATCACAATAATCCTTGGTTAAAAGAGGCAGGCAGTACAGTAATACTTGGATAAATAGAACAGTCACCACTGTATTACCACCTGGATAAAAGAGGCAGCCAGCACAGGAATGCCTGGATAAAAGGGACAGACAGAATAGTAGTGATGCCTCGATAAATGGGACAGTCACCACAATAATATCTGGGAGATAGTCACCACAGTAATGTCTGGATAAAATACTTGGGCAAATGGGACAGTCAGCACATAATACCTGGATAAAAGGGACAGTCACCATTGCAATGTCTAGATAAAAGGGATAGTCAGCAGAGTAATACCTGGGTAAAAGGGACAGTTAGCACAGTAATACCTCTATAATTGGGACAGACAGCACAGTATTACATATATAAATGGAACAGACAGCACAGTACTACATGGATAAATAGGACAATCAGCACAGTAATACCTGGATAAATTGGAAAGTCACCTGAGTAATACCTGGATAAAGGGGATAGTCATCATAGTAACATCTGATAAAATATAGAGTCACCATAGTAATAATACCTGGATAAAAGGGACAGTCAGTGCAGCAATACCTAGATAAATGGGAAAGTCACTACAGTAATACCTGGGTAAATTAGGCAGTCACCACGGTAATATCTGGATAAATGGAACAGTCAGTACAAGGAGGTGTAGGAACATTTATCTGAGTTCTTCAGAATTTTCCAGCAGGGCACGGTTGGTCAGCAATATATATATATATATATATATATATATATATATATATATATATATATATATATATATATATATAATATATATATCTTCTTCTTCTTCTTCCCAGCTTGTTCCCATTTTTATATGGGGTCGCCGTTCCGGATGAGCCGTTTCCATCTATTTCTATCCTGCACTTCTGCCTCATCAATTCCCTTCTCATGTAAGTCTCCTCTCACACAGTCCTTCCATCTCTTTCTTGGTCTCCCTCTTCTTCTTCTTCCTTGTACCTCCCCCACCCCCATAGTAAATGTCTCCCACGTGGGTCCTCATTTCTCCTCAACAGGTGTCCATACCATCTCAGCCTCCCCTCCTGTACTTTCTTTGATACTTCCACCACCTTAGTCGACCCCCTTATGTAGTCATTTCTGATCCTATCCTCTCTTGTCCCCCCAGACATCCACCTAAGCATTCTCATTTCTGCCACATCCATCTTCTTCTGCTCTGTTTTTCTCATGCTTGCTGTTTCCGTACCATACAGCATTGCTGTTCTTACTACCGTCTTGTGAAATTTTCCTTTTAACCTAAGCGTCACTCTTTTGTCACAGAGGCTGCTCTCCAGTTGTTCCAGCCTGCCTGTACCCGATGTTTTACTTCTTCTTCCATACTTCCTCCAGCGTTAACAAAAGCTCCCAAATACTTAAACTTATCAACTCTCCTTATTTGCTCTCCACCAAGCCGAATACTTTCTCTATCATCCCCCTCAGTGGTGGTACACATATATTCTGTCTTAGATCTACTTATTCTCATTCCTCTGTTCTCCAGTACTTGTCTCCATCTTTCCAATTTCACTTCCAGATCTTCCCTGCTCTCTGCACACAGAACTATATCATCCGCATACAATATGTTCCATGGTACGGTCTCCCTTACTTCCTCTATTATAACATCCATCACTATGTTAAAGATAAATGGGCTCAGAGCCGACCCCTGGTGTAATCCTACTCTCACCTCAAAACCTTCTGTCTCCCCAACACTGCTCCTCACTCTGGTAAATACATTCCGGTACATCTCTTGTATGAATCGCACATACTTCTCTGGCACCATCTTCTCCCTCAGGCTCCTCCATACCTCTTGTCTCGGGACTCTGTCATAAGCCTTTTCAAGGTCAATGAATACCATATGTAGGTCCCTTTGTCTTTCCCCGAATTTCTCCATTATTTGCCTCAGACAAAATATACCATCTGTTGTTCCCCTTCCCTTCATAAATCCCATCTGCTCTTTACCTATTTGTACTTCTTCTCTCAGTCTAGCATCTATCATCCTTTCCAGTATCTTCAAAGTGTGGGACATTTATTTAATGCCCCTATAATTACCACACTCTTGGACATCGCCATTCCCTTTAAAAATTGGGATCAATATACTCCCACGCCACTCATTTAGTATCTTTTCCTGTTCAAGGATCTTTATCATAAGATCGTACAGTATATCCACTCCTTCATCTCCTAATGCTTTCCATGCCTCCACCGGAATCATGTCTGGTCCGGTTGCCTTCCCATTCTTCATCTTCTTCAATGCATTTAGTACCTCTTGCCTAGAAAACCTCATTACTATGCCAATGTTCACTTGCCCATCCTCTCTTATTAGTCTATTATTTTCTTCATTTAACAACTGTTCGAAATATTCTTTCCATCTCTTCACAATGTCTTCCTCCTTTCTAAGTACTACATATATATATATATATATATATATATATATATATATATATATATATATATATATATAATATATATATATATATATATTATAATATATATATATATATATATATATATATATCAACCTAGCCACCTGGGGGGGCAACCAAGTCTTTATGGGTGCTGTCCCAAGCCCGGATAAATAGGGAGGGTTGGTGTCAGGAAGGGCATCCGGCTGTAAAAATCTGTGCCAAAACCAAAAATGGAATGAGCCGAAATATGGAAAGAGGTAATGCTAGGGCGTACTCCGTAAACGACGCACAGAGACATCGCCCTAACTCTGTGGTAAGGCGAGGGCTACTGCATCAGGAGCGGGTGCAGCTAAAGAAGCGAGCTCACATTGGGTTCAGAGTATGTCAGCTAAATGTTGGGTCCATGACTGGGAGAGGTAGAGAATTGGCTGACTTGATGAGAGAAAAGAAAGTAGATGTTTGTATGTGTTGCAAGAAACGCGGTGGAAAGGAAATAAAGCTAAAGAGTTGGGAGATGGATATAAGCTATATTATAGTGGAGCAAATAAACAAGGTAGAAATGGAGTTGGCATAGTACTGTCTAGTGAACTAAAGAACTCGGTAATAGAAGTGCATAGAAAGAATGACCGTATCATCAGATTGAAGATATGTTATGGAGGAGAGATTCTGAATATTATAAGCGCATATGCACCACAAGTTGGTTGCACAGAAGAAGAGAAGGGAAATTTCTGGAGAGACATGGATGGAATAATGCAAGAACTGGAAGAGCATGAGAGGGTGATAGTTGGGGCAGATTTGCAATGGCCATGTCGGAAGTGAAAATGAGGCGATTGGGCGGGTGCATGGGGGCCATGGAATTGGAGAGAGAAACCCAGAAGGAGAGAGTGTAGTGGACTTTGCTGTGTCATTCGACATGGCAATAGTAAACACATTTTTTGAGAAGAAAAGGGAACACCTAATAACATATAGGAGTGGGGGAAGATTCTCCCAGATAGACTATTTCTTGTATTAAAAGGATAAATCTGGTGGAGGTCAAGAACTGCAAAGTTATTCCAGGCGACCATGTAGCCCCCCCAACAACAGGCTGCTATGTATGGACTTGAAGTTGAAAAGGGAAAGAAAAACCAAAGCTAAAGGGATAAGGAAAATTAAATGGTACGAATTACAGAAGGAAGGGGATAGAAGAGAGAGTTTAAGAGGAGGTTTTGGAGGATATTGATATAGGGATTGAAGATGTTCAAGAATGGTGGGCACGAAATGCAGCAGTAATAAGAAGGCATGGAAAGGAGCTGCTAGGAGAGACATCTGGTATCATATGGGATGAAGACATTGAGAAAGTAGTAAAAGATAAGAAGGAGGCAAAGAAAAGATGGGAAGAGTCACAGTCAGGGGAAGACAGAAATAGGTACAGAGAGAAAAACAAGGTGGTGAAAAAGGTGGTAGCCCAAGCTAAAGCAAAGTCGTATGATGATGTGTATAATGAGCTGGGGACAAAGGAAGGATTAAAGAAGATGATGAAGCTATCAAAGGCTAGAAATCAGAGCACCAAAGATATAACACACATCAAACAAATAAAGAATCAAGAGGGTGTAGTGCTTAGAAAGGAGGAAGACATTGTGAAGAGATGGAAAGAATATTTCGAACAGTTGTTAAATGAAGAAAATAATAGACTAATAAGAGAGGATGGGCAAGTGAACATTGGCATGGTAATGAGGTTTTCTAGGCAAGAGGTACTAAATGCACTGAAGAAGATGAAGAATGGGAAGGCAACCGGACCAGACATGATTCCGGTGGAGGCATGGAAAGCATTAAGAGATAAGGAGTGGATATACTGTACGATCTTATGATAAAGATCCTTGAACAGGAAAAAGATACCAAATGAGTGGCGTGGGAGTATATTGATCCCAATTTTTAAAGGGAAAGGCGATGTCCAAGAGTGTGGTAATTATAGGGCATTAAATTGATGTCCCACACTTTGAAGATACGGGAAAGGATGATAGATGCTAGACTGAGAGAAGAAGTACAAATAGGTAAAGAGCAGATGGGATTTATGAAGGGAAGGGGAACAACAGATGGTATATTTTGTCTGAGGCAAATAATGGAGAAATTCGGAGAAAGGCAAAGGGACCTACATATGGTATTCATTGACCTTGAAAAGGCTTATGACAGAGTCCCGAGACAAGAGGTATGGAGGAGCCTGAGGGAGAAGATGGTGCCAGAGAAGTATGTGCGATTGATACAAGAGATGTACCGGAATGTATTTACCAGAGTGAGGAGCAGTGTTGGGGAGACAGAAGGTTTTGAGGTGAGAGTAGGATTACACCAGGGGTCGGCTCTGAGCCCATTTATCTTTAACATAGTGATGGATGTTTATAATAGAGGAAGTAAGGGAGACAGTACCATGGAACATATTGTATGCGGATGATATTGTTCTGTGTGCAGAGAGCAGGGAAGATCTGGAAGTGAAATTGGAAAGATGGAGACAAGTACTGGAGGACAGAGGAATGAGAATAAGTAGATCCAAGACAGAATATATGTGTACCACCACTGAGGGGGATGATAGAGAAAGTCTCAGCTTGGTGGAGAGCAAATAAGGAGAGTTTGATAAGTTTAAGTATTTGGGATCTTTTGTTAACGCTGGAGGAAGTATGGAAGAAGAAGTCAAACATCGGGTACAGGCAGGCTGGAACAACTGGAGAGCGGCCTCGGGAGTTCTTTGTGACAAAAGAGTGCCGCTTAGGTTAAAAGGAAAATTTCACAAGACGGTGGTACGAACAGCAATGCTGTATGGTACGGAAACAGCAAGCATGAGAAAAGCAGAGCAGAAGAAGATGGATGTGGCAGAAATGGAATGCTTAGGTGGATGTCTGGGGTAACAAGAGTGGATAGGATCAGAAATGACTACATAAGGGGGTCAACTAAGGTGGTGGAAGTATCAAAGAAAGTGCAGGAGGGGAGGCTGAGATGGTATGGACACTGTTGGAGGAGATGAGGACCACGCTGGGAGACATACTATGGGAGTGGAGGTGCAAGGAAGAAGAAAGAGAGGGAGACCAAGAAAGAGATGGAAGGACTGTGTGAGAGAGATTTACATGAGAAGGGAATTGATGAGGCAGAAGTGCAAGATAGAAATAGATGGAAACGGCTCATCCGAAACGGCGACCCCATATAAAAATGGGAAAAAGCTGGGAAGAAGAAGAAGAAGAGGATATATATATATATATATATATATATATATATATATATATATATATATATATATATATATCTTCTTCTTCTTCCCAGCTTGTTCCCATTTTTATATGGGGTCGCCGTTTCGGATGAGCCGTTTCCATCTATTTCTATCTTGCGCTTCTGCCTCATCAATTCCCTTCTCATGTAAGTCTCCTCTCACACAGTCCTTCCATCTCTTTCTTGGTCTCCCTCTTTTTCTTCTTCCTTGCACCTCCACTCCCATAGTATGTCTCCCAGCGTGGTCCTCATCTCTCCTCAACAGGTGTCCATACCATCTCAGCCTCCCCTCCTGCACTTTCTTTGATACTTCCACCACCTTAGTTGACCCCCTTATGTAGTCATTTCTGATCCTACCACTCTTGTTACCCCAGACATCCACCTAAGCATTCTCATTTCTGCCACATCCATCTTCTTCTGCTCTGCTTTTCTCATGCTTGCTGTTTCCGTACCATACAGCATTGCTGTTCTTACCACCGTCTTGTGAAATTTTCCTTTTAACCTAAGCGGCACTTTTTTGTCACAAAGAACTCCCGAGGCCGCTCTCCAGTTGTTCCAGCCTGCCTGTACCCGATGTTTTACTTCTTCTTCCATACTTCCTCCAGCGTTAACAAAAGCTCCCAAAATACTTAAACTTATCAACTCTCCTTATTTGCTCTCCACCAAGCTGAATACTTCCTCTATCATCCCCCTCAGTGGTGGTACACATATTCTGTCTTGGATCTACTTATTCTCATTCCTCTGTCCTCCAGTACTTGTCTCCATCTTTCCAATTTCACTTCCAGATCTTCCCTGCTCTCTGCACACAGAACAATATCATCCGCATACAATGTGTTCCATGGTACTGTCTCCCTTACATCCTCTATTATAACATCCATCACTATGTTAAAGATAAATGGGCTCAGAGCCGACCCCTGGTGTAATCCTACTCTCACCTCAAAACCTTCTGTCTCCCCAACACTGCTCCTCACTCTGGTAAATACATTCCGGTACATCTCTTGTATCAATCGCACATACTTCTCTGGCACCATCTTCTCCCTCAGGCTCCTCCATACCTCTTGTCTCGGGACTCTGTCATAAGCCTTTTCAAGGTCAATGAATACCATATGTAGGGCCCTTTGTCTTTCCCCGAATTTCTCCATTATTTGCCTCAGACAAAATATACCATCTGTTGTTCCCCTTCCCTTCATAAATCCCATCTGCTCTTTACCTATTTGTACTTCTTCTCTCAGTCTAGCATCTATCATCCTTTCCAGTATCTTCAAAGTGTGGGACATTTCGGCTCATTCCAGTTTTGGTTTTGGCACAGATTTTTACAGCCAGATGCCCTTCCTGACACCAACCCTCCCTATTTATCCGGGCTTGGGACCGGCACCCATAAGGACTTGGTTGCCCCCCCAGGTGGCTAGGTTCTATATATATATATATATATATATATATATATATATATATATATATATATATATATATATATATATATATATATATATATATATATATATATATATATATATATATATATATATATATATATATATATATATTTATATGTGTGTGTGTGTGTGTGTGTGTGTGTGTGTATGTGTGTGTGTGTGTGTGCCCTTGTGTAACTATGTACTATGAAGCCTACGCTCGACCTCATCCATCTAGGAGCCTTTTTCTACTTCATTCCTCTCCTGATCAAGGAGGTCATTGCATATTCTTCTAAGAGGAGTCTCATCTTGGGGTCTTTTTATGGCTCCCATTTCCTTCGCTGCCGTGACGTTTATGGCTTATGGATGCGAGACGTGAATCTCATTTTTGGGGGAGCCAAATGCCTTATATGCTGAGACTGAGAGCATTTTGCTTTTTGTTCCCTTTTTTCTTCGCCTTTTCTTCTTACAAGGACTCAAGACACCTTTGGTCACATTCGCGCTCTGCCTCGCTTGGGATCAAACGCAACACAACACTGTTACCGACATCAAAATTCGCGGCAAAAACATTTGTTGTTAGCATGAAACATAAAACAATGATATTTGTTATTGATATAAAAAAAAAAGCGCAAACTAACGCTGTTATTTTGTTGACATAAAATAATTATGAAATGCTAGTTGTTACCGAAACAAAAACGCAAGCTAGCAATGTCACTTGTTAATGACATAAAACATAATGTAACGTTGTTTGTTATTAACATTAAACACAAAACGACATAAAAAATACGAAGCAACTCTGTTATTGACTTCCCTGCCATAAGTCCCAGATGAACAGTTTTATTTGCATTAAAACACAAAACAACACCGTTCATGCCATTTGTTATAGTCATCAAAACACAAAGAAGAACGTAAGTAATTTACCCAGTAGCAAAAATAACATCGTTTGTAATTGACATAAAAACACAAAGCAACAGTTTTCGTACTGACTTAAAAACATAAAGCAAGAATTTGTTAAAGACAAAAACACACAGTAATACTATGTGTTATTATTATTCACGACGAATCATAACCCAAAACATATATAGGCCACAATTTAGGAACTATAAAATAGTGTACAAAAAAGTTTCTATATATTTGATTTAGCTAACACGAAATTTTAGAATAGTCATCACTGTTTTTATTTATTTATTTTTTTTTTTACTCTTCTCAATTTCTTTTCCCATTGGGGCGTTTTCTGGGTTGAGGTCGTTGGGCTTGTAGGATTTTGCTTCTCCAACTTGGGTTACAGGTTGGCTTGTCACAATCATATGATAAAAAGAATGGCTTACTCTCAACTTGCCCTCGCATCGTGTCAAAGTAGAGATTCAGAGATAGGTGCGAAACAGACAATCAGAAAGTGACCTTTTGAGTTTGTTCACTTTGATATATACATTCATCAGTCTCGTGTAGCCATTTTGTTTATTCAGAAAAACTTGAATTACAAAAGGTGACTAAACCAGGTGTTCTCACATCAAACGACATCATAACTGAGCAGATAACTTAATATAATTAAAAGGAAACATAAACAACGTTACTTTTTCCTCATAGGATGTAAAATTCGCCTTTTTTTTCGAATGTTCCTATTGGCGTATTTTATGAAAAATGAAACTAAAAACATCACGTGAGTAAATAAAAAAAATTAGAGAGTAATAATAATAAGACTAGAATTAAAAACATTTTAAACAAGTAAAAAATGCGCCGAAGTTTCTTCAGCTCAGTCGAATTTTCTGTATAGCGTATAATCAGGTCCACCTAATTGATTTATCTTTCGGTCGTCTCGGTATAATGCTGTTATAATTCGCGGCCCATGAAATTTTAATCACGGCTCGATAGGTTTCTATCCTATATCGTTGCCAGAAGCATGATTGTGGTCAAATTTTACCTTGAATAAAAAAAAAATGATGATTGGAGGGTGGATGATCAACATACCAATCTAGAGTCCTCTAGCTCCAGTAGTTTGTGAGATCTGAGGACGGACAGACAAAGCCATCTGAGTAGTTTTCTTTTACAGTAAACTAAAACAAAGAATTAGTTGTATCTCAGGAAAAACAATTTCCATTTTGTTCTGAAATCTCTGTGGTTCAACATTAAGAGACAAACAGAAAATAAAAAAAAAGATAGCAAAATGAGAGCATCGGCAATTTACAGGCAATAAAACATGAGATGATGAAAAGGAAGCAACAAAACATTTAGTGTTTAGGAGGGAAAATGTTCCCTATTTTCACCCGAGATAAACCGGCCAGCCTTTGATGTGCCCTCGCAAGGAATATAGTCTTCAGATGCTTCATCATTAGAACGGCCTTTGCTGCGATTTCGCGTCACGGCTGAATCAACGGCTCGGAAAGATTTCATTTCTTGACGAAAATGGCGGAATAATGTCAGAAACTTGATGTTATACGACTGATATGAAGTCTCAGTTGGTTATGACCACAAGAGGAAAAGTGAAATAAGAGGGAAAACGAATAACAGATGAATAACTAACAAGCTGAAAAAAAAAAAAACTATGCAACATTTTACAGCTGCTGAAGATATTCTGATGACACCACGCTCATGAATACAATATTATCCGTTGCATCTCCTTATTCGTGCGATGGAAAACTAATCTGCATGCGAAGAAATTTACCGGGTAATAATCATACTATAATGGGCGTAATGTCTGTCTGTCTGTCTGTCATTCAATCACGGACAAACGGCTGGTCAGATGGGCATGAAACTTGGCAGGGTTATGGTGGGGACCCCTAAGATGGTTTGTAATGGGGTTTTATCCAACCTACCCCCCTCCTTTGTAGGGGGTGGGGGTGAGAAGGGATTCCCTGAAACGGAGCTGTTTCTGGCCGTGAAACGAGGCTGGTTATTCCCGTAGACTTAGTTACTTTACGATTTTTCATACATAATTTCTGTACAACTTCCCCGGAGAAAGCCGCGAATATTTCAGCTCGGAGACAATAGAAGATGAAAATTATCATCAATATCTGCAAGATTTTTTGAGTAACTTAAATCCATCGGGACTGCCAGTGCACAAAATAACGTTGAAGAAGTACTGCCCGGTAATGTTGCTTCGGAATTTCGATCCCGCCAATGGACATTGCAACGGAACGAGGTACACCGTTATGGAGCTGAACTCCCACGTCATCGAAGCAGTGATAGCAACGGGCCCTCACACAGGCAAACGTCTGTTCATCCCCCAGATTCCTCTGATGCTTTCGGACAACCAGTTTCCGTTCCAGTTACGGCGCAGGCTGTTTCTCATCAACCTGGCCTTCTCATTCACTGCAAACAAGTCGCAGGGCCAGACTTTGGATCGTGTTGGTTTGTTTCTGCCGTCACCCATGTTCACGCATGGCCAACTGTATGTGGCGATGAGCAGAGCAACTGACTCTGCCAACTTGAAATTAAGTTGTGGACAAACTGATAATATTGTGTACAAAGAGGTTCTGTAGTAGGTATGTATAAAAATCGCCCTTATTTTAATATTGCTAAACAAATAGTACATATAAATTTTTCACTTCTGCACCCGTATTTTATCACCCATCGCAGATGGGTCAGTTTGCTAGTAATAATAATAAGCAGAAGAAGAAGAAGAGGAAGAACAACAACCAGAAGAACAAGAACAAGAAGAACAAGAACAAGAACAAGAAGAACCAGGTTTCTGTGTTATCTCTGCTATTTGTCCTTCTTAGGGATTTTACAGTGAAGTGGCTGCTGGAGATAACGAGAGAGTGCTTGTCTGGAGCAACGAAAGAAAACCTTACTACAATATGCAGATTACGTTCGGTGGTGGACATCAAGTGACTTTATCTAATATTCATTGGGTTATGAAATGTACATTTGCAAGCATAAATCGCTCAACTGCTAATTGAGGTTCATTGTAAAATCAATCTACTTCAACACAAGTTGCTGTAAACATTTTTGTTGGATGTGACCTCTGGGAGTTGTCTTTTTTCATTAAATCCATCCGTATTTTCAGTATACTATGCACACATGTATATGCAGATATGAATTTGTGTGTTTTTTTTTTTTTTTTACTACAACGTTTTGATAATTATGCAATTGCTCAAATTTTGATCTTGTGCCAGAAACGATTATATTTTGCTGGAATTTTTCCATGAATTTAGCACTCATTCCTTATCGGATAAACATTTCCATACATTGATTGAAAACGCTTCATAAAAAAAAAGAAAAAAAAGCTTTTCTTATCTCAAGTAGAATAAGTTAGTTATGAAAAGATGAATATGGCATAATATCAGGAATGATTTGCTTTTAAGGGGAAAAGGCTATGTATAATCAAAAAAAGTTTCACAAATGTTCTCCGAAGATGACAAAAATGAGATTGACTAAATGTTTAGAAAGGGATTTTTTTTTTCATGAATCTGAGAAGAATTCGCAGAACACTAGGGTTTCCGAGACCTTTAGTTGGGGCACAAAAAAAATTAAAGTTTGAAGGTTATCACTTTTCAAATGTGGTAGTAACAGAGTGAAAAGTTAAGGAGACTAGTACCAATTTCCTTGTTGTGTTGAGCTTCCTTGACTCCAAAGATAACTGAGTTCGTTGCCGATTAGAAATGTTGATGGCAGAAGAAATTGTTTTGCATGCCTTTGATCCTTCACAAATGTCTTGTCATGGGACATCTCAAGGTAAATGTTAATAGTCCCTCGACCCTCAGTGTTCAATTTCTCCAGCGTTCTGCTGGAGAAAGCGTTTGTCATGCGGTCCTGTCCCTCATTGTAGGATCAAAGCTCAGATATGATTAAATACTCATTGCTGTTACCAAAGGCCAATGTCCTGGTCACTTAAACGGACACCTTTAGATTTACGACGTTTCCCTAGATTAGTGTTTACGGAAATAATGAGTTCTCCTGTTAGCAAAGAAAGACATCCTGTGTATAACGATATAGTTCACGATCTTGTCTCTCGGCTAGTTACTGATTGCGTTTTGAATTCATCAAAATGTCTGTAAATATGTTAAAATAAAACTAGTTCGTTTGAAATTTTCGTAGCATATACCTATTGAATAGGCCAAAGTTTACTGGAGAAACATCCGATATGACATTATTTTTTCCAGTCTAAAATCTTCTGTGAACGTTAAGTGTCATTGGAAAAGAAGCACATACAAAATGAAACTGTAGCTTTAAACTGATTAACATTAAGGACATTTCTATTTTTTATGAAAAGAGGTTTGAATGAAAAAACAGACGACTTTTCTTTCCTTGTCGCCCAGGGCTACTACGTATTTCAAATCTATAACTATTGCATCTCTTCCAATACCTCCAGTTTAACCTCAAGATTCAAGTCTTGAAGGGATGGACATATCGCTATTATGTTACTCCGTTTATCATTCTTAAACCGAAAACTGCTCCAGGCATGAACGTATGGCCTTTTTCAGGGCCACAGTAGATCTACGATGGCACTCAATTCCAATACACTGGTGAGTATACCTAAAAGATGATGGAAAAATAAGAAAGGAATATTATAATTTTGCACAAACTTCACAGTCCTGGAAAATGGAGAGTAAAAAAATTCACAAGACAGAATTATCCGGTTTCAGAGGGAGCGCCAAGAGTTTGCAGCCACTTCGAGAAGACAGCAAGTCAACTGAGCTAATTACTTGCTGAGGTTGGGAAAATCCTTTTTCTCTATCCTCAAGCTGTAATGATGTTATATATATATATATATATATATTATATATATATATATATATATATATGTGTGTGTGTGTGTGTGTGTGTGTGTGTGTGTGTGTTGTGTGTGTGTGGTATATACATTGGTGTGTGTGTGTGAGTGTGTCTGTGGGTGACCGTGTATTTGTGGACGCATGTTTATTAGGATAGCCAGATAGACAGTAGGGTCTCATAGAACGAAGTGAAAAAGCTATGGTACCCACTACTACGCATATTCTCATCAGATTAGATGTGTTAACTTTTGAGCTTTGCAATCACGATGACCTCCTTTCAAGTAGAGGCAAACGAAATGAAACGAAACGAAACGAAACAGGTTTCATCTACAAACACACGACATTGAGCTCATGCCACTCCCATTCCATATCGGTTGCCAATGGTGGCAAAGGAAACGAAGAGAACACACGCACAAAATGACTCGTATAAATACTGAAAACTCCCATATACTTGCTAAAACACAGACTGTGAATGACTAACATACGTACAACCAGGAAAAAAACAAGCAAATTCATATAAACTCACTCGCGTTACGAATGTATATTTTAAAAGAATACAGTCACTAAGAACAACAACAACTATTTATATATAAAAAAAAAAAATCAGTTGCAAAAACAACTAAACGCCTGTACAAAAAGTATGCGCACCAGTGCGCGCTTTCGGTCACACACATGTTCATGCGCTGATCTATCTATCGTTCCAGTGTAAAAAGCCCTGCCCGCTTCCAAATGCGCCATGCGCTTTCTCAAGCATATTCTGTCATAGTTATTTACTTTGGATGTGCAATGTAAAGGACTCTGCCTCAGTATTTTTTTTTTTTTTACTAGAAAGGAACTTCATAATAATATCTGTTTATTGAAACTGAATCTTACTAAATTACTTTTTTTTCGCTATTGAAGCGGAATATACATATTTAGCATCCTTCTTGTTATCAAAGTATGAACCAGAAGCTTTCCTAATAATCTTTTTTCTCTTACTAAAACGAAATCATCCTCAATGGCATTTTTTTTTGTCATCGAAATTTATTTTTCGATAAGGCTCATATGTTGTTATCGGGTAAGTCCATAACATCATTGGCGTCTACCGAAAAAGTAACACGCCCTTTTAATATATATATATATATATATATATATATATATATATATATATATATATATATATATATATATATATATATATATATATATATATATTATATATATATTATTTTTATTAAAAAAGAGATATTCTTCAATAACGTATTTTTCGCTGTCTCAGTATTAGCCTTTTAGTTTTCAGTAAAAGAAATATTGAGATGGCTATTTGTCTGTTCGTCTGCACTTTTCCTGTGCGCCCTTAGATCTTAAAAACTGCTGAGGCTAGAGGGCTGCAAATTGATTTGTTGATCATCCACATCATCTAATCATGAAATATATCAAATCGCAACCCATTAGCCTCAGTAGCCTCTATTCTATTTAAGGTTAAAGTTAGCTTTTATTGTGCGTCTGACACCGCTATGGGTGCCCGAAAGCACAGGCCACCACCGAGCCATGTCTCAAAGTTTCATGGTCTACGGCTGATAGTTTCATGGGCCGTGGCTGAGACTTTCATCAAGCATTATATGCTGTACAGAAAAGTCGATTACGCCAAAGAAATTTCGGCGCATTTTTTACTTGTTTACTTATTGGAACTAACTCCTCAAGGATAACATCATTTCCCCTTTACGGATCCAGTATGCTCTTCAGTAAGTTCTTTTCCTTATTCTAACCAGCGGAATCTTTTTATCAAACTGGATCCTTCCTCAATAACATCCTTGCATCTTATCGAACTAGAAATGTTCTTCATCAACTCTTTTTCCTTATCCTTCTAAAATTAGGAAGATGCTCAGTACTATCTTTTCCTTTAATCGACCTGGTGTCTTCCTCAAAAGCACCTTTTCTCTCTTATCAAACCTGGATGTCCTTCAACAATAATTTTCCATTCTTAATGAAGAGGAATTTTCGTCAATAACGTTTTTCCTTCTTCCCGCACTGGATTTTTCTTCATTAATTTCATTCCTCAGTACCATACCATCTACTTTTACTTCTTCAAACTCCGATCTGCAATAAGATGTTTTCCCTAACTTTAACAAACTTGAGAGTTCTTCAGAATCATCTTTTCCTCCACTTTATCGTTACCTTTACCTTGTTATAGAACTAGAACCTTCCCCAACATAATTTGATCATTTTTTTCAAAATGGATTGTTCTTTTCTTTTTTTATTGTAGCTGGTGAATTTCACAAGAATTCACGGACTAGCAACTGCAGCAGGTCGTTCAATAACCTCTTTTTTTTGCTACGGTAAACGATCTATTGGGCAAGATAATGTTAAAATGTGAAATTACTTCAAAATATCAAAATGAAACAATTAGGAATTTTCGCACAACAATGGCTTGCTTGCGATCAGGGTGAAGAACCGTTATGTTAATTTTGATCATAGTGAGATAAATATATTTAACATTTTAGCATAATATTAATAATTATATCGAATGTACTATCGACAAGAAAAGTGAAGATACAGTTTACTTAAATCTTCGAGCACATATTACTCAATAATGTCACACCAAGCAATTCTAGAAACGGGGTGGAACTTCAGAATCACCGTGTTTGTTGCTTCCTATTTTTCCAGTAACTTTGAAGTTTTAAAAATTAAAGATTCTGCAGAATTCCTATAATCATTTATACTTGAATGTAGTAACAACATCTATATTATTGTTAATGTTGGTTTGGTAACGTCAGTGATGTTATGACACTAAAATGACGTAAAATTTTTGCATAATTGGAAACGGATCATAGACAATGAGAGAAACTGTTTTTAAATTTGAGCACTACAGGTGGAAATAGTGAGGAATAATACAGTAATAAATGCAATATTATGACGAGAGAGAGAGAGAGAGAGAGAGAGAGAGAGAGAGAGAGAGAGAGAGAGAGAGAGAGCGTAAGCATAGGCCTATCTATAAAGATACTTGATTCATTATATTTACTTTAAGAGATTGAGTGATAATATTTTTTCTAATTTGTTTTAGAAGTGGAAAGAGAGAGAGAGAGAGAGAGAGAGAGAGAGAGAGAGAGAGAGCTCAAAATCTGCTTACATGTAAGCATAAGCCTGTTTTTAGGTACTTAATTCATTATATTTCCTTTGGGCGATTGATTGATAATATATTTTTTAAAGAATGTTCTAAAAGTGAGGAGAGAGAGAGAGAGAGAGAGAGAGAGAGAGAGAGAGAGAGAGAGAGAGAGAGAGAGAGAGAGAGAGAATTCCCTATGGACTCGTGATGGGGAAAGGCAGATGAAAGAGAGGCGAGTTGGTACACATACCTAGGGAACACGGTGATTAAAGATTTTACTTCACTATACTAGATAAAATATGAGGGGACTAAAGTATTCAAGTTAATTCTCTAAGAAATTTGTACCCTAAACTTGATTTCATTCGGGAGTTGCTGTAACATTCAAGGGTTGTAAAAAAAAGTGGAAAATAACCACAGGCCAGTCATTCTTGCCCTCTTGATATACGTAGTGTCTACTTTTGAAAATCGATTTTGATCCGCAAGTCATTTATGAAAAAAACTGTGTTAAGTAAAAATATTTATTACCACAAATAACTATATCTGTTGCACAGGCAATTGAAGTTTTATAATGTGCAAAAAAATGCTGATGAACTGGCAAATCAGTAATGCAGCCGTGTTGGCTGTGTAGGCTAACTCCAAACTGCTTGTAATGGAACCATGCATAGCCAGAAAATCTTCGAGTTCACAAGCTACTTTAACCTTGATAAAGATTTCCTTTTAATGACTGTAGCTTTGTAAACAACTACTAGCATTTGGTCCATATCAACGTCAAAGTCATCTAAGTGTGAAAGCCGATAGGCCAATATCCAGTGACTTGTGCTTTCCCGCCCGAGGCACTTCGGCGCCTCCTGATATAGAAAACGCGGGTACAACTAGATTTGCTCAACCTGCCTCAGCCGTTGCTGCATTAACTGCCACTGACGTCAGCTAGCTTTGGAACAAAGATAGATTTGCAGAAACTAAAATAGTTACAATCACCATTTATGATGATGCAGTAACATTCCTTTTCATAAAGGAAAAAAAGTAAATATTGTCGTCATGATATGTAGTACAGTAAGCATTAAAAGTAAAGCTACAATCTCAAAATTCATCGTAATTCTTTAGAAACTCGTGTGGTTACCAGTTACTATATTTTATTCCAATTATTGCCATCCTCTTTATCTGATAATAAGTACAACGATAACTGTAGAGCCACAAAGGGTATTTCCCCAGTGAATGGTCAGTGTTAGTTCAATAATTGTTTATTAAAAGAAAGAAAAAAAAAGAATTTCCCTGTAGAAACATCTGTGGCTCTCACTGTGATATCAAGTGTTTACTACTGCTTGGCAGCAGGAACCGAGTGCATAAGCATTGGCCTAATGCGATTTGTAAATCAACTTTCCACTTTTATAGCATTATGTCGAAAGTTATGATTTCTTTTGATAAAGCATGAAGAAGTTAGGATCTGATTAAATGAAATATAGATAAGACAAGTTGGTGTGAGAGAAAAAAAACGAAATCCAAGTTATATGCGCGTTTAGCATCGGCTACATGATTAGGCCAATTTCAATAATCAAGGAAATATATTTTCCAGCTTGCTATTTGACAATTTCATCAAATTTATCAATTGTGCAAAAATTTTGCATCTGGAATTGCGTTCAGGATCGCATCAAACACGTATTTTCGTAGGTTTCCATCTTCTTTCTCAATGCATAAGTGAGACTATTCTTGTCCATATGATCAGGAGTATGAATATGCTTGGCGAGTATTATTTTAATTTGAGTATCTCCTGTTATGCTCTCTCTCTCTCTCTCTCTCTCTCTCTCTCTCCTCTCTCAGGATTTTTTTATTTAGTCAGGAATAACCAGGGGCCTGTTTTAACAACGAGCACTAGGACTATTGGCAGAGGCGGACTGGCCATTGTGGCATTGTGGCGTTGTGGCGGGATGCACTAAAGCAACCCCCACACCCTTGATTCCTCTTACAGACAATAGTCTCTCACTACACAACTTTCTACTTAAGCTATCTGTAACCAGACTCTTGGATAAAAGGATATTTAAACCACTCAAATACCTAACTCAAAACACTTACAAGACCAAAATACATATATATAATAATCAAGCAAACGCAATAACGAAAATGAACCCATAACCTAACATAAGCGACTCAACTTATACGATATGTATTCAGTTGGCCTTATAGGTAAATAGTGCCTACAGCACTCCACCTAGTGGCCCTTATGCCACAGTACCGTGACCAACGGTACTCCCACGTCAAATTTAATCAAGTTGTC
>NC_087216.1:43482642-43495142 GCF_015104395.2 Macrobrachium nipponense | reverse complement strand
CAGTCTTTAAATGGATGAGAACATACCTCTTACTGTATTTTTTATGGTGTTATTTTTTTTGCAATAAACTGTTAATTAGAATACTTAAAGTAATGCTTGTTACTATTCACACTTGTAAATTTTCGGCCAAATGTCCGTCAACCAAATGTCCCTTCGGCTAAAAGTCCGTCGGCTAAATGTCCGTCGGCCAAATGTCCTTCGGTTAAATATCCGGCCACGGTTTTAATCTTGTTTCGAGATCATTTCCACTTTGTCCCTCGTACATTTTATTACACTGATTGCAAGGGATCTCATATTTGCAGTCACTCTTCTGTTGAGGGGAATTCCTGATTAATATGTTCTCATGTACTACATAGTCCTTAAAAATGACATTTAACATTAAATGGTCTCAACAGCCCAGGGATGGCCATAAACTGGTTACAATTTGGTACAACAAGAAGGTTTTTCACATAAACTCATTCATACGACCAACTTCATAGAATGTTTTTCTTATTAGAAGCCCTTTATTTTTGTCAACAAGCCAACAGCACTATATATCATCAACGTACCTAACCCAAAGGACACCTTTAGGAAGTATCCTTGGCAAGTACTTTATTTCAAAACACTCCATTTAAGGATTACTAAGCAATGGAGATAACGGATTGCCCATTTCCATGCCAAATTTATTTTCATAATACTTTTCTCCAAACACGCATGTACAACCTTTAACACTCAATTCTGTAAGTTTAATCATAGAAAGCCTGTCCAAAGAGAAAGTATATTTTTCTATTTCCTCCTTCATAAATTCAAGTAGTTCATCTACTGGTACTTTTGTAAACAATGAGTTGACGTCAAAACGATTAACTTAAAATCATTATTAAAATTTAACCTTCTTAACCTATCTATAAAATCCACACTATTTTTCACGGACACACCTGATATGTTTCCAAGTACTGTAGACCTCGTTAACAAGCCACTTCGATATTTATAAGTACAAGAGCCTACAGTACTTATAATGGGTCTAACAGGATTATTTTCTTTATGAGTATTATGTACAAAAATTTAGCATGGGAATGAGCAATCTGTCATCTTCATTACTTAGTAACCTTTATATGGAGTTTTTCGAAATTAAGTACTTACCAAGGATACTTCCTAATGGTATCCTGTAGATTAGGTACGTTAATGATATATTTTGTGCTTGACCTGTTGACAAAAATAAAGAGAGCTTCCTGGCAGCATTAAATGCCCTAGTTCCTTCCATAAAATTCACCTTGGAAACTGAAGTAGATAAGAAATTGGCGTTTCTAGATGTTTTATTTGTGAGGAATGATAGAAATTTTAGATTCTCTGTGTACAGAAAGTCTATAAATGTAGACTCCTACATACATTTTTATTCTAACCATCATCCGAGAACACAGAAGATGGTATCGTCGTCTATGTTTTAAAGGGTACTGCAGGGCAGTTACTCTCACTTTCCCGAAGCTGAGCTTCAGAAGGTCAGAGACATTGCAACAAGTCTTAGGTACTCTTGTGATTTTATTGATAGGGGTTTCTGTAAAGCAAGAAAAACATTTTATGAAGTTAGTCGTAAGAATGAGTTTATGTGAAAAACCTTCTTGTTTTACAAAAATGTACCAGTTTATGGCCATCCTTGGGCAGTTGAGCCCATTTAATGTTAATGTCATTATTGAGAACTATGCAGTACATAAGAACGTATTGATCAGAAATTCCCCTCAACACAACAGTGGCTGCATATATGAGACCCCTTGCCCTTGCAATCAGTGTAATAGAATGTATGTGGTACAAAGTGGAAAGGATCCCGAAACAATATTAAACCAACATAAATATAATGTCAGAACGGGGAATAATGCAAGCACTTTGTTTCAACTTATGAGTGCAACCACACTATGAATTGGAAAGAAGCGAAAGAGATCATTTTCTGTAACAATTACTATTACCATAATTTTTTCTTATGATTGTTATAAATATCATAAATTCTATATTTGCTAATCATATGTTAGCTTTATTTTCCTGGATAGAGCTTTCATTGTAGAAAAGATTAAGTTTTTTAGCTACATGTTATAGTGGCCAGTTAGTGAATTTCGAACAAACTCCTCTGAAATTTGTAGCTTCACTGTTGACGCTTACTGTACGCACGGATTTTTGCAATTAATAAAAAGAATCTTTACTGGTGCTCATTTTAACACCATCACAGAACTCAGCTCTATGGTTGTGTTCATATTAACATAATCTCAGAACTCAGCTCTGTGGTGATGTTCATATTAACTTCATCACACAACAATCTGATATTCACACTGTATTCTGAATCTCTATGAACTAATGCATCTGAGAAATTCCAATGAATTCGGACATAAATCGTGTTTTTAAGTATCTGAATGTTTTTGATTTGCCATTTTAACTTATATGATATAATTTGCATTGCATTTTCATATTCTAGAGTAAATTTAGCGAGATTATGTATTTTCAGTAAAACACAGATGGGAAATTCGATGAATGAAAGCTAATGAAAACTGTATCTTTTCTTCCCGATTGTACATAAAGTAATGATAGAATAAAATGTGAACAATTTCTGCCAGTTAAATATACATTTCCTTAAATAATATGGATTATAACCAACCATGCATAAACCGGGCTCCAGCAGGAAAGTGGGGTTTGGTTGGTAATTCTGATTTCTTTCTGACACAGGACACTCAAAGCAGTGTGGCCGAAACGTAGAAAAGTGGTCTCTGGTGTGGCAGATTTAATGCCCCAGGTGATCGGATGCCGAAGTGGCGTTTTCATTTTATGTTCTGCCACACAAAGTGAGGTCGAAAGTTCCACACACTTTTTAAGGGTTTATTGTGGTCGGATATTATTTTCTTATATCATGTGACTCATGTACCTATACTCGGTTGTTAGATGTTCATATAATAATGATTAAATAAAGAATGATTGTTTACACACCAAATTATGAGGTAGCAGAAGTCGATCGACCGATGTCTTGATGGACACAGAATGCAACGATAATAGAGTGACAACCACAGGCTTCCATCTAATTAAGGGAAAATAAATTTTATTAAAATTGTTTTAATATATGTAAAAAGTTATCATTATTAACTCGATAAGGGAAGTTCTTTGAAAAGTAATATTAAAATGCATTTAATTTGTGGTATATATGATAGTCTCATTATCATCTAATGCTGTGCCATGTCAAGAGATCGGTGTAATGATATACAATTAAGTTTTCCAGTTAACATTACTTTCACAGGAAATGCTCTTTACACGGCAAAGAAAAGCATATATTGTTTTGAATACGTTAGATTTTACGTAGGTCAGATATTACCGACGGTTAAATGAATATAAAACTTTGGCGAACGTGGAAAATAGTGGTGCGGAAATGTTGCCGGCAACACTGCATTCAAGGCAAGTGGTTACGCAACCTTTTACCTATCAAGACGGTTTGACGCGATTAGACCGATATCTGAGACTCTATTATTTACAATATTTTTAACTGAATTAGATCGGGTACGTATTCTCTGGCAAGAATAGCACGACGTGTTAAAATAGATAGAAAAACTGCATATAAATGACTGATGAGATACTATCATGAAGGAGGAGGACTGGAAAATCAAAGAAGATCAAGAGGACCCCTCTGCAGACAGAGGAGGAAGACGAGCAAATAACTGACCCCGTAAGCAGACATCCAGTAGCAACTTCAACAATAGTTCAAGGAGAACAGGCCTCTGTATATCAAACTCCCCAATTATTACGTCGTTTAAGAGAAGGTTGAGAAAATGGAATTTCCGCTACAGAACCTTTCTTTACCGAAGCCCGAAAAGAACAGCGACTTGCTTCACACTTCAGCAATTTCCTTTAGAGAGCAGTTTTTGGGAGAATGTCATATGGTGCGATGGAAAACCCTTTTGAAATGACGGGAAATACGCAATATTTGAGTGCTCTTGAAATATATTAATCAATTCCTATTTATTGTTTACCGCAATGAACGAAAGAAATCGAAGTCTATTTGTATATTATATCTATGACAATATTTCAAGGCTAATTTATCTTTTTGTTTAATTTGGAATTATGATTTTAGTCACTTTTTGTTTCAAGATGGAATATATCTCTTGGAAAATAATTTACGAAATGTATACCTTTATATTAAAAATATTGTGACATTATGACTATTTGTTCTGTTTTTGTAGGTTGCATGAGAAACTTCAACTCTTTTGCAAAGTCTTCTCCAAGAGGCAGTCGTAGACGAGGTTGCCAAATTATGGTAACATATTAGGAATACTCATATCTTATACTGATGCGTGGGAGCAAAATTCAACAAGAAGGTTTTTTAACAACGTATTCCTGTTAAGGAAGTTAAAAGCATGTGGTAAACCAAGCATGTTTTCATAAAGCTAGTGATTGTGAAACTTAATTGGTCGAAAAATCATGTTATGCAACATAATTTAGATATATTTCGTTGTCTAGTAAAACAGGCCTATTAATGCAGTCAAGGCACATAAAGTCCTTGATTTTTCCTTTTACTTATTTTTCGTCAAATTTCAAATCAACTTGGTGTTAATTATTCATTTTAAAGTTTTAGCAACAATTGTGTCGTAAAAATCTGTATCGGCTTTTTCCCGGCAATTCTTTGCAATGCTCAGGATTTGCAAACCGAGGTGGGAAGCAGGAAGCAGAGTTTATGTTTCTAAATAATCTGTAAATATGTTCAAGAGAAATTCTTTTCGTTCAGTTTGATTGCAGAGGTAGTGTTGTTAATATTAAGAGCCGGTTTTGTTGAAGAGTCCGTGAAGTGTTCATCGCTAATCTTATCGTATTTTTGCCATCCGAGATTTGGGATAGTTGATTTTCAGTCAAAATGTAGTCTGATGATTCAGAAGTAAAATTTATGTGAAATTGTAACTTGTTGAGGCCGATGACGAGAGATTTTCAAGGGTTTTTTGGTAAGATTTTTCTCGTTGTTTTTGTGTGCGTTGCTGGGGCCTCGTGGTCAATTATTTCAGATTTTATTTCATTTGTACCTTTTCAGTTGACGCGAGTCCGCCTTTCAATTCATGAATTTGTTAAATTTGAATAGTTCAGTTTTATAATAAAAAAAAAAAACTCATCCTGATCTTGCTTGACATTCACTCAGATGTTTGCTGATTGCGCCCTTATGACCAGGAAACCTACACCATCTTGGGACAGAACCATCCCAATCGGAAAGAAAATTTCCGACAAATTGCAAAATGAATATCCTTCTGTAAATTGTTGTATTTATAAGAACCTTCTATGATTTAGCGGCTTACAACGTGTATGAAACACCCATAAGCTAAGTCACAGAGGAGCTGACTGCTAATACGGGAACTAGACCTGAGAAGACACTGCCACAGCAGGCAACGATTTACTCTTCGAGCAGGCAATAGTATATATAATCATAATCACTGAATTATTCTGTACTTTATTAATTAATAGAAATGAATATTATTTTGGATACAGAGCTATAAACGCAGAATGAAAGTTGAAAGTTAATTTACACTCCACACTTTAAATTACTGAGAAATTTTTGTTTTACTTTTTACTTTTTCTTATATTCCTTTTTAAAGTAATCATTGAACTTTCATTGCCCATTTATTGAGGAAACATGAGCTGTGGCTTAATTGTTAATGATTGATACTTATTACAAAGGAGAAGCAATCCAAAATGATGAAATATTCTTATTAAAAAGAGTAACTGGCAACCCAATGGATTAGAAAAACAGGGCATCACTTGATGCTCACTGTACCAAAATGTTTTTCTTATTAAACCAGAATATCCTTCAGTGACATCTTTTGTAACTTCTTATTGAACGAGAATGTTCGTCAGTCATATATTTGTCTTTTTTTTTCTTTTTTTTAACCGGAATCGTCCTCGATATCATCTTTTTCTCCTCCTTATCGAACTGGAAGCATCTGTAACAACTTATTATACTTTTTCTTTTAGAATTCGAATCCTTCACAGCCATTTTTCTCTTCTTATCGAGGTGAGACATTACTCAAAAACATCTACTCTTTCTTCTTATCGCCGCCACAGTAACAATACATTCTACAACATAAAAAAAATTCAATAACATCCTTTCCTGTTTTAAGAAAGCAGAAGCCTCCTTAACAATTTTTCCTTATTCTAATTGAACTTGGATCTTCCTTTACGATATCTTACCTCCTCTTATCAAGCAGGAATCATCATCATTATGAAGACTCCTTCCTTCTTATCGAACTGGAACCTTCCTCAGTAACATGTATTCTCTTCGTATCAATTTGGAATGTTATTCATAAGATTTTTTTCTTTCTTGTCAACCTGGAATCTTCGCAATAGCCTCTATTTCTTCTTCTTACTGAACTAGAAATCCCTCTTTTGTTAATGACGGCAATTTTTCCTTCTCTTCAAAAGGACCGTTTCCTTTCCATGTTCGATCTGTAGTCGTCCTCTGCTTTGTCTTTCCCTTCGTCTTATCCAACACAATTAATTGTTCATTCATAACATTTATTTACTCTTATCGCACCAGAATGTTCTTAAATGGCATCTTTTCCTTCTTATCGAATAATATTCCTCATCAATAACAGTTTTTTTCTTATTCTCTTCAAACTGGATTTTTTAAAATAACATCTTTTCTTCTTGCTATTGAACTAGTGGTATTATTCATTAATAATTATTCTTCCACCTATGTAACTAACTCATCCTCAAAAACATGTGTTTATGATTGTTATCAAAGGAATGTCCTTCAATAACGTCTTACGTTTTATCGAAGAGGAGTGACTTTTAATAATATCTATTGTTTTTTATTGCAGAGGAATGTCTTATTATACCATCTTTTTCTTCTTATCGAAAAGGAATGTCAAATGACATTTTTTTATCAAAGAGAGTTGTCTTTTATTAGTATCTTTTTCTTCTTATAGAAGAGAAATGTCCTTCAAGAACATTATTTTCGTCTTATCGAAGAGGAACATAATTTAATAATAACTTTTTCTCTTACCTAAAGAAATGTCCTTTATTTACAATATATATTTTTATATTGAAGAGGAATGTCTATAAATAATGTCTTTTTCTTCTTATCAAAGAGAAATGTCCTTTAATAAATATTTCTTTCTTATTATGGAAGAGCAATGTCATTTAACAACATCGTTATCTTATTGAAAGGGATGTCTATTTTTCTTTTGAAGAAGAATAGTCTTTACTTACTTGTTTGTTTCTTATCGAAGATGAGTGCCCTTCGATAAGTTCTTTTTTATTCATATTGAAAGGGAATGTCATTCAAATCTTCTTCTTTTTTTTCTTATCAAAAGATCAATCAAACCTTATTCTTCTCATCGAAATGGAATGTCCTTTGATAATATCTTTTTCTTATTCTGCAGGAATGTACTTTGGTAATATCTTTGTTTTCTTATCGAAGAGGAATGTGTGTTAAGAACATACTTCTTTCTTATTGACGAGGAATATCCTTTAATAACATCTTTTTTCTTCTTGACGATTTAAATGAAAAAGAATATTGTTCAATATTATCTTTACCTTTTTACCGAAAAAGAATTTCTTTAATAACATCATTTTCCTTATCAAAGAGAAATGTTCATTAACAAAATCTTTCATTCCTTATGAAAAAGGAATGTCCTATAATAATATGTTTAGTTTCTTATTGAAGAGAATTGTACTTTAACGGTGTATTATTTTTAATCAAAGAAGCATGTCATATAATAACTTAATAGATCTACATCCATACACGGAACAAGTAGCCAAGGTCTATGTCGGGTCGTCAAGATTAAAAGGACTGACCAGTTGAAAAGCTCCTTAATCCGGGTTAAGAGAGCTTCCTTGGTCTTCACTCTGGTGAGGTCAAATACTGACTGATGACTTTCTTTTATCTGAACCTCGGCCAGATGCACATGACGACATGACCGAGATTGTCTTTATTTTGGTCAGAATGGGACTAACCCTGTTCTCTATTAATCCTGATTATTACGATGGGTCTGTAGACGTCTTTTGAACGTTGTAGTAGTATTTCAAACGTAAGCTCTTTCGGAAGGCTCGTTGATGTTGTTCTTCATTACAGGGGAAGCAGTCAAAATAGGAGGCTTTCAATAGATGCAAACTTGAAACCCGTTCGAAGGGGGCTGTGAGAGTTATTTATTGCTCTGTCGATCGCCTATTCACTTCTTCAAATCTTTCGCTATCTTCTGGCCGATAATAAATTGTGATGTTTTTATCATCACCTGTTGTTCTGGTTTCAATGTTGTGAAATTGTTCAATTATATCTTGTATAAGTTTATCTTGAAATCCGTTGTTGGCCAAGAGTTGCTAGATTCGCTTGATTTCCAGGTGAGTCTCCACCATGTGGAGCGATGGGTTATAGCTCTTTTGATATAAGCATCAACCACTGACCGCTTGTAGACTAATGGGCGCTCCCCACGTGTATTTGAGACACCGCCCTCCGGTTGTCGTCTTATAAATTTTGGTGTCAAACCGTTGGCCATTTTGGGTTACAAGGATGTCCATGAAAGGCAGAGTTTTCTCTCTGCTGAATTCAACCATGGAATTCAAGGAGGAATTATTCTTAAGTTCTTCGGTTAATCTTACTGCTTTATGTTGGTCTTTCATTGTAATAAAAATATTATCAATACACCTCGCGTATATGCGTGGATTTTTATGATTGACAAAGATCGTGATTTCGACAGGGTCAATATGAATATTATCTAAAAGGACTCCCTCTGGATACCCCATAAGTCACCCCTGTGTGAGAGGAAAGGGGCCTCTTTGGTGCAGACTACCAACATTGATTTCAGCGTCCTCTCCGGTACTGGTAGTGGTTCTCGATTAGAGTGGTAGATGCGTTAAAGAGACGTCTACAGGCCCATTTTAATAATATAGCCCTCCACCAACACTACGTCGATCATCACAACAGAAAACCGACGACTCAGGAACTAGTGTAGAATACCCACATCTTCTGTATGGGACAAAATATTCACCGACTAATCATAGCAGAATCGGTATGCATTTATTACAAGAATAATCGAACAGGAAATCCCCTGTCTTAACGTAAAACTGATCTCTAACAACCCATGTACAATAGGATCATTTTTTAATTTCAAAGATCGCCTGCAGTCCTTCATGCGATCCAATGTGGTTTATAAATTCACATGCCCTGGATGTCCGGGCTCTACGTTGGATCGACCACGGAGGTTCTGCAGGCAAGATATTGCAGCCATTTTGGGTTTTAGCTTTCGCACTGGCCAAAGAATTAAGCAGCCAGAATTTTCTAATATTAGAAATAATCATGCCGCATTATGTAAAACCGGAAAAGTCCTGAAACAACACTTTTCAATAATTGGTTATGTAAGGGACCCAGAATCACTTAACAAAACTTTAGAATCGTTATATATTAAAAGACTGGTTATTTCCCTCTCTCAATAGTAATACTTCCTCAGGAACAAAACTTTGTATCTGGCATAGTTGTCGTCTGGCCTTGGACGTCATTGTATGTCCATCTCTTCTCTCCTGCTTATAGATGGTTGGTGTTTTTGGTAGTCTCTTTTTGGTTTCTTGTTTTATGTACTTTTTATACTCTTTTATTACTTTTTTGTTATTTTAACTTGTAAATTTTAATTACCTTGTGAATTCCTTTTTATGTTAATAATGTATTTTATTGTGTCTTTTACTTTTGACAGACTGATGATGCCCTGAGTAGTGCGAAACGTTTCTTTGCTGTAATAAACATGGCCTTTTTAAACACATGTGTATCATGGACCCTCCTGAAGTCTATATATCTTGCTGACTGATATATATATATTATATATATATATATATATATATATATATATATAATATAATATATATATATATATATATATTTATATATATATATATATATATATATATATATATAATATATATATATATATATATGACATGTAATCTTTATCTCTCCCACAGAAAATGGACATGGAAACCGGGACGGTACAGCGTACTTGCGGCACAGAGGAAATGTGTCAAGATAGTGAGTATAATTTTGCATACCAAGAGGGTCAGGAATACAGGCAGAAAGACTCATAACAGTGAACACTTAGTACAGGAGCATTGTGTCCTAAGGTTAATGGAAATGGGGAAAAAAATGCAGAAAGCTGACTTTTATACTGAAGCCACCTGAAACCATTCTTAGTTCAATGGAATAAATTTCATTAGAGTTAACAGTGAGCTCGCTGAGTAATCCAAAACTGCGGCCAAGAAAGCCGCCGGCCGCCGTAAATAGAACGAACACTAATAACTGTAAACAGATGTGTTGTAACAGATCAAATTTCTCATATTATTTCTAAGATGTGTAAAATATTCAGCCATATTTAGCAATTTACATTTTTATTCAGTTCAAATAGCTATTTTTCATACTATACATGTTTCTCCAACAACTCACGATTTTTATATTTTGAATTATTATTAATCAGAAACTTTTTCATTCTGACAGGATCTGACTACTGATAGACAAGATGCCTGAGAAGAGTTTTCTGTAAGCAGCTAATTGACTGGGTCAAAATGGACTTGATAAGGTCGTGTCAATCAGCAGTGAATTGAATTATGTATAGGACTAGCTGCAAGCAAACAGCACTTCCACTTCCTATGCTGGCAGAATTAACTCTTACCAAATAATATTAAGAAAAGGAAAACAGAAGTATACAGTTCAAGTGAAAGGACGGAATACAAGGCACTTAGCCGCAGGTCCAGACAGGCGAATTTGATATAAAGAAATACTGTTTGTATTGTGGAAAGTAGGTTGATTATGTTATGCCAATACAATAGAAAGGACCTCTAGAGAAGCGTGATAATATACGTGAATCAGCAACTAAGGATTTTATCCACTCCGAACCAGAGAAATGCTTGGATCGTTCTGATACATGGGACAATGATGTGCATGTGCGTATTCAAAACATTGGTGAAGCTGTTGTTGCTTATAAGGGCCGGGAGTCTATTCAAAATCCTAAGAAAAGGCCTAAGGGTGTCCTAAAGGGTCGGTCGATCAGAAGAAGAATTTAGGTTTTTTCAGTTTTGTGGTTCTTAGATGAAAAGGATAATCACTAGTTCGCTCTGACAGAATTGGAGGCTCTACTGAAAGACTTTCCTGGAGATCGTGAAATGCACTACCAGTGGTAGCAGCATACTGAACTGTTGTTGAATGGGGCAGGTTTCCTTCCAAAATCTCTCCAGCTGGCGTTACCTCCGCAATGCCACACAGAGCATACCGTGTTCCAAGTCCAGTCGATGTGTGTGTCAATATCAGCATTGTCAAATACAAAATATACAAATGTGTCAACCCATTCATACACCTTCCCTCCAGTAGGCAGCATTCACCACAGAGACGTAATACGTACTTCTCGTTAGTCATCAGCAAATGCTTGACTGATGAGTAAATCTACTAATTCCAATGACACTATTTTAGCATTACGGTAAAATGATATTCCTAAGAGAATTTGCGAGATGAATGACATGGTGCTGCAACTGATGTCATACTGATGTCCATCTTGTAGCAATTGGTCATCTCGAAAAATTTAGGGTAATTGGATTTATTATTTATGACTGTTCTTATTTCATCCTCTATAAAAATCCCCTGCCATGTCAATCATTTCTTCAGGTATTAGTCTTGCACCTATTTATAATGTTCTCTCAGTATCCTATTGCACTTATTCAGGAATGCATAAATTGTATCTTTACCATGCTGACATTTGATGATCGTTTGCTCATTGTGCCTTTATTTCAGTTTTGACTTCAGCTGTTTTGCTGAGTACACTTCACCATCTCCAGAAAAGTCCTTCAGCAGTCCTTCTAATTCTGCCAGAGTGAACTGGTGATCATCATTTTCACCTAAGAACCACAAAACCAGAAAACCTAAATTCTTCTCCTGATCGACCGACCCTTTAGGACGACCTCTAGGCCTTCTCCTAGGGCTTTGCATTGACTCCCAGCCCTTATGAAAGCTAATCTTACATGCATGGTGGTAATTCACTTCAGCAACAACAGAATCTTCAATGTTTTGAATTCGCACATGCACATCATTGTCCCATGTGTAAGAACGTTCTATGCATTTCTCTGGTTCGGAACGGATAAAGTCCTTAGTTGCTGATTGATTCTTGATATTATTAGGCAAGCGATAATTCTGCCGCATCTCGTGTATATAGGTAGTGAAAGTGCTCTATTTGCTAGCAGCTAGTCCAATACATACTTCAATTCACTGCTGACTGACGCGACCTCCCTCATCCAGTGCCCTTTGACCCATCGTACCATGATCAGTCAATTGGCTGGTTGCAGAAAATATACTTCTTAGGCATCTCGTTTCCAGTATTTAGATCCTGTCAGAAAGAAAAAAGTTTCTGATTAATAATAATTCAAAATATAAAAGTCATGAGCTGTTTGAGAAACAGGCACAGTAAGAAAAATAGGGTTATTTGAACTGCATAAAATGTAAAGTGCAAAATGTGACAAAATCTTTTACACATCTTAGAAAAATCGTGAGA
>NC_087216.1:43437642-43475142 GCF_015104395.2 Macrobrachium nipponense | reverse complement strand
TAAGGCGTTGGCCTTGTTTATGCTGGATTTTCCACACCGATGCCACTTCTCCCAAGGTAGGTACTTCCGCCCCACCTCTCTCTCTCTCTCTCTTGTGTTCAGCCTCTGACCAACATTCTTGATTTGCTTTGGAGCAAATCCTTCTTGTCGTCCTTTTGCTTACTTTGGCGGCTTTGGCTGTGTCCGCCGTTGGCCTTTTCATCTAAAAAATACAGATTAACTTAATAAATTATTTCCTTAGTCTGACTGTGCAGGCGGGGGCAGCGAGAAGCGGGAGATGTTTACATGCTGGGTCCGTGACACGGAATGACCTTGTCGGGCTGAGGTGGCAACGGAGCACTAACCCAGCGCAGAGGTTATGTCAAATCTCAGGAAAACGTTTTTAGTAACATTCATTTTTCCATCAAAAGCTTAGTCATTCTTAAACATATGAAGTTTTATTATGAAGCCGAGTAATTATCATATATTTAGTTAGTATAAAAAAATATAGGAGACATTTCTTCATCACTGTCGTGGCGTATCTAGAGAAATGTGGCAACTGTGAGGCAAACGCCTTAGTTGCCAAAAAGGCTGAGTTTGACTATAGCATAAGACCAGCATCTCTTAAAACAAGCAATTGGACGAAGATGACATTTATTTCTCTCTCTCTCTCTCTCTCTCTCTCTCTCTCTCTCTCTCTCTTATGAATGTTTCAACTACGTTGAGTGTGGATTACCTAGTCAAGGTCCTTTGCTACCTAATAGTGAGGGCATGGATTGTGATAGTACCACCCACTCCTTTTATTTTCTATCTCTCTTCAAGCCCAGACTAGATCCCAAAACAGTTGAATAACAAAAGAGGATGCAATTTACTGCAAAGGTCAACAGAAACTTACTGAGTTTTGAAGAAATGATCACATCTGTTAACTTCCTCGCCCCGTAATGGAGTGTTGCATGTTAACAGTTTCTAAGCCTTTATTTTGAATTAATAAAATTCTGTTTTCCTCTTAAAACTATAGAAATTGAATATTCTTTGCATTAGGAGAAGACCTTCAGTTTCTACATTTTCTCGTAGGGAGAAAAAAAATCAACAAGTCAAACTTTTGTTATATTTATTATAACACATAAATCAAAGAGCTATAGTATTATTGTTGATGAAAATAAATAAAGTAGCTTTACTAGGGCAAGGGAAAGAAAACAAGTAAAAACTTACTCATACTATAAAATCAAACTTTTCAATATTTCCTAAAGTTAATAGATTAGACAGTTTTTCTGTCAAACCAGACTAACACTTTTGCAGTTCTTAAGCATCAGATGCTTACCTGCTTGTTTTACTCACAAGATATTTTATTCTCATATTTTAGTCTCTCACTCTTAACATATTATGGAAAAACGATGAAATCCTACTTGTTGCATGGATCTCATAATAATAATATTATTATGAGATAATAATACCTGGGAATGATAGAGGGAGAGGATATAAAACACCAAGATATAAAAGACATGATCTGGAAAGAATATATTCAGAGACTTAAGACGATATTCAAGTCAAAACTCAACGCCGGAAAAAAGATGAAAGACATAAACACATGGCCACTACCAGTAATCAGATACAGCGCAGGAGTAATGGAGTGGAAGACGGTGAACTCCGCAGCATAGACCAAAAAACTAGGAAACACGTAACAATAGGAGAGAGAGGACTACTAAGGATAAAGAACTGCGTCAACATCGAGAGCAGAGCATTGGGGCAATATCTGTTAACCCGTGAAAACGAGTGGCTCAGGAGTGCATGGGAAGAAGGACTGATAAAAGTACACGAAGACCCAGGAATACACAGAGACAGGAGAATGACAAACAGAACGGAAGATGGCACAGCAAACCAATCCACGGAGATTACATAAGTCAGACTAAAGAACTGGCCAACGATGAAACATGGCAATGGCTACAGAAGGGAGAACTTAAGAAGGAAACAGAAGGAATGCTAACAGCGGCACAAGATCCGGCCCTAAGAACCAGATATAACCAAAGAGCGATGGATGGAAATAACATCTCACCCATATGCAGGAAAAGCAATGTGAAAAACGATACCATAAACCACATAGCAAACAAAAGTCCGGCACTTGCACAGAACCAGTACAAAAAGTGACATAATTCAGTAGCAAATGCCCTCCACTGGAGCTTGTGCAAGAAACATCAGCTGCCTTGCAGTAATAAGTGGTACAAGTGTAAGGCCTAGGGTTTTTGATTAATAATGTATTGTCCATGTGTTCTCAGTGACCTATGGAATGTGGAGAACAGTGCAGAGGTAACGACCCGAGAGTAGCTGAACAATGAGTTTCTAGGGGTGGCGTGAGATAAAAATGCTTAGTTCGACAAGTTAATGCACGACAGTTTATGAACTCTTCTCAAAGTGCCTTTGTGAAACTGGATGCAGCTAGAACCGTGAGGCGCCATCGAACTGTGTGTTCGTATGTGCGTGTGCGCCTCTTTAAAAGTGTCATACCCAAGCCTATGGGAGGATTTTGAGAGGGCTTCAAGTCACAGGCAAGATGCCGTGGCATTCGCCAGGAGTTTGTTATTAACAGTGTTTAAGTGTCCGGTTGTTTGGGTAAGTGTTGAAGTGCTTTAGCCAAAGAGTGGCTTATTATCTTTTTGACATTTTTGTGATGATATCCAATATTTAAACCTCTGTCTGTCAATCTTGTGTGTGTACTTACCAGGATGTGTTCTGTATCTTTGAAACAGACGGATCTGGAATGCCGGGGGACAAAGAATTCCCAGAGGGGTGTAGACTTTTTGGGTGACCAGACATGTTACATTTACGGGGTTTTTTGAGTTAGTCTGTAAGACTGGATTACTTGATTGATTTATTTATTTATTAGTTGTTAATAAACGTTAATGTTATGATGCAACTCTCTCATTTTCATTACCTGTTAGAATGGAGAGAAAGAGGTGGAGAGAGAGAGAGAGATTCTTTGGAGAGAGAGAGAGAGAGAGAGAGAGGGATTGCCGAGAGAGAGAGAGAGAGAGAGGCTGTGTGTGTAATGTTGTGTGTGGTTTGCCTCCCGTTTCATGTCACGCTTACCTTATGAATGATGGGGGGAGAATCCCCCCATTTACATTGGTGGCAAGCGGTTAAGAGGGGGTATAAAAGTTTTTTTTCTTTTTTATGCCTAGGAACGCCAATGTAGAGATGGGTGGCCAGTTAGAAAATAAAAGGGGTTATGGCTTAGCGATAGTTTTCGAACAACAAAGCTTTGTGGGATTGTGGAAAATTGTTAAATTGTTGGATCTCAGTTGCTAAGTGAAAAGGGGTAGAGAAAATATCCGTCCGTGGGATGGGGGGATGAGGAAAGAAATTTCTATTAGGGTCATCAAATTTGCTCGTACCGAGATTCTTCAGGGCGTGAGTCGTGAGAGCAACTCAGTTTGGTTTGTGAGTGAGTGTTGCTAGGTGTCATCTCGCCGATCGCGTTTGTATTGTGCCGACGAGATTTACGTGTTTTACGAGAATTTTGAGTTCTTTTTTTTCCCATTATGGAGTGGTGAGTGTTAAACTATTGTTTTGAAGGGGTGGGTTTTGTTTAAATATTTCAGGGTTATGGGATTGGTTCAAGAGGTCAACAATTTTTCTTGTCTTTGCCCCATAGTGACGTGTTTTCTTTATTCACGCCTGTTTATAATAGACGTATGTATCCGTCTTTGTTCAAAACATAGGGGCGTATTAAGATGTTTTTTTTTATGCATGTGAACTGTGCTTAGATAAGCATATCTGGCTTAGAGACACAGTGGCCACAATTTTACGGGCTCAGCACATTTCTGCAGAGAGGCGCGTTGCATTGCGAGGGCACTGGCATCCCTCGGGGGGATAGTTGCATGGAGGGTACCACTGGCCTCCCTCGAGAGATAGTGCAGGGGAGGGCACTAGTGTATACCTTGGGAAGGGGTCCTCAGACACTGTTCAAGGGGAGATGGGGATACTACTGGTATGCCTCGGGCTGTTCTGCCGCTTGACTGAGGGGTTGTTCTCAGGGGGGGAGAAATTTTTTTTTTCAGTGTGGGTGAACTTCCCCTTTTCCTTTTTTTTTCTTTGTGTTGGGTATGGGTTTGGCCTTGACCATGGATGCTAAGATATCAGCTGATTGATTAGTTGATGAAGTGAAACGCCCGTAGAGTCTTTTTTTTAAAAAAGAGATTTTTTTTTTCTCCCTTGGATGAAGAGAAAAGGAAATAAAAAGAGATTTTTCTTTTCCGTGAATGCGGGGAAAAGTAGTTAACATGCACGGGATGTGTTATATGTTTCTTTGTGCCTTGAAAGACACAAATATAAGGGGGATACACAGATTATTTTTTTATTTTGTTGGAGAAATTACTTTGAAATGCCGATGATTGGTGTTGTATCTGTGTTGTGTGGAAATGGTGTTGCATCTGGAGACATTGTATGTCATAGGATTCAGCAATACTGTGTATGCTATTTGAATTTCACCCTTACTTGAGATCTTTGCAAGAGAATTATTGCTATGGAGAGTTATTATTATTGTTATTATTAATAATTATTATACTTGAGATGTGTCACGGGAGGTTTGCTTAAGTATAATTATCATTACGGGAGAATTGTTTTGCGAGAGAGTTTTGAGATATTTCATGGGAGATTATTCTATAATTATTACAGATAATTATTCATGGATAATTATTACAATGAATTAATGGGAGAAGTCTTGTGTTAATTATTTGTTGAGTTCTTGTAACTTTGGAGAATATTTCAGTGATTCACGGGGATGAGTTTTGCTGAATCTTGATGAATCTGACTGAATCTTGGTGAATTGTGTTGAATCTTGCTGAACTTTTGCTGAATTTTTGGAGAATGGACAAGCATTAACATTGGTGATATTTTTTGTACTGATACTAGTGATTTTGATGATAGCAATTTTTTTGGTGATTTTGTGATAGTGATATTTCTGATACTGATTTTTTTTATACTAATACGTGGGTGCCGTAATGCTATCAAGGGAGGTGAAATCTTTTTTGAATTTGGGAGGAACTAACAACACATTATTTTAGTTTTTTTTCCTTTTTTTATGAGTTCAGCAGATAATTGCTTGACATCTAGTGAGTCACGGGAGATAGTGAACAAGGCCGTTGATTTTTTTTTCTCCTTTTTTGGAAATTAGCCATCGCTGACAAGTTTTTTTTACCAAGGGTGAATTTGAATTTATTTTTTCTCTCCAGTTGGTGTGGATATTTTTTATAATGTCTCAGTTCGTGACTTAGAGTCATTGTTCGGGAACGTGTTCGTGTTTCAGCTATTTGATGCTATAGAGAAATATATGGGAGAATTTTTTGCACGTTTTGAATGCATACGTAGTGGCACTACATTTCTTCTCTGGATATTTGTGTTCCAGAAATTGTGAGTTTTCTTGCACAATACCCATTTACACAAGCACCAACCTGGGGGAGTTATGGAAAACGATCCGGCAAAGATCATCTGGGACTATGGTATCAGAACAGATAGGGTGATATGTTCAACAAATAGACCAGAAGTGAAGTTCATTGATAAAACCAAGAAGAAAGTATCTCTCATTGATGTCGCAATACCATGGGACACCAAAGTACATGAGAAAGAAAGAGAAAAAATTGATAAGTATCAAGACCTGAAAATAGAAGTAAGAAGGATGTGGGATATATCAGTGGAAATTGTACCCCCATAACCATAAGGACACTAAGCACGATCCCAAGATTCCTGAAAAGGAATCTGGAAAAACTAGATGTCGAAGTAGCTCCAGGACTCATGCAGGAGAGTACCCCTGGAAACTGTGCAAATAGTAAGAAAAGTGATGGATTCCTAAGGAGGTGGGATGCAACCCAGAACCCTACACTATAAATCCACCCAGTCAATAGGGCGACTGTAATAGACAAATAATAATAATAATAATAATAATAATAATAATAATAATAATAATAATAATAATAATAATAATAATAATAAAAGAAATCTTAAAGGGGTGAGGAACTGCAGCGTCAAAACAAACCACGACATTCTCTTCTCTTTATTCAAACTTTATGCTACAACGTTTTGGATAAGTCTCCATCTTCAGGTTCTGTAAAAGTTGAAACCAACGCATTTATACATCCCCAAAAACATAAATTAAATACAATCAAGATACTGGAAAAGATACTGGAAATGATACTGGAAATTAATTTGAAATAAAATACTTTCCAGCCGAAGGCAGAGTTATCTATATTCAAGCTCGATTTTAGCATCTCTACATAAATGGTCTCTAACAGTCTAATTTGGGTTTTAAACCGAGCTTTACATATAATACTAAAATCAGAAAAATTAAAATGATCGTTGCACAAACAGTGATAATGCCCTCTTACGGAGGACATAAGTGGTTTACTTATTAGAAGTAAAAGGGTCCTTGCACCCATGCCTCTGTATTCAAAAGCTCTGGTTGACAGCAATTTCGTTGAACTATCCACATATTCTGAACTACACTTCTGACATATTTTTATACCATCACGGACAGTACTTGTATAAACAATCAATAGATAGTGACTTTTTTCATTTGAAGATCACTAGACAGTGACTTTTTTTATTGGAACAGGTTGTCATTTTTAATACGAATAAAAAAATACTAGTCGAATCTTTATATCTTTGAAATATGTTTTAGCCTCTGCTTTGCTTTTCTTTCTATTAAGCCATTGATTTCACTTGACACAAGATCTCAAATGTAACACTTAGTCATGTGTTTCTTTTACCAGTTACAGTTTATGATGTTATTGAGAAGGTTCGTCAATCTTCTCTAAAATGTCTTATATGAGCAATGTTGTTTTTAAAGATTCTCTTAAAAAACGTTACTTCTTTTTGAAAAAAGAACTAAATCGAGGATAACCTGCAGGTTCTGAAGAGTAGGGTGCTGATATTAACTGTTTAGTTGGAATCTTATACTATATTCACTTAAGAAGTTTAAGGCCAGCCCAGAGAAAGGGAGTTTTCTATAGATTTCCATTTGATCTCTCTCTCTCTCTCTCTCTCTCTCTCTCTCTCTCTCTATATATATATATATAGATATTATATATATATATATATATAATATATATATATATATATATACATATATATATATATATATATATATTACATATATTAAAGTAATACATATCATTCATATATTATATATAAGTATTATATTTGCTTAACAAAAAAATCACAGTAGATGCACGTGACTTCATAAATAAGGCGAATACCACGGGGAAAATGATAGTCAATTTTCCCGCTCGGTATTCACTTATATATAATATATATATATATATATATATATATATATATATATATATATATATATATATATATGTGTGTGTGTGTGTGTGTTGTGTGTGTGTGTGTATGCATATATATATATATATATATTATATATATATATATATATATATATATATATATATATATATATATATATATATATATACATATACATATATGTATATATATATGTTTGTGTGTGTGTGTGTGTGTGTGGACGTGTGAGTGGTATTTTCAGTACCTACGATGATATCTTTACTTGACTTCCTCTCATTTGTTTAAGCAGGGGGCAGAATTCAGCCTAACATACAGAAAATGCTATAAAGAGAGAATACAAGTCTAGTTCCGTTTATGCAATAATATTTATGATGATGGTACAAATGGGTCTAGACTCCTTTTGTAAAATATATATGAATTCAACAGATACGTACAAGAGCACTCTGAATTAACTTGCATCCCGTCTTTGTAGCATGGCGTGGGATTTTTTTTTCATCTGAACCATATGTGTGATGATAGTTCGCTTATTTGGATGTTTATAAGGTAAACATCCAAATAAGCGTGAGGAAGTAGAGAGGTTAAGAGTCATTGTCACAATCAAAATACTCGTCCAAGGAAGTACATTTTTAATTGCTGTGTTTTCTCTCGTGTGAATAGATACTTGTTCTCTGTCCCAACACAGGTGGAAAGATGATGAAAACTCACTACACAAAAGTCAGTTGCTGCAGCGAAGATAATTGCAACGGATCTGCGAGTTTAACTCCTGCTCCCCTGCTAATGGGCCTCCTGATGATACCAGCAGTAGCAGCCACTGGAACCCTTGTTATTCGGCGCTTCCTGGCTGTAACCTTCTGCTGATCGTGTGTTTCTGCTTAATGTCTAGCTCGTTGGAGATATTTAATTTGGCTTTATGGTGTGTTTGTCTTTCTGATTAATTTAACGCCATCTGTCCACAGTAATCTTGCACTTCCCTTTTTCTGTCTTTTGCACACTGATTTCTTTTGGCTTTTTTATCTTTGTCGAAGCCCTGTTGTATATCTCACGAAACGTTGCACATAATAAAGCAGATAACAAATGGTTGATAAGCTGTTCTTCCTTCTTACTCTCTTAACTACTAATATTAAATCGACTGTTTAATAGATTTTTAGTCTCTTGATTACATCATTATTGCTTTATCATTACGGTATTAAAGCATTTTGCAGATCAGATAATAATGTGTCAGTCATTTTAAATTGTTATGTCATTACCAAATCATTAGAAATATTAAGTTAATTAACGAAAATGTCAGTGAATGCAAAGTAATTTCGTCATTATCACTTCACAAAATGTTTTGCTGATCAAATGAAAATGCTCTGAGCGTAAATTATATTAAAATGTCATTGACAAGGTATCAAAATTATTTTTTATTACATGAAGTATAATTAAAACAATAGACTTTATTCATCAATAAATATTTTATTAATAGGATGAGTTATCATAAAATGTAAATAGTATATTCTGTTAACAAATGGTCATTAATATGGTTATTGTGATCAGACAGAAAATCGTAGAGTATAAAATTTGTTATTACAGTATTATCATGCCAATAAAACATTTTGATAAATGGATTGTACTATGATTTACATTGCGTTATATTTGTTATCTTATGTGACTTTAATTATACTTCATGTGCTGCAACTGCCGACAGAGCTTTGCAATATTGGCCAAGAAAAGTAAGAGAAGTTTGTTGCTGGGAAAATGGATGCAATAGGTGAGACCTTCAGTTTCTGAGCTTTTCTTTTTAGCTTAATTATTGTTTGGAATACTTGATGATACTAGTGCAACCATGCCGTCAAAAATGACAGTGAATGAAAGGGTCGAAACGGTCAATCACGTCAATATGGACGTCACGTACTGCATCGGAGTCCTGTAAAGGTAATACTTACTCTGAACCTTACATAGCGGCTGGTCCCGGACTGGACGATGTCAGGGCTACAAGGTGGAATTTATCAACAGCAGGTTATCGGTGCTAGAAACAGAAAATCTTATAGCGCATGAATGTTTTAAATGCAAGGTCAAAACAGATAAAATGAGGGAAGTGAAGTTCATTACTGTCACTTCAGAGATATTTTGGTATCACACGCCTTATTCCGAGAAACTGTAGTTTTTTTTTATTATTATTATTGCCTATGCAATTTCACTTTTAAATTGAACTCATCTTTGGTTTCTTAGCACAAGAGCTAACTAATTCTACCGGAAATTTAAATTCGGTAGCATCATTTAGAGTAATTCTAAATAACGTTTACCTGTAATAATTGCAATGAAACCTTGGCAATTTCTACATTAAATTGAGTTAACTTTTGCTCCGATTTCCTTACATTTATCGTGCATGATTAAAGTGGAAAGAGAAAAATCAGTAGAAACAAATGGAGCGAGGTTAAAACGAATCAAAGTCGAGACAAATTCATTAGGGTTCTTCAACATTTTTATGGAAATATTATATCTCTCAACCTGCTATCATTATAGGCTGCAAACAAGTCTCCATCAAGGAAATTTAATGTATGATAATGTATTTATGGTCTCATTAACGTTTAACTTCATCAGAACTAATCAGCTTTAACTTATCGTTCTCGTTTAATCGTGTATGTTCAGTAGTACTTCTATGTCATCATGAAATTGTTATTACTCATATGTGTTTTCGTAAGAAAAAAAAATGTAGTTACTTTCTGGACTTCTGTAAGGTATTTGTAGATAACTAGTAATATAAGGTCAGGTAGTAATAATAAACAGAAACAACGAGGGTATGTTTTAATATTCCTTGGAGATAATGGGTTGCAAGAGCCCTTGGTGGCATAAGGCCACCTTAATCTACACGAGTGATAAGTGGAAAATAGTAAGAAATGAAATTTCAGATTTATATACAAAAATGAGTTAGCATGTGTTCATTATGGTTTTTAAAAAATTAGAGATCTTTACGAAGAGAATATATTTCAGGCCATGTTATTTGAGGAGGTATGGATCTTAGACAACTAGAATTAAAAGACGAACAGCGAAATCAGATTCGTGCATAGAGAAAAAAACATCATGCTCAAAAACGAAAACTTCAGCTTAATATCTGGCGTTTGTATGTTTGCCAGGGATGTAAGGATTTTAGGCTATCGACATTTCTTGATAGTACGTAAAGCAACACTATTAACTCGTAGATGTAAGAATAAAAAGACACTATCAAATTAAGTTGTGAATGAAAAAATGTTTGTTTAATGTCTAAAATTTAGATGAGAGACTACAGTGTTGACCTAAACAACATGCAAATATGGATGCAATTAATACTGTACTTAGTGTTTTAATAGCAATTTCATGAACTTTAGAAATTGATAAATCTTTGATCGGTTCATTTGAACGTACAGTGAGACTCAAATCTTATTCGACATGATTCTTTTTGTATCGTCAAGATACTCAGACTCAACGTGATGTTGGCAAGTAGTGTTATACTGCTTTTTTTCTAATGTCATACATGTCGACAAGTTTTCGAATTCACAGCTAGCCCTATTTTCCTTATGGTTATATAAATATGATCCCTTTTGTGCATTGGTATGATTCGTAATCTGTGTGATTTGAACTGATTTTTTTTTTTTTTTTTTTTTTTTACGTTGTTTAGTTCAAAGTGCGATGTGATAAGGATAGCGGTGCCATCAATGAAAGCACACTTAACATGTTCCTCGGACTGGTCAACATAACTATACTCTGTTTTTTTCCATCTGTCCATCCGCCTGTGGTGTTTGCGTATGGTAACACTGCGTCCCTGGCTTTAGATAGTTACGCTGAGTAAGTTTTAGGTAAATAAAATTATATCTTGGTGTACATTTGCAACTGACAATTGTTTTAATAATTTACTGTATGCGAATTACACCGTTAATATTCGAAATAGGATATTGTTATTATTGTTGAATGTAAGCTGAATTTACATTCAGCTTACAATCTAAAGCCTGGGACGCAGTGTTACCATACGCAAACACCACAGTCTGGTGGACAGATGGAAAAAAAACCGAGTATAGTACGTCTGCAGCATTATGACGGTAGACCTAATAAGCTCAACAGTCATGACAACATTTTCAAAGTAGGAATATGAATTACAACCAGTTTTCTTTGAATTTAGACTGTGTTTAAGCTGGCGGTATGTTGCAAAATGATCTATAGGCCTAAAAAATATTCTAAGCCTTCTGAAATGTAATCTGTTACTAATGTTTTTATTTGCAAAGATTACCTGTTCTTTGAGGAATGAAAGATGCTGAGGATTTTGATTATATGGAGAAGATGGCTATTAATCGAAATATCATAAGTACCTATTAATATCAAGACGTATGGAACACTTGTTTTTTTTTAACTGGTTTAAAATATTTTCTTAAAAGTCCTTCTGCTCGCTTTTGGTGTATATTTTTTTCTTTCATAAGGTAACTTGAAGTGCAAGAATGGGAAAAATAACCTCATTTGTTTTCTGACCAGAAGTTGTTAAAAGAGAGATGTGACTGTTAAGTGTAAAGTAGAGAAATCTAACATCTAGGCCTAGGAACAATATCTTGGCTTTGACAAAAGAATAATTGCATATGCGAATATTTGCTAGTATGCCATCATTTTTGAAATATTTAAGAATTATAACAAATAATTATGTATGAAAATCATAATATTCTTCTAACACATATAAAGTAAATGTTATCAAGGTAATTTCATTGTCGCTACTCAGTGTAGACCTACTTATGTTACAATGGGTGGTTGTTGTTGCACCGACACTAATGATCTGTCACACACGCTCCCCTCACACATTGATATCGGTGGGCGCATTCTACTTTTGTATATACATTTTTACATTTTTTTCAGCATTGTGGTGTAAAAGCAATCAAATAGGATTATTTAAAATTTTATGCTTGCTTTGGAAGCATTGTTAATGCTATGGCCTTTTTTTTTTTTATTCAACATTTGAACTGATGCTTGATGAGGACTTCATTTTGGTCAAATGCTTCAGCGATGTGTGAACGAAGTTTTGAAAATGTTTCGAGAGTTTTTTCTGAAATTTGCTACACGTGACATTTTCTTACAGTTTTGAAATATGTGACAGATTTCACTCTTATAAGCATATTATGGCATTGTAGTCAATAGGCGTTTCAGCATTGAAATAATAGATAAATAGGGAGCATGCTAGATTGCCAGTTAGTGAATTTTGAACGAAATCCTATGGAATCATGTCGCATGAGATTTGAGCATCATTTTACATACATACATACATAAATGTAATGATATTTCCCAGTGTACTCAAATTATTCAAAAGGGGCGGTAAATTCGATATTAACGGGGTGGGTATTTCTTTCTCTCTCTCTCTCTCTCTCTCTCTCTCTCTCTCTCTTTTCGGAAGTGGCAAATAACAGCCAGACGCAAATTCCATTAAACGTGCTAAACCAAGTTGAGTCATGGCTAAAACGCACTTTATAAAAATTAAAAGTATATACTGATATACCTACGTGTAATGAAGTAACACGTAGCTTAGTGACAGATTAGGTGTGGTCCAAAGTGAGCAGCGAGAAAAGCAATTTTCCCGCCACTGCGTCTGGCTGTTCCATTCGCCACCCCGAAAAGGCAGCTTTCATTCAACAATAATATCCTATTTCGAATATTAACGGTGTAATTCGCATACAGTAAATTGTTAAAACACTTTTCAGTTACAAATATACACCCAGATTTCCTTTTATTTACCTAAAACTTATACATAGCGTAACTACTTAATTAAAGCCCGAGACGCGGTGTTACCATACGCGAGGACCATAGGCGGGTGGACAGATGGAAAAAAACAGAGTATAGTATGTCACAGATACCAAAATTATAATAAACGTAATAACAGGAAAGAAATTAAACTTCCACAGAACCGTGGACCCTCGGTGGATTTTACAGGGGACATAAATGTAGCAGGTATATGATCGTGAAGTTATCAGGAAGACTTCAGAAATGGTAGAATGTTATCAGATCTGTATTGATCTTAAATTTCTTTCTCAAGTCGAGATCCAACTCAAGAACTCCCGGATGAGAGACGAAAACAATACTAACAAACTCGCAGAGGTTATGAACAGTTGGAAATGAAGGGCCATCATAGTATGTACCTAAAAGACACAGTATTCCATACCGACTCAAAAGAGAAACTCATTTTCGTTTACCATGTGATTGTGCTTTAATTTCTATTATTAATATTAGTATGGTAAATGGAACACGGTAGAAAACAGCTAAATAAAGAAAAATAAAAAATAAAAAATAAAAAACGGGAAAGCAATAATTTTCCCTTTCCCAAAGAAAAACTGTAAGTTCTGAAATGCTTCCTATTGTAAGGAATCCAATCCTTTGAGATTCCGCTCTCGAATCCTTTTGGAAATTCTTCAACGTAAAAATAAACGTGACCTTATCCCTTCCCCTAATCTCATTCCGTGGCTCATGGATGTGTTTCACAAATATGGCTCCTCGGGACTTCGACATCAAGGATTGAATTTGTTTATCTTTCAGTGTGTTCTAGAAAAATGAGAGACGGGGGAAGAGATCCGGGTGAGATGATGATAAAAGGCTATTTTCATATAATCTGAAGGAATTTGATTGTATTAACCGCAAAGGAAACGCAATAAGTGCCTGGATAGAGATATGCAATCGGACGGCCAAGAAAAGTAATTATTACCACTCATGGAATGAAAGAGTATAATTACCATGTAATATCCTGATAACAATTCACCCAAATATGCATAACCTCATAATAAAGACGAAAACGCATAGATTTCTACCTATCATTTTCCTGGGGTATTCTCTTATATATATAATTTTAATATATTAATATATATATATATATATATATATATATATATATATATATCTATATATATATATATATATATATATATTATATATATACCCCCCGTATATTATAATAATATATATATATATATATATATATTATTTATTCCAACAGGGGTTCCAAGCAAGACAACATCTCACATGATCAATTTATTAAGAGACGTTTCGTGCCCCAAGACATTGGCACATCATCAGTCTGGAATAAAATTTATTCTTTTAAAAAACATGGAACCAATAAAAAGTATAATCCAAAAATATGAATTATTAACAGAAGCTTACATGCATTAGAGGACTACCTATCAGTTCAGAGAAAAAGAGCAGAATGACTAGAAACGTGAGGACCGACCGAACTACACTTCAGGCCAACGAAAGGGGAGTGGCAGAGACGTAATTGTTTAAATTAGGTGATAGGTGTTTGATGTAGTGACTCAAGTGTTGTTAGAAAGGATGCTTGGGTTGTTGAGGTAAGGATAGAAAAATGTGTTTTTTCCATAGGAATCTTACACTTTGAGGCATGTGTTCGAATACTCGAGAGTTCGGGATTTGATATGCTAGATCCCGTCCTATAGCTGAGTCCCATGTGACTATAATAACGGACTTGCAACAATCTCCGTGTTGAGCCAATATAAGTACCAAGCCATCTTAGGCATTCATATTTATAGATTACATAGGACAACATAAAAAATACAGCATAGCAAATTATTTTTTGTTGACATGCAAAACACATTGAATAAAGTAATAGAAACCAAGGTACAATATTAAAATATAAATTACTTTAAAAAAAAAAATTATTAGTCTCAACGACGTTCGGTTACTGTATGTAAAATATATCTCATGTCATATCATATAAATATATTATCACAAACTCCATTTTTATTGTATTTTATCCTTTTGAACCATGAATTAAATTTTAACAACCGAACATTTTTCCTATAAGTGTGTCATGCTGGATGAATAACATTGCAATGATCCCAAGTGAGTACTTACTCTGAAAGTGATTGCATAATCCACCCTGTAGGGGTTGTCATCACGGACGGCATTCCCATTTTTATCCCGAGCAACGCCGGGTACATCAGCCAAAAACTTATATATCTGCAAGATATATCTACAAAATGAATTGCTTCTAACACTGTGATCGCACCTGTACCTACTGATGCTTACAAAATGTTTGAAGATCTGTATATAAAACCTATGCAATATCAATAAACATAAATGATCCTTTTTAAACATATTTACTTAAATTCTTCACAACACAATATTGAGAGAGAGAGAGAGAGAGAGAGAGAGAGAGAGAGAGAGAGAGAGAGAGAGAGAGAGAGAGAGGCAAGCAAACACATTCCAAGTGCGCAGTTTATCACAACATGAGGCATATCTGTGTATATACCCCGTACACCAGTAGAAATAATGTAGGAAAGAGAAAGAGAATGAGAGAAAATTGGGCCCACATTTATTGCATATTTTCTTAACATGATATAAAAAGAGGAAAGCATTGTTCTTATGTGTGTGCATGTGTTTGTTCTCCAGCCACCCTCGCAATCATAGCCAGGAAAGTGTCAGTCAACATGAATGTGTTTGTTCATTCATTCACCCTCCACAAACAAGAAAGCCTTGGTCTGCTGTCCATTAAGCCTACATTACTTGCCGGTAAGTGCAAAATATGTTCATCCTTTTTATCAGAAAAGCAACAAAATCCAGTAAGTTGAGGTGCCAATACACTATATATATATATATATATATATATATATATATATATATATATATATATATATATATTATATATATATATGTATATGTATATATATATATATATATATATATATATATATATATATATATATATATATATATATGTATATATATATATATATATATATATATATATATATTTATATATACATATATATTATATATATATATATTTATATATATTTATATCTATATATATATACTATATATATATAGACATTTTAACGGTCGGAAATATCAGCATAAAATTAGAGAAAATGAAGCAAAATAGAGAACAAGATGATAGACCTACTTCAGTGCTCTTTTGTTGCTTCTGAATTCTCTTCTTACGTCCGTTGCTCTCGGGCCTGACTCGGCAATGGTACTAGAGTGAGTCAGTACAAAAGAAAATAGTGATCTTGACCTCTTCGTTTTGAAGAGGCGATGAACACATGAGAATCATGAAAACGAATATAGATACTGGCGAAACAAATAAAAAGTTAAAGAGATTATAGCAACCGTAAAATAAATAATTATGTTAAAGAACAACTTTAGCCAAGAAAAGGATAGCTAAAAGTAATAAGAACAATAGAAAGAAAAGAGATAAAGTTAAATGTATAATAACACTGTTTAGAAGAAAAACTGCTAAATAAATAACCATACCGTTTAAGGAAATGATAATTATTCAATAGATAATATAAATTGTAACAGTATAACGATAAAATGAATAACGTACACTGTGGAAGGAAAAATAAAGATGGTAAAGAACAGTAACCAGAATTATTTCAAACGTAAATGGAAAAAGAATGCCGGTTAATAGAAATCACAACTCGGTAAAAGATAAAAGAATAGCAATAAAACGAATAACAAACAAAGAAGACAAAAACAAAAACAAGAAGTGAGAGGCCAGACGAGGGGAAAGCAACAACAACGAAAGGAATAACAATCACGGCATCATGGTAAAAGATGAAAGAGGTAAAAGGTCGAGTAACCCTTGAGCACGAACTTGGAACATTTTTGAAGTCATATCTCTCTATCGTGCCCCGACCTCGATTTTACCGAGAACTGAGCTACCGAATCAAGGGTAAGACCCAGGTTAAGTCACACTCGAGATTTGCTGGAGGCAAAGTAATAATAAATGGAGTAATTTCTTCTTGAATTCTATGAAAGGAACTCGTCTTCTTATACTTTTCATCTATAGGTGACTCTCATAATTTGAAAATAAGGGTTTTTCCTAATACTTTGATAAGTCATTTTCTTATACTTAAAAATAGATGATTCCTTTGTATTATTTCAAACCAAGTAAATTCTCTTTTACTTTAATAAAAAGTAACTCATCTTTCATCTTTAAATAAATCCTATTTCAGGATATTTGCAGATATATTTTTGCACAATATACCCTCCCATATAGCATCAAGACTCTTCCTCAATAACATCATAGAGTTGTTTTGATAACTTGTCTATACTAGAAAATTCCAAACTGACCTCTGCATTGTTATTCTCAGTTTGAACGTAAATATTTTCGAACATAATGCTGGTTATTCAGAGTACTAATGCTAATTCTCGTTTATTTTCGTCACCATTCGAAGACGATTATCCTTATTTAGCGCCTCACCATATTTCCAGAGGGAATAAGCTGAACAGATGAGAGCATGTGCCGTGTTGATTTGATTGGCCTGGTGACTGGCATGAAGCCATGTTTTTTTTTTCTCTCTTTTTTTTTATTCACTGTCTTAAGGAAATTTAAAGAGGCTTATACCCTGCCCTGTGGTGCTATTCTTTCGGTTATTACAACCGTAAACTTAGCAATTATTCGACACTGGAAACCAAGAACCATTTAGCTTCCACATGCTATATCTAACTATAGCCGACTGACTTGGTTCACTTAGCAAAGGCAGATGCAACACCGAGACAAGACGAGCTGCGATGATGTCACATTTTGCCACCACTCACGAATGTTAAACTTGTATATCTAGAACTTCCCTATCTCCTTCCATCTGAATGTTTAGCATGGTCTTGTTTGTTGCTATACGCACAGCCTATTTCTGCCAGATCCCGATGTGTTGCATTTGTATCTTACTCTGTTGTTGTCCATGAGACTGAGTTCCTTTAACTCTGGTTTCTTGTCTTGCTTCTCTGTGTAGAGTTGGAAGATGGTTCCTATGGTTCTGTACGCCATTGATAGCGGTCTAAGTGTAATCGATGTCCTACTGGTATAGATTTCACTTGAAGGTCTGCATTCTTCTTCGGAGTAAATAAATTCATAAATCACATAGGCATTCATTTCCTTCGACGTAGGTCTACAATATACCCGCATGTTTATGTTGGTATACGGGGCTAGTGGCTTAACTCCCTTCTTAACAACCTCCTTGATGATGTTGCTGTTGTATTTGTTGTTGAAATTGATCTATTATTAAATTATTATAATTATTATCATGTTGTTCTGTCTCTTTGTTAGGTGGCCCTGTTTCGTGTTTTTGTTGGTAGAAACAGTTTAAACTTACGTATTTCTGATTGTATCATTTTATCGTCGAATCTGCTGTTTGTGAGGACCCGACACACATACATATATATGCCTTGGGTCGCTCACCTCTCCCATTAATGTAACGTCCGACATTATTTGTCTTTCTGTATACCTCCGTGTCATATTTTCTTGACCTGTACTTACCCATATGTCTATGAATGATTGTTTGTTGTCTATTCTATGTTCTATAATGAATTTTTCTGGAAAACTGTCTCAGTTTATGTATATTTTGTTTGTTGTTTATTGGGATGCAATGTCTCTAGTGCATCTTGCGTAGATTTCAGGCTTTTCATGGTTAATGAACACGGCGAGCTCTAAATTGGCCATGTGCATCTCTATCATTAGGACGCCCAGGAGGGAACACATAGATCTACACCGTCTACTGGCCAGAATCATTCGGCCTTGTGGGAGTAAAATGGTGCTTCTTTTGTGCATGCCTCGAGCATGCTCCTTCTGGTCTTTTCTCGGATTTAGGGTGAGGTTGCTTGTGAACGGTACCTGCAATTTAGGGATGTTTATGACGTTACCTAGTAGCATATTAGTAAACGAGCTTTCGACTTCCACTGATGCCATTTCCTTGGTTGGGTTTTTAGTTTTCAAGATGTCAATGAATTCCGTTATTAATTTGTGCGTATTTCATTGGACCATTCATGGTCTTGGGGATATGATTGCTGTGAGTGTGCTACCGATTTTATGGGTTTTAACTGTGCCATAACAATATCCGGAACTGAAGTCCCCCACGATGTTCAGGAAAATGTTCTTATGGCACTGTTTATTAGCACCCTTTGCTAGTCGGGCCATTTTCTTCTTTAATTGTTCTGTGTGGTCTTTCTTGATTTTAATGAATATACATGATTCACACATATATACAATTCTTTTACTATCTGATTCGCTCTACCTGGGAATTAATATATTTTCATATATGTTAACCGACGGGTAATTTTGTAGTTAATAAGAAATTCGTCGGATCATGGGCTTAAATCACGGAACTAAGAATTCAGGACGTACAGTGACGCTCTTTACTCACTTGACCATCAAGAGGGGTCTAAGTTGATTCCGATTCTCACAAACGAATCACTGTCGCACTCAGGTCTTCGTTAATAGAGTCGATATCCATCCACCCTGACCATGATAGTATTGTAGTGCGTTTGTTGCAAGTAGCCAGGTTATGAATCTTATCACATCACCTTGATTCATATGCACGCATTAAGGTACAATGTCCTTTTATATCTAATTCGCTTTACCTCGGAATTAATATATTTTCATATATGTTAACCGAAGGGGAATATTTTAGTTGATAAGAAATTTGTTGGCTCATGGGCTCGAACCACCAAACTAAGAATTCAGGACGTACAGTGATGCTCTTTACTCACTAGACCAGGGGTTCCATAGGGTACATGTACCCCCAGTGATGCATTTGTACTCTTCAGGGGGTGCATTGAAAGTGAAGGAATAGCCAGTTCTGTGCAATACATGGTGCAATCTGGATTGAGAATATACAATGGCATGTCGTTTTTTTTATTTCTTCATTTTAGTAGGCAAAGATTTATTTAAGTTATATCAAAGGTAGGGTGAATTCCATTTATTTTTAACTACTATGGAGATTCCCGCGGCTGTAATCTGTACTAATCTGCACCCATGACTGGCGGTACCGCCACGGTGACCGGCTTGAGTCACTCAGTCCTACTGACCCTCACAATTATTAAAGTTATGGCAACATTAGTTTCATTGTATTTCTTTTTAATCCTCAATTTTCAGGTGTACACAGTAATCTATATAAATGACCAAGGGGTAAAGAAGAACAAAAAGGTTGGGAACCCCTGCACTAGACTATCAAGAGGGGTATAAGTTAGTACCGACTCTCACCTAGGAATCCCCGTCGCGCTCAGATCTTCGTTATTAGAGTCGATATTCACCCACCCCGACCATGATAGTCTTGTAGTATCTTCGTCGCACGTAGCCAGATTATGAATGTGATCACATCACCGTGACTCATATACACGCATTAAGCTACAAATCTCCTTTAATATTTAATTCTTAAAATTCTGTAAAGAAATATTTTAAAGGAAAACAATTATTTCAAGAACTCAATTTCGCTGCGGAAGGCTTACCAAGATGAAGTCAGAGTAGGGCCCTCTGGAGGAGAATGAAAACAACATTTAATTTAAAATTTAAATGACACCCGCTTTAAAAGTTAGTACCCAAGCCAGAAAAGGTGCTCTTTACTTTTGTATTGATTGTTTTTTGTTTTCCTTTCCTGCTTTACTTTGTTTCCTGGGTTGCCCGTTATTATTTGTTTTAGTGAACAAGTCCACAGTAGTTGGCCGAAGGCTTTATGTTTTTACACATATATTTTTAGTATACTATATAACTTTTTTGGTTGTTGATCAACTTCTTATTAGTTTGACAATATTTTCTAAATCCTCTGCGTTCTTCCAAATTCAGTTGATGGACACAAAACGAAGATTAACTCTTTGTTCCATTTACTGGTTTACACAAATTCACAGCTGTTGCGTCACTCGTCGCGACCTCTTCAGAGTGTATTATCTGGACATGTTATTGTTTTAGATTAAGCTGGCCTTATGCCAGCACGGGCTCTTGCTCGTAGAGCAGCCCGTAATAATCTGGACATAGCGTCCTGTTGTTTTGATACAAAATGAACAATTTCAATTTATTTAGTTATATAAGTTGCAATATGAGAGAATTCATAATATAACATAACTTAATTTGTGAAACAAAATGGAAACAAAAACAGCGTGTTCTGGTGATAACGAACGAGACAGAATTAGGAAAGCAGGTATACGGATTACGGGGATAGGAAGAGTGGAGAGGGAGGGTTGGGTGGTTGGAAGGTGGGGGGGGGGGGGGGGGGGGGGGGGGGCGCCTGAGTAGGGGTTGAGAAAGCGGGTGAGTTAGTTGTTGTTTTGGTTGTTTTCTGTTTTCGTTGTATGTCGTAGGGTGTCTGTTAGATGGGAGTGATCTTTCTGTTTTTAGTTGTCTGTTCAATGTAGGTTTGTGCAGTAAAATACAAACAGATTCATCTATGATTAATCTATGGCGACTACTATGCTCTGACCAGATTATATCTGTATTCTTTACTAGTTCTTGTGTCGTGGGTTTGCCGTTGTGATGGTCTATGTAGTGTTGGTGGATGGATCCATTATTTTGTAGGCGTCTTTTTAGGGTTGTGGAAGCATGACGGACGTACGTTTTTCGGAGGACTAGCACATCCTCTCTGGACAGATAAAACGGAAACCGACGTCTGTAGGTTCTCCCTTGTCTGGCTTCGGTACGGTATTATTTCTTATTATGAGAGATGATGTCAAATTGGGTTTACAGTAGCGATTTTTCTTTTTCCTTGGATTGCGGGATAAGATTAGTCCTAATCAAGGGACCCCTGGAATTCCCCGCATTTTCAATTATCAAAAATTGCACATGATACCTAGTTTTGCTCCTAGTTTTTTTATGTGCTTAACATTACTAGATATGCAGAAATATTACTGAAGATTGACTGTCTTATTAATTCCACCTTATGTTTAATTCCAGCATACACTTTGTTTCCAAGGAATTAGAACAAGAGCTAAAATATGCTTCGTTTACTATTTTATTTTGTTCTGCTTCCAAATTCCAATGCGAATGACAATGTAAATTATAGTTCATTATCAATCATAAAAAAAATTCAAATTTTTTTCATTTATACTCAGTAAAATGAAAAGAACACTTAATGACAGAAAATGCAGTAAAAATAAATGAAAAATTAAAAGAATGCATTCTTTATTTATCACATGAGCTAAATGATTAAGAGGTTTCTCATAGAATAAGATCCTATAAAACACGAGCAATTTCTCATAAAATAAAAGCAATAATAAATGACAGCAAATCTAATTAAATTAATTAATCAACATGAAACATATATTCTGCATTCATATGTAAACTAAAATGATTAACAAGCATCATGACTCAAAGATCAATGAATATGAATCTATATATATATATATATATATATATATATATATATATATATATATATATATATATCATATATATATATATACATATATATATATATATATAAATATATATATATATATATATATATATATATATATATATATATATATATATATATATATGGGACTGCTTCGCGTGACTACCGTCCCAACTATAGAAGATAAAGCATTAGGTAAACAGTAATACTACTTTTCCACTTGATAAATAAGGAATATGTTCCTCTTGAAATATCTGCAAACTTGTACGTAATTTATTGTCACAGTTTTATATCCCTATCCTCTATAGATTTAGCTACTGAGATAAACTGGTAACACTGGAAAAGACGCTTTATCTTCCCTCCGCGGACATTTTTGACAGGCCTTCTTGCAAAAGTGTTGCAACTTGCAATTTTGCAACTAGCAAGATGCTGTTGATGGGAAAATACAATTCACTGAAAATATAAAGTATTTTATATAAATATCAAAACAGTGACATAAATTAGACATCTATTATTATCAGACAGATAATGGCATAAATTGTCTGCATGTACGGTATATGCGCATATAAACAAAACAACAACTCCACAACCCTCCTGCAGTCAAATTTGTCCCTAGTTTTGCACTTAATTTTATCCCGTGGTTTCCCGAGATGCGTGAAAATATCCCGTGATTATAAAACCTTGAAAATTGTCCGGGATCCCGGGAAACGAACCGTAGTTTATAGTAAATCAGTACATTGATCTGTTCGAAGGGGGCTTTAGGTGTTATTCCTCTCTTGATGATTGTGGTGATCACCTTTTTATCTTCCTCGAATCTGTCATTGTATTCAGTTCTTGATGAATGATGATATTCTTACCGTCGTCACCTGGTTTCCTGGTTTCGTTGGTGTAGAACTGTTCGGTTCTTCTTGTTACATCTCCGATCAGTTTATCTTTGCAGCCATTATTCGTCAAGAGCCGTTTGACTCTCGATTTCCAGGTGGGTCTCGCTCCATGTGGAGCAGTGAGTTATAGCTCCTTTAATGTAGACGGTATAGCAATGGGGTCCCCACTCGGAGTCCTTTTTGCTAACATTTACATGGACCACGCTGAAACATCAACTTCTATTAGGAATAAAAAACCACGCATATACGCGAGGTATATTGACGACATTTTCATGACAATGAAAGACAAATATGAAGGCACAAAATTATCAGAAGAATTTAAAAAGAATCCCTCTCTAAATTTCACTGTAGAATTTAGCAGAGAAAATACCATTCCTTTCCTAGACTTCCTCATGACACAAAGAGAGCAAGCTTTCGACACCAAAATGTACACAAAGGCAACAAACGCGGGGCGGTGTCTTGACGCACTTGGGGAGTGCCCGGCAGCTTATGAACGATCGGCAGTGGACGCCCACATTAAACGAGCCAAAACCCACTGCTACACATGGCGCGAGACCCACCTGGAAATCGAGAGAGTCAAACAACTCTTGACGAATAATGGCTTCCAAGATAAACTGATCGAAGATGTAACAAGAAGAATCGAACAGTTCTACACCAACGAAACCAAGAAACCAGGTGACGACGATAAGAATATCATCATTTATCACAGGACTGAATTCAGTGACAGATTCGAGGAAGAGAAAGAGGTGATCACCAACATTACTATGCCGATCAGTTCCTCGCATACATTGATGAAATACATCTTAACATTAAGGTCACATTAGAGAAAGGAAAAAATGGCCATTTACTATTCTTGGATGTTTTGGTGTCTCGACACAATGACAGTTTTAACACTTCTGTTTTTAGATAAAGACTTTTACTGGTCTGGATTCAAATTTTTATAGTGCGTGTTTTTTTAATCTTTAACGCAAATCAATTTTTACACTACTTCATAGAGCTTATGCTTTAATTAACCTCCTCCCGGGACTAATATCATAAAGAGGTATTGTTCTTGCACAAATATCTTTCTGATAACTGATTTCCATCCCATGTTTTCTTTAAACATTGTAAGAATTTCTTTAATAAGAAACTATCCAACCCTCCGGCTATTAGTACAGTACCTCGCAAGAAAATTTATTCCAGTTTTCCCTATATCCATGATCACAAATTTAGACGTAATTTTAATTCTGCAAAAAAGAAAAATTTTAACATGCTATACGTGATTTTAATATAAACACACACACACACATACAGTCGAGTCATTATTTACATTCAAAGACAAAATCTGCTCAATTATGCAATCCTAAGTTGTGTATAAATACACTTGTCCTAAATGTAATTTAGGGATTTACGTCGGATCAACAAAACGATTGCTTAAGGTCAGAGCTGATACTTTTAAGGGTGTTAGTCATCATATAGGTTGCAGATTGTCCAATCCGGAATTTTCTAAAATTAGATATCACTAAGTTTTTTTAATTTTAATATTAATTATGCTGACTTCTCTGTTTTAGGACAAACTAACTGTTTACACGAACTACGTATTTTAGAATCATTATTTATTAAGCAGCTAGTTCCCAAATTGAACTGGACACCTCCTCAGTCCAATTGTAGTACCTCTCTTGAAATGCTTTCTTCGCCGCTTTCCTTCCCCTTTCACGTCATTCCGTTTTGAACTTCAGTATAGCAGGTGCTTCGTTGGAATTGTTTTGTTTATTGCATAGTTTCAGTGCATCAAGACTCTTATAGTCATTGTTTTTATTCCACTATTTTGTTTTTGTAGGTATGTGTAACAGATTATATAGATATATATATTATATATATATAAATATTAATATATATTATTTATATATATATATATATAATAATATCTATATATATAATTATATATTATAATATATATATATATATATTATATATATATATATCCTGGCTCCAGACAGGATTCTAAAATAGGTAGTTCGTGTAAACAGCTAGTTTGGTCTTAAACAGAGAAGTCAGTATAATTAATATTCACATTACAAATTTTTATTGATTTTTAATATTAGAAAATTCCGGGTTGGACAATGTGTTACCTGTACGATGACTTAACACCTTTATATGAATCAGCTCTGACCTTAAGCAATCGTTTTGTTGATCCTACGTAAGTCCCTAAATATAACAGCATCGGGAAGAATACTGTAGGGGTAAGACATCACTGGCACTGAACGGGGTGTGTAGGGAAGCGGGTTGGGAAGTTTATATATATATATATATATATATATATATATATATATATATATATATATATATATATATATATATATATATGTGTGTGTGTGTGTGTGTGTGTGTGTGTGTGTGTGTGTGTGCGTGTGTGTGTGTATATAGTAAATATTGTAACAATATTTGTTTATTTGTTTTCACGCAAATACCTAACAACCCTTTCAATAGGTTGTTCAGTCTTTTGGATAATTACTCAAAGGAATTGGTCGGAAGCTTGTTTACTTTAATTTTGTTCTTTGTACCAGTTTTTAGTTAGTTCTTGCCTGACTCCTGCATGGGTCCTATTATTATTTTTTCCCGTCCTCCGACCAAGGTTTCTGAGTTGTGGGGTAAAGTTGATTGTTATATCTTGATATTTATATTTAAAGTGAAGTTTTTCCCGATCTTTGTTAGTTTTGTGTGTATTGGGCTTTGGTTTATTGTTGGTTTTGTTTAATGATATCGAATGATGATTGTCTTTGTTTGTTTATTTATTTATGAAATGTGTTATCAGTATAACCCTGTCTTTTTTAACCATCTTTTTGTAGCAAATCCATACTATGAAGCAGGTCATATAAAAGTTGTAGTCAGAAAGAGTTTTGTTACAAGTGGGGGGCCTGTCCGGGATTCTGTTAACTGTTTATTATTGACCCTTTGCCTGATAACTTGGAAGCTCTTCTTTCTTACATCGTTGCTTGTTCTTGCACTGGTATTGCTCACGAGAACCCTTGTATGACATTGCCGTCATACCATATCATTTGGTTATATCCTAATGATCCTATTTGAACTTATGATTCTCTTAATTCATTCCTGACAGTATTAACCCCAGTTTTGAAAGCCGAATAGCTTTTGCCTTATGGGAATTTGTTGGAGGATCATTATTTTTTTCAGAATCAGTAAATATTGTAAAGCATGCCTTTCGATGTGCACAAATTTACAGGTAACCCCTCCTTGGACTTAATCGCCGATAATTTGCCTTGAAGGGATGACTGGATATATCTTGCTAGACATTATCACGTGCAGATTAAGTCTGGAATGAAATTAAGAGAAGTGTTATCCATAATCTTGTGCTTAATAACGTTTTGCCCGAGGATGCTCTTTATTTGTGCAAGTCTGATGCAGTTACAAATCTGGAAGCTACTAGTAAGCAAATACTGGAAATGGATGCTGCTCAAGAGCGAGTTTCAAATTGAGAAACTTAAGTAAGAGAACGAGAAGTTTACCCCCTTGAAAAGGAAAAATTGGACAAAGAGCTTGAACTCGCTAAGCTGAAGAGCCAACAGTGTTCGCATAACGTTACGTCGGAAATCCTTCCTTTTGATGTGGCTAAGGTAAGTAGGTTAGTACCGAAGTTTGAAGAGTCAGACCCGGAGGCTTTCTTTAGACAATTTGAGAAGACTGCAACTACTTTATCTTGGCCTAGGAGTATTGGTTGGAAAACGGGCCCTTGTTTATGCTAATCTTGCAGTAGAGGAATCAAAAGATCATGAATTGGTGAAAACGACTATTATGGCAGCTTATGAATTAACTGTTGAAGGATATCGTCAGTAATTCCGAATGCTACAGAAACTCCCTGGTAAAACTTACGTGGAGTTTGCAAATGAGAAATTTAGAGCTTTTAAGAAAGGGTTAGGGTCATCTTCAGCAAATGATTTTGATACTTTGTGTACCTTTGTAGTTATGGAAGAATTTAAAAGATGTATACCCTTAACTGTTAAATCGTATTTGGAAGATCGGGAAATAACTTTGCTTAAAAGGCTGCCATTGCAGCAGATTCTTATACTCTATCCCATAAAGCTTAAAACCAGTCGGTTGGTGGGAAATATTTTCATGTAAAGTCTGTCTCTGTCGGTTCCCCTGGGCCTCAGAATGGTGATGTTAATAAGCTGTCTCAAAGTGCCTGTTCAACGAGTAACAAATCCGATATGTCCTGTTCTTATTCTAAGAAGATAGGTCACAGTATTAATGATTGCTGGTCCAAAAACTGTAAAAAGTCGAAGCATTTCAAGCCCTTAACAGTCCAGGACCACAATGATACGGCTCAGCCCCACTTGACTTTAAAAATTCAGTCAAATACACAACCTAAATATATTTTGAGAAATCAAAGTAGTAAGGACGAAATGTCTGCAGATAAAGACGAAAAGGATCGTTTTAAAGGATTTAGATTTAGTGGTAAAGTTTCCTTAATAGACTGTGGAGATTCCATAAATGTAACTATTCCTCGTGATATAGGGTCAGCTCAGAGTATCTTAGTAGGTGGTTGTCTTCCAGGTGTTGAGAAGTCGTTCATAGGTGAACGAGTCTTGCTGAAAGATTTGTCAGGAAATCCTAGTCTCCCATTGGCCAAAGTAAGTAAGCTGATTTCAGGTCCAGTAATTGTTGGAGTGATATTTCAGCCATTACCAGTGAATGATGTACAGTTTTTGTTGGACAATGATCTTGCTGGTACACTTGTTGTTCCTGACCCGTAGTTGTAGAAAGCCCATAACTGGACGATCCCTCAGCCGATATCCTGAACGAGTTTCCTGGTTTATGTCCCAGTTGTGCTGTCGCTCGCTCACAAAGTAAGAAGGTTTGTAAAAATAATGAAGAAACCTGCTCATCCTTTGATTATCTTCAATTGCCCTTTAGTAGAGATAGCTTGACCAAGGCACAAAGGATTGATCCTACATTAACTGATTTTTTAAATAAGGCTGTCGACAACAAGGATCTTGTTACTAATCATGGTTTTTTTTTCTCTCTCTCTCTCTTTAATGAGGAGGTTCCGTCCTGTAGATTATCTAGCTGAAGAATGGTCGGAAGTACATCAGGTTATGCTCCCAAAATGTTTAAGAGATAATGTGATGTCAATGGTTTATGATGGGATACAAGGTCATTTAGGAGTTCACAAGACTTTCCAAAAAAATCCTCTCATTTCTTTTGGCCTGCCATGTTTGCCAACTTGTCGGTAAAGTGAATAAGCCCATTCCACCTACTCCTTTATCTCCTATACCTGTGGTAAGTGAACCATTTTATGATTATTGTGGATTGTGTGGAACCTTTGCCTAAGACAAGGAGAGGAAACCAGTATCTACTTACTATTATGTACAAAACGACAAGCTATCCCGAGGCAGTTCCCCTTAAGAATATTAAATCTAACTCTGCAGTTCAGGCCTTGTTAAAATTTGTTACGTATTTTGGCTTCCCAAAAGCTATTCAGCATGATCAGGGAACAAATTTTACTTCAAAGATGTTTGTTGAAATAATGAAAGGGCTTGGCATAGATCAATGTATTTTATCACCCTGAGTCACAGGGAGCTCTAGAACGTTTTCATCAGACTTTCAAGACAATGGTCAGAAAGTATTGCTTTGAGACATAGTCAGAGTGGGATGAAGGTTATCAATATCTAGTATTTGCTATTAAAGAAAGTAAGCGTGAGTGTTTAGGTTACTCACCTTTTGAATTATTGTTCGGGAGAGAGAGAAGAGGGCCTTTAAGAATTTTAAAAGAATCTTTGCTTTTGGAGGAACCACCAGATACAGTACAGTCATTTACTCAATTTTTTGTGAAATTAAAGACTACTTTGGCTCAAGTTCAAGCTATTGCCACTGAAAATTTTAGAGAAAACCAAGTTAAAAGGAAACATTGTAATGGTGATAAGAGTAAGGTAAGAACTTTTCAACCTGGTGACAGGGTTTAGTTTACATGCCTGCTTCAGGGGGTCCTTTTGAAGCAAAGTATTCAGGTCCTTACCTTATTAAAGAAAAAGTGGATGAACTTGATTATGTAATAAGTATTCCTAATAGGAGAAAAGATTCAAGAAAGATGCATGTTAACCTCCTTAAAAGTTATCACGGTAGAGCGACAGAGACAGACTGCTCACACAATGATGTAAGCGGAACTCCCTTTAAGAATGTAGTGTCAGGCATGAAACCTTTGTGTTCTCTAGCTGGAGTTAGGAGTGAAAGGTTTTGAATACCTTGTGAAAAATTCTGAAGTTATAAGAAATCTTGGTGACAAGAACCACATATTTATATATATATATATATATATATATGATATAATATATATATATATATATATATATATGCGTGTTCATGTGTGCGTGTGTATGTGTATTTGTATGTATTACCAAGTGAGGGTCATGTAACTAAAAATGGTTTTGGAATGAGCTCCATTGGCCCCAGCAGCAGACATTGTCAGCTGTTTTCTTTCTGTAGGTGTCAGTCGTTGTGGTTTACTCGATGCATTTCCATGCAAATTACGGAACCTCCTTTACTCGACATCTTTTTGAACGTCAAATGAATAATCCTATAATATATACCATTTGTACACATATTTTCTTCCTTGTGTAATAACGATACTCTTCGAGATAATGAACTCTGAACTGATGCTTGTATCGTCCAGGTTTGACACCGTCCCTCCCATACATATAGAGGGAGAGATTGGACAGCCTATGATAACCAAACCAGTTTGTGACGTGCACTGCTTGGCGCCATTGTTCTGTGTTGATTATGTAAGCAATGTCGTACCTCATAATCTAGTGTGAAACCTTGTACTCTTTAAAACGTGCTTTATTGGTTGTCTTTCTTCTAGACTGTCACATGATTTATGTGTCATTTACTAAATAAAATACGTACTGTATGTAAAAATAAAAATATTTAATTTTGCTTGTATATTTTTTCTACAGTTAAGCCATAAAGTTTTGCAGATATGGCAATGTTGCAATATTATGATCATGCTGCATTGACAGCCAATTTTCTCAGCAGTCTTTAAAGATTGGTAAATAATCTTTGGAGCATTTACCAAGGACTATGTGTACTAGTATATGTAGAAATAAAAATATTAATTCTGTCTGCTGTAGTTTTTATACACTTGAGCAATAAAATTTAACAATTTGTCAACGTTATGCCCCTTTCCACAACAAATTTATAGTTTCACTTTCTAGGGGCAGAACTAATCATTATCATTCTTTATACATGTGTCAAACTGACAGGTAGTAAACTTTTTCATCAGTGTGCTAGAATAGTTGCCTTCTTCAATGCTGTCATCACATGTAAGCTTTACCAATAGGCATAACAATATTAATAGCCTGATACCTATCAACCAATATTTAGTAGTCTGTGGAATCATTTCACAGAATTTTAAAATCTACTGTATCTGATGCTATTAATAGGGATACAATTAATATTGTAGTTTGCAGGTCTGTATAAATCTTGCCATTGCCACTAGTGATGTACTTGCTGGCTCGCCCCCTTCTGGTTACTTCTTGAGACTAAATCTGCTTTGGTAGCCACATTGATGCCTTTTATCATATACTGGGCTTCAAAGTCTGTTGCAGAAACTTGAGCTCATGCATACCCGGAAGTTTGGAAATGTACTTTGTCAGAAAAGGCTTCCTGCATATGTGTGATCTATTCTTTAGCACTTTACCCCTCCTGCAGTTTCTAACACAAGTAAGGTAGCAGTCTCGCTCTTTGTTCTTGTTAGGAAATCTTATACATAAAATTAATAAAAATTATTCCTGAATCTCACATGTCACATATTATGAACAACAGGCTTCCTACACTGACCTGCAGGTAGACATATTTAAGGCATATTTGATCCTATGAGGCCACTTAAAGAACTTATAGAGAAACTATTTATCTAATTACAGTATACTTGTCATTACAGTCTACATTAATTCATATTCATCCAGTTGTAATTTAGGGGAGAGTACAATGTATGTACTGTACAGAACCAGATCAAGGCATTTGAACCAAGATATAGAAGCTATTTGTACAGCTTCAAGTACAATTATTACCATGAGATACATTTATAAAGCTATGTAACAAGTCAGTCATACTTACCTATAATTCAACATATTTACATTGTACAGACTAAGTTAGGCCAGCCTGTAAGAATAACTTAGCTGTATTTCATAGTCTGTGGAGAGGGACAGATAGAAAAATCAGCATTCCTGAAGGTTATGCCAAGTTAGGCTACCTTTGCAAAGCTAAGGTTGGGTTATGGTAGGCTACCATTGGTTATTTGATGATCAACCCTGGCTAAGTATATCTTAGTTTAACCAGAGCATTGAGCTGATTAACAGCTCTCCTAAGGCAAGCCCAAAGTATTAGATTTTTATTTTAATTTTGTAATATATTTACTTATATTAACTGATTTATGATGAGTGAACTTTACTCGTACAGAATACTATTACATTTACTCTTTCCTTGTAAATCACAAAAAAATCCAAATAAGAAAATCTTAACATCTAATCATTGTACTATTTAGTTACGAATGGTAACAGCAAGCAAAGTAAGAAGCAAATATTTGTAGTATTTTAATATAACTGATTTATTTAAAACCATTACTTGACTAAAAAAGAACACCAAATTTTAAACTTGTCCTCTGACACTTGGTAATACATCATTCTTTAACTGTGCAAGTCTTGGTACTGGGATTCCGAGTAATTCATACTGAAAGTTCCTTGCATAGAATGTTTATTCTAAATGCATGTTATAGATCCTCAAAGAACCCACAATGAATTTGTCCTGTCTCTCGCACAGATGAATCCATTTGTTTCAGAGTTCTTAATTATTAGGATACTTATGAAATGTAAGATCAGAACTCGATCTCATTTTGTCGGAACCTCAAGTATTCAAGAATTTAACTTCTTTCGTTTACGTTTTTGTTTTGAAGGTTGGTTTTTATTACCTGAATATACAAGGATGAGGGAGTATCAAAAGGGAACGCTCTTTGTTATCATCATCATCATCATCAATATCCCTGATTTTATTTTCATAGCTTTAATGATTTCACGTTTCTCATTTTTTTTATTGTAAAGTTTAGGACTTTGTCACTGGAACGGAAAAGGCGAAAGGGACTAGAGGAGGAAATGCGCCATTATTACGTATTACTATCATTACTATTATTATGGCTTTAACAGTCCCAGTTATTCCATTCTTTATTTCGAAGTTAAGGACTTAAGTGCTGCATTTGACATGAAAATATTCTTCCTTAGCGCCTCAGCGTCGGAGGTTATGCCGTTGGTTGGTTTGTTTCCTTGTTTGTCTCCTTTTCCATTTGTGAGTTAGTAGGACTAGCAAAAGCTGTCATGTGGATGATCACGAAAATATTCCCAGAGGAGCTGATGGGTGGATTGCTCGTCCTTAGAGGAGGTTTGTGGTCTGCGAACGTTCTTGAGTATTATGGATGTTGTCCTTCACGTGAATATCTTCGCATGGATTATTTCTTATTCGCCTCGTGGGCTTTTATCGTTATAACTCACATTCATGCAAATAACCCTTGGAGCCTTTCTCTTTTATATAGCTACTACACAATATAAATAAAAGGAGTTTATTTGCCCTTTCGGAATGGCTACCAAGGTCTGGAAACATGAAAAATGTGCCGGAATAAAAGGGAACCTTAAATCTTTTCCGTTTGAGAAATTTTTCACTCTAGATTTGAATAGCTTTTTTTTCTGACAACATAGGATAAGCCTGTTTTTTCTCGTGTTTTTTATATCTGTTTTTGTCTTGAATGTAAAAGGAATTATTCTTTAATTTACTTTCCCCTATTTGTTAATGAAATTCCACCTTCCGAGTGTTAGAAGCATTTCACCACATATATCTCAGCGGTATGTATTGCTAATATTTACCAAATAATACGTAGCGATATTTCCCGATATAACAGTTAGTCATATTTGAAAATAATGCTGTTGATAATTCGCATTAAAGCCGGCTTTATTTTATGGAATATAGTATGTTCTTGATATTCCACTGTGTATACATTTCTAATATTTTCCTTTATAACATAAAAGTCACCAATATATCATCACATAATGTTGAATATAATACGCCAGATAAACAATGGTAATGTATAAATCGGTAAACGTTGAACACTATTTCCAGTGTAAATACTGAGGATTAACTGAGCTCCTTCTCAGTGTTTACACTGAAAATAAGAAAGCGAGTAAGAAGTTTTCCAAGGGAGAGTTGAAGAGGGCGAGAGGATAACGACCTGGCATCGACCTGTCGCTGGGTATATCCTGTCGCCAGTTCCGGTCAACATGCGCAAGGAGTTCGTAGAAATTGAAATATTAAAGAAATGTAGCATAATTTGCGTGAGAGATGGAGACGGTATATTTGTTTTATTTATTTGTTTATTTGTTTATTTATCTATTTATTATTTTTACGGGGAGGACGTAGCTTTAGAATGTGCTTACTGAACACTGTCAGCAACGTTGTTGATTCTATAAAAATTACAGTAGATAAAAAAGATAATGACACCATTTCTTACTCAGGTCTGCTCATTTACAGGGATGTAAACATGAACTCTTTCAAATTTTCAGATTTCTGGAAAGCTGGTAACAAAAACAATGCCATTTATTATTTTCAACGGTGCTCATAAGTTACAAGCAAAGTTATTATTTATTTTGCTTTGAGGGCAAATCATAAAAAAACATGTAAACACGTAGGAATTATGCTATACAAGCAATACGAGCATTACAATCATATATATATATATATACATATATATATATATATATATATATATATATAGATATATATATATATATATATATATATATATAGTATATATATATATCTATATATATATATATATCTATATATATATATATATATATATATATATATATACATATATAGATATATATATATATATATATATATATTATATATACATATATATATATATATACATATATATATATATATATATAGATATAGATATATATATATAGATATTCGTTAAAAAAAGCAATTGCTTTAGTGGCATCAATAAGTTTCTTGCAGGTATCTTCATACCGACGAAGTTTTTTCCGATTCTCGTTCGTCAATTTCTGGTGAAATATACGCAGACTTCCTTCTTCCATTTATTGAATTTTGTCACGACAGCTGTTTCGCCTTAGGCATTATCAAGCGACTACTGACTTACAATCTGACCTTTCGGCCTTTTATTTATCTCATCGTGTGGGAGGTATGACCTCGAGGTATGGGTACTGGTTTAGTCTAGTGGATTAACAGCTTAAGGGCGTTTGTTTTAGTTTACAAAAGAATATAAAGGTACATATGTACTGCGACAATAAGATGAAGTTTAAACAGTGGTTAAATTCAAAATACAATGCCATGTGCTAGAGTTTCCTTAAATGTATGTTTAAACCAAAATTTAATATGTTACATGTTGGTTTTAGATAAAAATTACAAAAATTACATACAGGAATGAAAATGAATATAGAAATCTAAATACGGGAGTACAAATATATGTATATATTTTATAGCATGCATAAAGGTACAAGAGATAATTTCTGTTTATACATAAATGTGTATGATTTAAATTTGAGTGTGTGTGTGTGTGTGTGTGTATGTCCAAAATGGTCTACGTTGGTTAACGGTTGCTGGTTCGTGTTGGCGGGGTCTCAGCGACCTGAGTAAGGATGTTACTTGACTTTCGCTGACGCTGGGTCCTTCTCCATGCCTTCCAAGGGGCGCGATGTTCTCGGTGGATTGGGGCGCGCTGTCTGGTCCCTGTTGGCTTGGTATTCCTTCTCCTGCTGGAGGGGAGTATATGGTCCGATTCTTGTTGGACGTTCAAGGTCGGCTTCTGATAGCGATGCTCACTGCTTCCGTTATTAAGAGGCGACCGTAGTTGTCTTCTCTGTGTACGACCTGGGTGCCTTCTAGAGCTCTTGTAGAGATGGCTTCCTGTCGTGAACATCTATGTAAGTTGATGGATGGCCCCTTGATTTCTATGAGCCAGCAGACGTCTCCGAAGGGTCGTTGTAGTGTGCCCGATGTAGTTTTGGCTGTGAGGTTTACACACCTCCTCTGGACAAGTAAATTTGTAAACTACATTCGTGCACATCTCCTTCGGTCCCCCCGGAGCGGTGCTGTTCTTCATTATTAAGGCTGCTACAAGGTTGGGCTTACTATATATCCTGAGGCTTAGTTTTTTATGGTAGGGCTTTTGGGGTTACGCCTCTGTTTATTATCCCGCGTAGTGTGCAGCAATCCTCCTTGTATGCAGACCCATAATGTACACGATGGTAAATAATCAAGTTTTCTCGTTTTTCGCCATGGTGTTGGGTTGGTAAAAATTCGTCATTTCTTTTTATTGCTGCTTCGATAATTTGATCTGCATACCCGTTGTTTGTCAGCAGTTGGCGAATTCGGTCGAGTTCGTTATGTATATCTTTCCATGATGAGCTGTGTGTGAAGGTTCTGTTGACATACGCACTCACGACAGACTTTTTATATGCGTCCGGGCACTCCCCGCGTGCGTTCAAGCAACGGCCAGCGTTCGTTGCTTTCGTATAAACGGTCGTCTTAAACTGTCCTTCTTGTTGTTTTACCAGGACATCAAGAAATGGCAAAGTCTTCTGCTGCTGTGCTCTGTGGTGAAGTTGAGCACTGAGTTTCTTTTCAGAGCATCTGCTAGTTTTTTGGTATCTTCAGGCTCTTTTATTGTGACGAATATATCGTCGATGTACCGCCCATAAATCCTAGGTTTTAGATGTTCTCTAAAGGTCCTTTCTTCGACGGTGGCCATGTACATATTTGCAAAGAGGACCCCTAGTGGGGATCCCATGGCGACTCCATCTACTTGTCGAAATAATTCCCCCTGATGAGAGAGGAAAGTTGAGAAGAGAAAACGTTGGGAAGATTTCTGCATTAACAGCCCACTAGATGACCAACAAAAAGCACGTGACCTGCTTGAGTTAGAGAAGAGGAAAATACAGACAGGTGGTGACACGAGGCACACAAGAAGCTACTCATCCTCCATGGGGGCCCCGTGAGAAGTGAGGAACACAAAGATGGCTTCGTCAACCTGGCTGGAATCGACCTTAGCCCCTATCAAAGGTCCCTCCTGAACCTGGGTCTGCAGTGCCACTATTGGCCAAGAAACCCAAACCACACTGAAGCCAAGAGATAGAAACGGAGGCCCTTATAGACCGACTTTTACAACTCCGAGATGATGGTAAGCTAGAACTAACACCTACCGTCATTGATGAACTTGTTGGAGAAGCAGGACGACAGAGAGGACATTTCCGAAGCCAATTAATCACCAAGGAGATGAGGGAAGCCGCTAAAGAACTACGTAGCAACCCAGACATCATCATCGGAAAGGTGACAATCATCAGTGTACGTAGTGATGAAGAAAAGTGATTATTTTGAAAAGATGGATAGGATCCTCCTGGACACTTCCAAATTCCAACGCTTGACAAAAGACCCCACCGAGGACCTCAGAAAGAAAGTGTCGAGGCTTGTGACTAGGGCCACAATCAGCAAGACGTCGTAAATTCCCTAAGGTAAAAGGAGACTATGGGCCCGGTTACTGCTACGGAACAGTGAAAACACACAAGGCAGGTAACCCCCTAAGGCCCATCATCTCTCAGATGACATCCCCAACCTATAGGATAGCGAAAGTCCTGATGATTTGCTGGTACCTTACATACCGGGTGCATATTCACTGAAATCAGCGGTGGAGTTTATTGATCTCCTACAGGACAAAAAGGACCAGAAGACGACATTGCCTCACTCGACGTTGAGAGTTTGTTTACGAACGTTCCCGTCGAAGAAACCGATCGACATCATTCTTGATCGTGTATACAGGGTCCGAGAAGAACCCGCTGCCCATTTCCGAAGATGTCCTCCGAGAGATGCTGAAAGCTAGCACTACAGAAGCCCCTTTCCTCTCTCATCAGGGGGAATTATTTCGACAAGTAGATGGAGTCGCCATGGGGATCCCCACTAGGGGTCCTCTTTGCAAATATGTACATGGCCACCGTCGAAGAAGAAAGGACCTTTAGAGAACATCTAAAACCTAGGATTTATGGGCGGTACATCGACGATATATTCGTCACAATAAAAGAGCCTGAAGATACCAAAGAAAAAACTAGCAGATGCTCTGAAAAGAAACTCAGTGCTCAACTTCACCACAGAGCACAGCCAGCAGAAGACTTTGCCATTTCTTGATG
>NC_087216.1:43412642-43432642 GCF_015104395.2 Macrobrachium nipponense | reverse complement strand
ACGATCTCGAAACGCATTCCAGAATGAATAAGATCTTCATGCCCTTTGCCCAATGCATACACGCACATTCCTATACCGATGATTTCGTACATGTTTATACGCAAAATCTTTTTTAAATATAAATAAATATATACATTGATATCATAAGTGAGGAGTCATTCTCATTTTCAATGTCTTTGTCTGATCAGAAATCTTACAAAATTACAGAAAGGAGCTCTGGCTTACGAATACATCAAGTCAAAATTGAGAAGCTATAATCATGAATCAGATAACACTCTGAACACTAAAAAAGGAAAAATTATTGCAAGAGCAATATTAAATGGGGAAGGAAAACTGAAATGTTGCTGGAACAAAACACGTAACATTCCACGAAGAGGATTCCAGCATTATCTTTGTGGGAAGAAAGGGAGAGAATGGCCTTATACAACCTATAAAATGTCTCTATGTCAGACTTTTTTGGGCTCGGAGCCAAGCTTCAATTCTTTAATAAAAATAGAAAGGAGAGAAAACGGAAGGATTTGGAGCCATTTCGCTTCCATGTACCTTTCCTTCATTTCGTTCTTGAAGCTTTTATTTCTTCGTTCTTTTTTTGTCTTTTACGAAAATAACGAAGTATATAACAAATCTTTTGCGCAGGATATCTTCGAAGTTTGTAATCAAAGAATTATTTCCTCTATGCAACAATTTTTTCATAGTGATTGGTTTTGAATTTCTGAAGGAATTTACATTTGGTTTTGTGAAATATTTCCCTTCATTTTAATTATACTTTATAACATGAGAAAAGGCGGGGTAAAACGTGGTAATAGAAAGGGAGAGTAGATATACAACGAATGTTAAAAACTGGATATTTGCAGCCGAAAAATATAGATCATATTTAATGAAACAAATTCACTAGCATGGCCTTTCGGAGACGAAGAAATGCACGCGCCGCCATTTCTTCTTACTTGACACAGCTGGCGCCGGGGGAGTTGGCGAAAGCGGTCACCACATGGAGATATTTGAGATTTAGTTTCCATGGTGGAATTCATGAAATGAGAACGCCAACTGAAAAGGAATTCTGCCCAGACGCCGACTGAATTCACTTCGTTGAATATCTGTGAAGAAAGGAAAAGCATGAAAGAGGCCTTTTCCAAATTACCACAACAGTTCCTAAATTCTCTCTAGAAACTGCACTAATAAACCAAAACAAATGCCGAATAATACTTATATTTTTCTATTTTTTTTTTATAAAAGTAAGAACTCAAGAATCCTTTTAATTAATTATGAGAAAACAAAGTTCCTTTTCATCGTGATATATATATATATATATATATATAAATATAATATATATATATATATATAATATATATACCTATACATATATATATGATATATATATATATCTATATATATACTATATATATATATGTATGTATATAATATATATATATATATATATATATATAGATCTAATATATATATATATTAGTATATATACATATATATATATATACATATATATATATATATATATATATATATATATATATATATATAAAATATATATATATATATATATTGTATATATAATATATATATATATTATATTATATATATATATTCATGATTATAGGCGTTTTTTTTTGTTGCTCCTGCAACGGAGGCTTATTCTGACTACGATTAAAGAGGAAGATCAATCAAACCTAATCACGAATAGAAAATAAAGGGTTGGGGGAAGGCCAAATGCAGTTTAAGGGAAGAAATCGCAAGGAAACTCCAAGGGTTAAAATTACAGGGGAATGTATTTACACCTTAATGTTACTTTTCTAAATCAAGGCGTCGGCAGGAACGCTCATGACCCTCGCATAAGTCCACGTACTGGAACAATGGCAATGAGCACGCATTCGGCGACACGTATGATGATTCGCAGCATGCATTATTGGCCCCAGAACATAAAGATAAGGGAATCCGCCTTTACATCAGGGAAACTGCAGACACCTTTCTCCTGGGATCTTGCCGCGTGAGGGCACACAAATACGTGCGTAGGGAGGGCTGTCTCGCGTGCGGCCGAACTGGGTTTTGGAGGCCCGGATCTGATCCGCGCTGCGATCTGAGCGCGAGTGAGCCCGATTTCCTTGTTGTTGTTGTTGTTGAAGATTAAGCTGGCCTTATGCCAGCACGGGCTTTAGCTAAAAGCAGCCCGTAGGTCATTTGTATTTTTTCAGGTGGTTAAGGTGATCCGATTTCCTTGTGCTGGTTGGTTTTATTAATCCGGCTGACTTATCTCTCGGATCTTGGGGTCAACATCTCGGTAGTGTTGGAAAAGTACGAACAGGGGTAGCACAGGGGAAACAAGAGAGATAGGATGCACAAGAGAGAGAGAGAGAGAGAGAGAAAGGACACTCAGTGTTCGTGTTTTGCTAAATTTCGTTTTTTCATGGGGAAAGCAGAGGAGAGTCATAATATACCTCCCCTCTTAAGTCATTTCAAACCTAAACCGACTCCGGGGTGGTTTACGAGGCCGTGCCGCTAGTGGAGCTTCTGCTACGGTCAGGCATGTCATAGGGAATTCCGAGTGGAATTGGCCCTTCCTCAGCTTCCGGCGTCGGTAGCGGAGTCGAGCCGGCGGCTGCGAAGAAGTGGCCTGGACGGGGAGCTTCGATTTTGATGACTTTCTACAAAAATTAAATTCCTTGGTCCTAAGCATGAAATTTAAAGGAGAATGAGAAAACAATAACCAAATCCTCTTTTTAGATGTCTTAATCATCAGAACCAATAGCAACTATAAATTCACTGTCTATAAGAAAGTGACATTCTCACTTTCATACATACATTTTTACAGCTATCATGGCATTTCAGTCAAACTCGGCATAGCAAGTAACTTATTTTTTAGAGACCTGAGAATTTGCTCCTCAAATTTCCTTAACAAAGAACTTGAAACAATCAGAAATCAACTTATCTTGTTAAATTATCCCAAGCACACAATAGAAAAAGCCATGCATAAAGCAAAGAGCAATTTTTACAAACCTACAGAAAACAACGAAAAGGAAAAATACACAAACAAAATCATAATTCCTCACATAGATAATTTACGAGAGATCACACAAACCTTAGGCCTCTTGAACCCTTTTATATTCACTTATCCGAATACACTAGGGAAATCATTAATTAACGTGCAGCAGAAACCAGTTTCCAACATAAACGATCAGTCAGATATGGACATCATAGTTCAACAATTTTCCATCATATAAATAGCACGAAGCATATAGTCCCGCAGCCCCTACCATTGAGATACAACGAACGAGATACCGACTGTAACCCCTACTGGTATTTAGGAGTAGACTAGTAAACTGTGAAACTGACCGTCTGCCGGAAATATATGGGTGGCTTACTTAACAAGCACCACTAATTGCTTGTTAAAGTTTGGGTCTAGATCCAGCATATGAGATACCAGATGAAACTAATATATAATATATCTGCAGACTCTGCTGATTATAGAATGATTGGTGACAGACATCCTGGAGGGTGGGTTCCCCCTGACAGACGCACTGAAAAGGGAGGGGGGGCGTTAATTGGATCTAGATCCAACTTAGGAGATCCCGAGTAAAATTTACACTACAATAGCACTGCACATCCTAGAATACTGTGGTGGTAATGACAGGCGTTTTAGTGGGTGGTTACCCCCTGACACACGCCCCACAACAAGTGGGGAGGGCGAGACAGGATGTGCATCCAACATTGGAGATACCAAGTAAAATTTGTACTACAATAGCACTGCACATCCTAGAGTACTGCGGTGGTAATGACAGACATTTTAATGGGTGGTTACCCCCTGACAGACACACCACAACGAATGGGGAGGGGGAGGGGGAGACAGGATCTGCATCCAACATTGGAGATACCAAGTAATATTTGTACTACAATAGCACTACCTATCCTAGAATGCTGTGATGGTAATGCCAGACATTTTAGTGGGTGATTTCCCCCTGACAGACACCCCACAATGAGTAGGGAGGGGGAGGGGGAGACAGATTCTGCATCCAACATTAGAGATACCAAGTAAAATTTGTATTACAATAGCACTTCATATCCTAGAATGCGGTGATGGTAATGGCAGATATTTTAGTGGGTGATTTCCCCCTGACAGACAAACCCTAACAGGTGGACATGGGGAAGGGCAAGCCCTGATAATTAATATCTAGACTAGTATAGTGGGCTACTATTGATCCGTATTATACATTATCGTTATATATTTAATAAATATTTTTATCCTTTCTATATCCTTTGTATTTATTTAATACAAAAATTATTTATTTGTTTCATATAAATAACAGTCAATTGTAGGCCCATTATAATTCGGTCATATTATTTTGTCAGGCAAGCAACTGACTTCAATTATAGTACTAGCTTTAGTTTTGTTTACGAGATGAGCATTAATTTTGCGGTGGCTGGAAGACTGGCACTGTAAAGTAGCATGTAAGTTCTTATCATTATTAGATTTATTGCTGTAAAATGTCTATGTACATAACATTTGTTAAATAAGAGTAATACGCACCCATTAAATAGATAGTAATACATATGTAATATATACGTTATAGTCTGAGTACAGATCATAATAATTGCGCTATAGCCCACTCGGTTTGTTTTATCGTAGCAGGACTACCTTCCTTTGGTTTCAGCTTTCATACTAATGAAATCATCGATACATTTTTGTATTATCAGTTTTAGGAATGAATATTGTTGTTACTATAGTCAATATTTTTTTCGGCTGGTGTAGAATTCGTCAGATATAATATACCTGGCTGAGGAAGGACACAGAGGATCTCTGTTTTTTAAACACTCTCTCCACACACCAAGTTATTTCGAACATTTCCATTCTCTCAAGAAGATTGTGAATAAATATAAAGACAACAAGAGAAATAAAAAATTAGTACGATTGTGAATTTTTTTATAGTTGATGTTTAATGAGTAAGTGTTTAGCTAATTGTTAGGGTTTAGTGAGTAAGCGTTTAGTGAATGTTTATGAGTAAGTGTTTGATGAATGTTTAGTTTAGGGTTTAGTGACTGTTTAATGTGTAAGTATTCAGTGGATGTTTACTGAGTCTTTAGGGTTTAGTGAATGTTTTGTGAATGTTATTGAATGTTTATTGTGTAAGTATTCAGTGAATGTTTTGTCTTTAGGGTTTTAGTGAGTGTTTTGTGAATGTTAAGTGAACGTTTAGTGAATGTCTTGTGAATGTTAGTGTTTAGCGAATTTTTAGTACGTAAGTGTTTATTAAGTTTTTAATGAGTGGATGTTCATTCACTGTTTAGTATTTAATAAGTATTTAGGGTTTGGTAAGCATTTAGTATTCAATGCGTGCTTAGGGTTTAGTGAGTGTTTAGTGTTTAATTAATTTTAAGGATTAATTGAGTGTTTAGTAAATGTTTACCGAGTGTTTGGGGTATAATGAGAATTTAGTGAGTAGCGTTTTAAGTGTTTAGTGAGCTGGGTATTCAGTGTTTTATGTAATTGAGTGTGAGTGTATGTTAAGTGTGTGTGTGTATAGTGAATGTATGCAAGTGTGAATGCTTACTGAGTAAGTACATTGTGAATGTTAGTGTTTAGTGATTGTACTACATTACTGTTTAGTTAGCGCTTCGCTACTGTATGCAAAGAAAGTCCTGTATTTACACAGGAGCCATATTTGCACAGGAACCATTTATGCTTGACACTGCTTAGATCCAAGAGCAGATGCTTAGGCCTTGACCACAATGGTTGGAGTGCTTAGGCCTGTTTTCGTGAGGTAATTTTTCTCTGTGAAATTGGGTCAAATAATAATATTAGTAATAATGATGATAATAATAAAGATGAAAAAAGTAATAGTGATAAAATATAGTACTAAAATATAGACTGAAACCTTTCAATATGGCCTCCCGAAGTCACTCTCGGAAGGGAGATCGCCACTCCAGTGACTGATGCCCGATGCCTTGCACACAGCTGACATATTTGCACTTTCGGTTGTCCAATTTTTACAATGCGTGTTGGAGACGCATTATAAATCATATTAACAATGGTAAATACATTGAACAGACGTGAGGATATAATATGATGTTAGTGCCTGTCTACTGGATATAATGAACAATGAAAGTAAAAATATTACTGGGGAGAAAATTAGCCGAATAATGGTCATCAAAGCCAACATCGATAGAATGTATTAAAAGACATTGCATAGGCTGGCAGTGGTGCGTGCCGGCGGGAAGTTAAGAGACAGACACACTGGCTTTAAACATCAAAATTTGCGGGCAATTTTCGCCCTAATTTGCCCGTATCATTTTTAGTTGAGTTTAAATTTTCTTCCCTGAATATGTATGGCACCGGCTACTTGGTGATAGCGTACAGATCAATTTGAGTGAGGCAGACGAAAATAAGTGGACTATTTGATAATTGACATACTATTATAGGCCAGCTTAATTTTGGAGTCAGGAGCTCCAAGTTGTATGATCGTCAACTTTGGGAGAGGGAATAGAATGGGGGAAAATGTTTTGTAGTTCGCTTATCTTGAACGATTCATTCACATTTCCGTTTCCAGTAAATTTGTGTTGTGCTACATCATATCTTTCTGAATGTGTGGCTGTTAAAACGGCTCTTTACGATGGGACTTTGGTCTGAATATCAATCGAACGCCCATATCCGATAAAATTTTCATTTCATCCACACGAACCAACAGCAACTAAAGAACAATTCAATTGATGGTAAGACACGTTGGGCTACGAACCTCGACATGGCTGCTATAGGCCTATTCTGCAAAAAGAAAAGAAAATGACCAAAGACGCTATTAAAACGGGAATACTTGTCTTATATTTCTTTTTTTAGAGGAATTGAGACTGGCACCATATGATGGGTTTAATTATTCAAAAATGACTAGCACACATACTTGTAGCTGTTGCCACTTGTGACCCCCTCCCATTCAGACAAAATACTACTTTGCGTGAAGTAATAACTCCACACTAAAGGATAAAGCTAATATATATACATATATATATATATATATATATATATATATATATATATATATATATATATATATACATACATACACACACTACACACACACACACACACACACACATATATATATATATATATATATATATATATATATATATATATATATATATATATATATATATATATACATATATATATTTGTGTGTGTGAAACTATAGAAAGTAGACAAGGCCTAGTAAATCTCATACATAGTTTTTTTATATAGATGTGATGGAATTAATGAAGTGAAATATTCAATACTTCAATAGGAATTTTATAAAATAACTCCGGCAGTAATTCTTATCCTGAAACATCTCAATATTTCTTGAATTTTTTGCCTTTTACATTTTATCAGGCTCACGATTTTCAGATAATTACCGTATTTCTAATAGTAATATAGCCTATAATAGATTTTGCATCATTTCAAGGTGTCCCATCTCTCTCTTCCAATCGTAGGTTGTCTGTCAAGGGAAACCACCCTTAAAATGTCTGTTATTACCATCAACATGCATTATAGGATATGAACGTGCTTCATTTGTAGTACGAAACTTTTACTTTTTATCTCCTTTTTTTGGAATTTTGGTCATGGCCGATCCCTGTCTCTCCCTCCCCCTCCCCCTCCCCACTCGTTGTGGGGTGTCTGTCAGGGGGGAACCCACCCACTAAAATGCCTGTTATTACCATCACAGCATTCTAGGATATGAAGTGCTATTGTAGTAAAAATTTTACTTTGTATCTCCAAATTTTGGATGCAAATCCTGTCTCTGCCTCCCCCTCCCCCTCCCCACTCGTTGTGGGGTGTCTGTTAGGGGGAAACCACCCACTAAAATGTCTGGCATTACCATTACAGCATTCTATGATATGAAGTGCTGTTGTAGTACAAATTTTACTTGGTATCTCCAATGTTGGATGCAGATCCTGGCTCCCCGTCCCCACTCTTTGTGGGGCGTCTGTCAGGGGGTAACCACCCACTAAAATGTCTGGCATTATCACCACAGTATTCTAGGATGTGCTGTGCTATTGTAGTGTAAATTTTACTCGGTATCTCCTAAGTTGGATCTAGATCTAGATCCAATTAACACCCCTCCAGGATGTCTGTCACTGGTCATACTATAATCAGCAGAGTCTGCAGATATATTATATCTTAGTTTCATCTGGTAGCTCATATGCTGGATCAAGACCCAAATGTAACAAGCAATTAGTGGTGCTTGTTAAGTAAGCCACCCATATATTTACGGCAGACGGTCAGTTTCACAGTTTACTAGTCTGCTCCTAAATACCAGTAGGGGTTACAGTCGGTATCTCGTTCGTTGTATCTCAATGGTCCGGGCTGCCGCTCCAAGGGTGGAAGTCCACCGAAACATAGTCCTCAGCTTTGAAACATATATAGATATATATATATATATATATATATATATATATATATATATATATATATATATATATATATTTATTTATTGTAAGAGCTAGCAATTGTTTTATATATATATATATATATATATATATATATATATATATATATATATATATATATATATATATATGTATATATATATATATATATATATATATATATATATATATATATATCAATAGAAGGATCAACCACAGTAATATCCTTGTTTATCTAGATATAATATATTTAGAAAAATATATACAAAGCTTAAAGCGGCGTCCCATCCTCCTGTGGACTTGATCACTAAGCAAATTAGACATGGTATTGATGAAGAATTCCAAATAAACAAAAACAAACAGACAAAAAATTAACAAGGTTAAAAAATGCGAACAAGTCATTGGGTCGTATTCCTTTCCATAATTCGCTGTGATCTTCGAAGCGGGACAAAGCGCCGGTCTTCTTACTGAATGACATCTTGAGGGTCGTTAGCGCTTAAAGGTAGTTTGTAGATCAGACTCTGGAACGGGCGAAGGGTGGTTATCTACATTATCAAATTGAAGGAGGCTGTACACATATCTGAAGTTCTTTATTCTGGCCCTTTTGCAAATTTCTTCGCTCAAAAGTAAATTGTTCTGTATTCCAGTATTCCCCACAAAGGTGTCATTCATAGTGATGAGAGCTCCTTCCACAATTCTCCTAGTGGTCCTATCCGCACTCTTATAAATAACTTTTCCTCCCTTGAAGTCGATGGCATGATCGGAATCCCAAGCATGCTTGGCAATGGCGCTGTAAACGTTGCCCAAACGGCAAGCTGCAACATGTTCACGTTTCCTCTGGTCCAGGGAACGACCGCTTTCACCAATATAGCATTTGTCACAATTTTTACAACCTATAGCATAGACTCCAACATCAGTGTTTGGTTTTCTGCAACTGTTTTTTGATAATTTTCTTTTTAAGAGTATTAGGGTATTGAAAAGCTACGGTATACCTATGTCTTTCTTTTCTAAGATTATTAGAAACTTTTTTCATGTCATGATTATAAGGAAGGGGAAGGCATTTAAAATTAGCAGTCGAACAGCGTTCCCTTGGATTATAAAACATTCTTCTGGCTCTAGAAAGACATCTGTCGATAAAAAAACTTGGGGTAACATAACTTATTGAAACTCGTAGTCAAGAATTGAATTTCTTGGTCAATGAAACTAGGGTCACAAACTCTAAAAGCTCTAAATAAACAAGGATATTACTGTGGATCCTTCTATTGATTTCTTAGAAGCACGATACAGTGTTTTTATATTGCATAATATAATATATATATATATATTATTAAATTATATAATTATATATATATATATATATATATATATATATTATATATATTATAATATATATTATTATATATAATATATATATATATATATATTATATATATATATATCATATATATATAATAAATATTATAATAATAATATATATATATATATATATATAATATATAAATATATATATATGTATATATATATTGTAAACTAAAATAATATATTATATATAATTTATATAGTTATATATATTAAATTATAATATATACATATCTTATATATATATATATATATATATATATATATATATATATATATATTATATATATATATATATATATATTGTAAGAGCTAGCAATTGTTTATTTCCCTTGGGACAGTCTTTCACGGTTGTTACCTTGTTGTGATGGCGCTCTCCTTGCACAGTGGTGCTTGTTTTTGTGTGTCTAGAGGTGACTTCGGTCCTGTTCGCTTGATCACTTTGTTAGCGGCAGTCAAGATTTAGATGGCAGCGAGTCAGTCAAAGGCAGTCAGGGTCTCAGCAGCAGAGCCTCGGGTATGCTTACCTGAGAGGGCCAGCCAGTATACTGCAGCTTGTATTTTTGTCGTCTGAAGGGCGGCATCCGGTGCAGGGAGATCGTCTATCATGCCGTTGTTGTCGTCGTCTGAGGAACAACTATATTTTGAGTATCGCCCCATTGCCCAGTCTAGTTTTGTGTTTGACACCTGTGTCTGCCTCGGCATCTCAGCGGAGATAGTTTTTGTGTGGTGTATTTTTGCTGCCCAGTTATTTGTTATACAGTTTGGGTATTGTGTTTTGTGCTGAGATTTTGTTGTATTTGTATACTGCTTGTTAATCATTTGGTGTAATTGATAATGCAGCCTGAGTATTTTCCATTTGTATATTTTGCTGCTTAATGATTGATTGTGATGTAGCAGTGCTGTCTCATATTGTTAATGTTTATGCCGCCTGACTTTTTGTGATGTAGCTGTTTATTGGATTATATAAATTCTTGATTCTAATTTCAGTAATAGTTATTTTACTTGAGATTAATTTTGTTAAAGTAACTGCTCAGCTACATAACTTTTTATTTATTTGACTGACTGTTTATTCAATTTTTGGCATTGATTATATACTTTTAACGTCTCTAAACCTTGGCTAACTTGTACATATTATGTAAATATCATACTGTAATAAATTGTTTCTAAGGTTATTTTCGTTTTTTTTTCTCTCTCTCTCTCCTTCCTCCGTGGTTTGTTTCAACTGCTCCCAGTTAATCCAGTCCTTTTTTCCTTTTTTTATTCTTAAGAACTTAGAGAACCAAGTTGGTTCATAACTAAATATTTATATACATAATGAGGACTGATTGTTCTTGAAAGCTGGTAACTTTTTTGAATAAATAACTCTGCTAGATACCATCCAGTTTGAATGAGGTCCTTTTAGTAAATGTACTTTTGCACAGAACAATTATGCATGTGATAAGTTTATATTATAAATATATAAATATATATATATATATATATATATATATATATATATATATATATATATATATATACTATATATATATATTATATTATATATATCTATATATATATATTTCATATATATATATATATATATATGCATATATATATATATATATATAGATATATATAATATATATATAGATATGCATATATATATATATTATATATATCTATATATATATATTATATATATATATGCATATATATATTATATATATATATATATATATATATAGATATATATATATTATATATATATATATATAAATATATATATTGAAAAAGTAATGGAGGAAATTTAATCACATCCGCAATAACGCGCATAAAGTTTTGATAATTTCTCGCACGCGAATTTTTCTCCCTTGAAGATAAAAATTGAATAATGGTTTGAAAAAGTTAAGGGCTCTTTCTTGATTCAGTCTTCTCATGAATTTATGGGCTACCCTCCACAAACTTCAGTAGCTGAAATAATACCTGCAAAAGATAGATAGATAGATAGATAGGTCACATTTGTGCAACACAGTTTGTTCGTAGCCTTCATCATAGAATCACGTGAAAAGAAACATGACATTTATCTCCTTATCATTCCATCACCTTCGCTAACGGACAAACTTTGTGCATTTTACTAAGGCACTTTCGCACATTAATCTCCCTCCTAATTTATTCTCATGGAGACGAACGACTCATCAATTCACATTATGCACGGAAGTGTGGAGGAAAGCCCATAAATTCATGAGAAGACTGAATAAAGAAAGAGCCCTTAACTTTTTCAAACCATTATTCAATTTTTATCTGCTAGGGAGAAAAATTTCCGTGCGAGAAATTGTCAAAACTTTTATGCGCGATATTGTGGAAGTGGTCAAGTTTCCTCCGTGACTTTTTCTATATATATAGCTTTCATGGACAATCAGTCCTCATTATCAAGTATCCATGAAATGACCGAACATGTAGGCCAGTTGTATTTATGTTTGTGCTGGCTTCTTGAACTTTTAATTACCCTGACTCTCCCATTTGGCCCCGCCCTCGTGATCATGAACGTTCTCTACCCGCGGCACGTTCCAGGTGTTCATTTTCCATACGGTGTCTTGTGTTTGTGCATTTCCTTTCTTTTGTGGAGTATATGACTTTTCTTGATGGGATGTCTTCGAATCCGTTTCCAGTGTTGCCCGCCATCGCATTGTTAGCGCATGTTAGTAAGGCATTCTCTACAATCAGTCTGGCCATTTGTTAATATTCCTGTAACAAAATTCATATTTTCTCGGTTTCTTTTGTGGTCTCTTTCCAAACAGTGTTTGGCAACTTCCGACGTCTGATTGCAGTACCTTATGTTCTTTATGTGTTGCTTGCTTCGCTCTTTGCAAGACTTGCAGCTCTCACCGTAGTACCATTCTTCACAGTCTATACACGCTGGCACCTCTTACCTCTTCCCCCTCTACCTGCTTTCTGTTTATAACTATTTTATTCCTATTAGTATTTTTATAACTACTTATTAATTTGAAGTTATCTAGCATCGTGATGATGGGAGTAATAGTGTTGTTGTCCGGGACTATAATTATTTTCTTCCCTGACAAATGTTCCTTTTCTCTCCCTTCCCTTTCCCCATAACAGTTTTTTCTTGATGCAATGTGTGCCCGCTCCCACTAGTACTTATGGTATCCTAATCTCTTAAAACTCTCCTTCAGGTATTCCAGGTCTTCATCTCAGAATTCGGGACTGTAAATCCTATAAGCCCTAATGGTCAACCCTGTCATTACTCCCATTTTAATGTCTTTCCTATGACTGGAGAAGGTGTGTATCTATGAGTCCAAGTGACTTCTTCCTGTACACCTTGAATTTTAAAATTTCCCTTCCCTCTCTAGCAACTGTTAAATGATGAAAATGTACGAGGCTTGCAACATAGAACTGGACATAAGGGGCTTACATTACAATTTTAATTAAAAATAAAGTAAGGGGAGCTTTGACTAAAATCCAGGACAAAACTAAAAAAAAAAGTATCAGAACATAGATTAAAATTAGGGGAAAGCCCAGAGATCCCATAATATATATAATATATATATATATATATATTATATATATATATATTATATATATTATATAGATATATATGTATATATATAATGTACTAATCTCTGGGGAAGCAATTTTCCTATAAAAAAACATAATACAAAATAAACGGTCAGTTAGGTATGGTCAACAGAGCTCAGCTATTTTTAACCATATAAATAACCATAACCACAGAATAAACTGGAATTTGTCACGTATTATTTATAGCAGCAAATGTTGGTACAAAAACCAGATGATAGAGTCAGCCTTCATTAAACAAAGACAGGTAATAAACATCTCAGAGGGCGCCTGGGGTTCAGATATCATAGACAAAATCTTCCTTCAACCAATACTTAAGAAGATTAAAGAGGAATTATCAGCGGGGGTGACCTAGTAAAAACAGCTGCCTGTGGATGGATCTCTTGGTATAACTTTTCTCATTCATTACCTCATCAAGAGAGAGACAGCAGTCTCTGAAATATAGTACTTACTTTCTATATTTTGGCGTTTTTATGAGCTCCTTTTATTAGATAGAATTCTGTTATAAGAGAACATTTTTACCAGATATATATAGAAGTATATTTACATATATTCACACACGTACACTAACACATATAAACATGTGTGTGTCTGTGTCTGTACGTAGTTATATACCTGGTGTAGGTCGACTGAAAAGTAACCATAATTATTTCAGAACTGTCTTAAAGAAGACAGATATGGCTCAATGAAACATTATTGAATTCTTGGAGAACAATTATTCAAACCAGAAACAAACTAAATTGAACCAAATTGAAATAAATCAGGTGTCTGATCGAGTGAGCTGCAGAGCAGCACTCATTGTGATTAGTATATTTAATATTCTAATTGCGTAAATTAAGTAGATAATTCATGCATAAAAAATAACGACTGAATATGAAATTAAATAGATTATGGTTCCAGCTCTTTTTTTGCAAAGTATATTACCTTGTAAAATTCGAGATCTTTTTCTTTTTTATTGCCTTCACTAAAAAAAATGTATCTGTCACAGCTCTTATTAAAAATCAGAATTGGAACTAAACACAACCCAGACAATAATATCGGACACAACGATTTTGGGAATTCTTCTCGTCTTCATGCAGGTGGAACTTCAATTTCGCCACTAACGTTGTGAGAAATACTGTAAAACCCTTTTTACTTATTCATACAAGGTTTAGATCTCGACCGAAATTCTATTCCAGCTTCTCATAAAACATACGAGTATGAAAATATTCCAGCTAATAGTTTTAGCAAAATGTAATGCATAGCAGTATATTCGTCTTTGAAGGCTGCCTATGTTAAAGAGTTTTGCAACTAAATAAATAGACACATAAAAATCCTTTCACAACGAAAAATTATATATATATATATTGTGACGAAGTGCTAAGTAACTGGTTACTACACTGCTAAGCCACTCACTGCTTGAGGCTACATTTCCACTGGTTGCTAAACATTCAGCTTGTTTAATTTAAGCCTTCTCTGGAGTCGGATTCTTTCCCACACTGCTCTTCGTAGTTTGTTTCACCTGGTCACCTTTCACTACTTGACAAACTGACTTTGACAGCTGTTGATTCCGGTAACACTCTTGACTGGGGTGTCCTGCTCTTCCACACTTGAAGCAGACAACATTAGGTTTCTGTAACTGTCTTGAAAAATTGGATGAGGATTTCACATTAGCATACTGATGTGTATTACCTTGCGTACTCTTAGTACTATCACATGTAGGTTTCCCATTAAATTTGTTCCTGATATTTGGATGAGACTTAAAACCTGGGTGTTGTTGATTCTGGTACTTGACATTGTAATTGCGTTTGCTACTAATTATATTGTAATCTTCATTCAGCGTGGCAGCTTTGTCAAGTTTCTTAACCTCTCTCTCTCTCAAATAGGTTCTTATATGTTCAGGAATTCCCCTAAGATATTGTTCAAGGACAAGTAACTCTTCTAACTCATCAAAAGTCTTAACTTTAGCAGCTTTTAGCCAATGTTTAAAACACCTTCTCACTTTATAAGCATAATCTAAGAAGGTTCCCTTCTCATCTTCTCTTAAATTTCTGAATCTTTCATTGTAGTACTCTGGGGTCATCTGGTAAACTTGTAGCATACTATGTTTAAGTACCTTGTAGTCTTTACACTGATCAGCTGTTAAGGCTAGATAAGCACTTCTCTCTTTATCAGTTAAGACACTTTGTAGCAAAACTGACCATTTATCTTCTGGCCATCCCATACCTGAAGCCACTTTCTCAAAGTGATCAAAGAACTCAGGAGCTTCTTCAGTAAACTTAAGGATTAACTTCTGTACTCTTACCATATCGAATACAGGGTCTTGATTACCTTGGTTAGGGTTAGACGGTGTCACAGGTAATCTAGATCTCCCTTTCAAACCTTGCTCTTTCTCTTTCCTCTACTGCAGCTTCTTCTTCTTCTCTTTCTCTTCTTACTTGTTTTCCCTGTCTATTCTTTCTCTTTCAGCTTGCATTCTCTCTCTTTCAGCCTGCAGTCTCTCTCTTTCAGCCTGCATTTTCAGCTTAATCAAATTCTCTTCTGCTTCAATGTGTCTAAGCTCTAACTCTGTATCACTTTTCTCTTTCTTTTCTTCTTGCCTATTTATAAGATCAGCACGTGCTATATTCAGCAACTCTTGAGCTAATTCTAACTCATTTCATCAGTTATTCTACCAGAGTCTGTCAATGATTCCATAGCAATACATCTTATTTGTGCCTTTACCATGCTAACCACCACATGCCATTGCTAAAGCGCTCCACTGTGCCTTAGTCAGAATGGTTTCAGATAACACTTGGATGGAAGAGGTTGCTAAAAATTCCTGAACCTTGAACTGAGCCATTTTCTCTAAGTTAACAACTAACAATTCAACACAATAAATACAAAACAAAAATTATATGGTCACTCTCCTAGCAAAATATATGTAATCTGTTTTCCCAGGTCTCTGGGCACCATTAACTTGTGACGAAGTGCCAAGTAACTGTTTACTACACTTACCAATAATTAAATGAGTACCTCATAACAGCCAGACACCTGAATCTTCATCACAGGTAAAATACGACTGAATACTCTAAAGGTAACAGTGATCCCTTAAACAACTTACCAGTATTGCAGAAAATCAAACTGAGTTCATTAAAACAGGTGTGAGGTAATCTTATATGTAATCAAATTAATTAAAGGGCATCACTCCATCAACAACTTGAAAAGTCAAAGTACTTCCCTAGGTTCTAACTCACTTTAATTAAATTGAAGGAAAACAGCTCAATTGCCACTCTATGTTTCTAGCTAAACATAAATATACTGGTGAAAAAGAAAACACATAAAAATTTTAAATACAAAAATTTATCATTAAACTAAAAATTTATAAGTGAAATTCACAATCTCAGGGAAATTTACCGTTACTTGAAAACAACACAAATTTGAATTAATTCTTGAATTAAATCAAAATTAATTTATCACAAAACTCAAGAAAATTAATTAAATCAATCGAAATTCAAAAGTGCTAGGCAATAATAAAATTTGGAAATTAATTTACAAGAGCTAAACAACTGTAAAACTTGAAAAGAATTCTAAGTAAATGCAAATTAATTCACAAGTGTTAAATTCAATTAAATAGGCAACTATTGATTAATGAAAACAATTAAATCAATCAAATTGTGAATGTAAATGAAAACAGAAAAATGTGGAAAATACCTAAATTGCAAAAAGCACTAATCACAGAAAAAAAAACACTTCAATAAGAAAAATGTACAAATGCACAAAAATCACTTCTATAAGAAAAATGGATAAATGCACGAAAATTTCACTTCAAATGAAACAAACATAAAACAAAAATTTGCAATGTGTAAAAACTGAAATCGGTCTCCAAACCACTGTAACTATTAGTTGCAACTAATAAACCTTGTAATAACACATTACCTTGGTACCAATTGTTTCTGCTGCAGCTAGTTCCAAAATTTCACCATTCACAATAAAAGTATTTTAATATGAAAGGAATAATTATTTATAAAGAAAGCAAAACTAAATGACGTCACTTCCCAAAGATGATGTATGCTCAAACAGAAGGTTCTAGAACAATCTTGCGAAAAGATGATGCAATACCATACGAACATAGTGAAATTTCCATGTGACTTCTTGAGAAAGATGTACATGTTTGAAACAGACTCGAGCGAGTAAGATTGACAGGATTCCAAAACAAAATGGAGTCTTCGAGTTTCCTTATCTCGAGTGATGACAAGATATGAAAACAAAACCGAGCAAGCCTCGCGGCTAATGTACAATGAAAAAAATTTCTCTCTCTTTTCACATTCTACATTATCTTAACTTATATATTATGTTATGCAAAATCTGAACATACATTATTAGAACACATTACCTCTAAGCTAAATAAGGAATCTGTAAATGTTGCAAACACTTTTCCAACATTTTATGGTTATAGAGAGGAAGTATGCGTTACGAAAACAACAGCATATAATTATATAGATACATATATATATATATATATTATATATAATATATATATATATATATATATATGATTGTGTGCTTGTGTGTGTGTGTGTACTCCTTGGTTCTTTTTCTACAAGTCTGTTTAAAGCTTCATTTCACAATTGAGGCCTCCATGGAACCTCTATATTTTCTAGTTAATTTTGGCAAGCAGTGCTGTTTGTTTTAATTTATATACATATCTATACATACATACATATGTATATATATATATATATATATATATATATATATATATATATATATATATATATATATATATATATATATATATATATATATATATATCTATAATATAGATATATATTATATATACATATATATATATATATATATATATATATATATTATATATATATATATATATATATATATATATATTTTTCATATATATATATATATATATATATATATATATATATATATCTAGATATATATAATATATATATATATATATATATATATATATATAGATCATATATATATGTATATATAATATATTAATATATTATATATATATAATATATAAATATAATATATATATATATTATATATATATTATTTATATATTATATATTTATTATATATATAAATTATAATATATAAGATACAATATATATACAATAATATATATATAATAAGAGTAATAGATATATATATATATATAATATAATTATTATATATAATATATATAATAGATTATATATATATATATTAATTAGATATATACCATATTTATATCACAGATTGTATACCGTTATTATAACGATATATAATAATTATTATTTATATATATATATATATATATATATAATTATAGATTATATATATATATATAATATAGACATTAGTACCTCGAGATAGAAATTAATCCGTTCCGAGGTGCCTTTCGTATCATGAGGTTTCTGTATCTTGGGCCACATTTTTTTTACATGTAAAATGGCTAACAATCCGTTCCAAGCCCTCCAAAACACCCCCCAGTAAATCATAATAAGCTAAAAATTGACCTAAAACAATGAAATACTACAACAATTTGGACCATTCAATACCTAAATTAATAATAAAAATGCAAAACCTGTAAATAAAGTGTATATTAGTGTACAAGAAATATTATTACTGTAACGTAAAATGTGGAAGCTTACCTTTCGAGTGAGGCTATCTCCGAAAGTGGCGGCAGAGGAGGAGGAGCACAAACGGCAGATAACGTACGTACGTACGTACACTTAACTTTACGAAAACACATAAAAAATTCAAGGAAAACTATAAAACTAAAATTTACGAAACACATTAACAAAACTGTAACACTTAACTTTACAAAAAACTAAAAATTAAATCTTTTTTTCTTTTTTTTATTTTTAACTTTTTTTTTTTTTACTTTCACATAGGCTTTTTTTTTTACAGATTTTCAACTTCATCACCACTTTCAACATTGTTTTTTATCACTTGGTTCTTCCTATTCGCTTTCAACTTTCTGTTTTTTATTACTTGGTTCTTCCTGTTTGCTTACTCCTGCTAATGCTGAAGGCCTCTTTAAAAAATAACGATCCAAGGAAGATTGCTTCTGCCTACTTTTCACAATGTTCCTGAAACGACTCAGGCAAACGTCATCAAATTGCGCAAGCATACGACCTGTGTGAGCCTTTTCGGGGTGCCTTTTTTCGATAAATGATTGCACTTTATGAAAAGCGGCTAGAACATCGTTAATTTCTGCCGTTGTCATAGGCTCCTCCTCCTCTTCCTCGCCGCTGCTAGAGAACTCCTCTTGAACGACGTTATGTTGCATGGCCTCCAACTCCTTCAGGTCATCCGTCGTAAGCTCCTCTTGGTGCTCCTCGAGGAGGTCGTTGATGTCGTCCTCGTCGACGACCAGCCCAATGGACTTGCCGAGTGCAACGATCTCGTCAAGATCTGGTTCCAAAACAGTTTCGGGATCGCCAACTGTTTCAGACTCTGCAGCACCAGCTTCACCCACGTCGAATCCCTCGAAGTCTCGGGTGGATGCAGCATCAGGCCAGAGTTTCCTCCACGAGGAATTCAAGGTTCGCCTCGAAACTACTGCCAAGCTGTTTCGATGATCGGATGCAAATGACGATGTCGGAAATGCTCCTTCCAAAATTGACGCAAGGTGAGGTTTGTGGTATCGGTGATGTCGAAACATCTCTTGAAAAGATGTTTCGTGTAC
>NC_087216.1:43397642-43407642 GCF_015104395.2 Macrobrachium nipponense | reverse complement strand
GAGGTACGAGGCTGTGGGGTAAGAACAAAAGGACGAAACGAAATAAGCTCGCACGTGGCACAGAAAGAAAATGTAAAGAAAAGAAAAAAATTTTGATTGCGACTGAACTCTTCACACTACCTTTTCCAAGGGAACTGGAACCCACTTTTTTTTTATGGCAGGATGTATCCAGGTATTGCACGATGGTGAAGTTAGTATACTTGTGCGTAGAGGCATGGAAAACAGGTGCAGAGAGTTGATGGAGGGGGAGGAGGGGGAGGGAGGGGGGGCGCCGCGCGGATGCCGTGGCGGACCTCTGGCCACTAATCTGGCTGTAACCAAATAAGTCAGAGCGTTCTCTTCCGAACGAATTTACAATCTCTGATTTTACCTCCGATGTGCACCTGTCTGTCTTCTCTCGTCATCTGCGCGTTCCTGATAAAAAGGTGAGAAGAGCCACGTACAAATCGGGACACCAGAGAAAAGGGGTTAGAGTTTGCGAGAGAGAGAAAGAGCCTGGCGAACGAGTTCGTAGGAGATGTACTTCCTCAGCTTCGGTTTACCTTATTTGTGAAACAGGAGAGTAAAAATAAGAACTAGAATATATAGAAAGGGTCGATGGATGCCTCTATTGTGAAATGAAGCCTTAAACAGACATGTAGAAATAAAGACCAAAGAATTATGACATATTATAGATAATAAGAGAGATATATTAGATATAGATATATACCATTATATATATATATATATATATATATATAACACATATATATATATATATATATATATATATATATATATATATATATATATATCAGGACATCCTCAATTTCGAATAATAATACTAATAGCAAAATAAATTACACATTAAAATTAAAAACTAAGCACAGAATCTAAAATAAAAAAGGGAGAAAGATATATATATTATATATATATATATATATATATATATATATATATTATATTATATATATATATATATATAAACAAAATAAATAATAACTTATTCGAGAGCAGAGAAAAGTAGGAATGATAGCGAAACGACCATACACGCACGCCCCAAAAAAACTCAGGCCCCAGAGGGAGGAACGGCAGAGGTATTTGCATTCCAAGTGGGAGAGAAGTGCTTATATATAACGACTCAGGAGTAGTCAATTATGTTGTTTGGCTGGAAGTGCCAATAATGGAAAATTGGTTTTTTTCGATGGGAATTTTGCATTTATGATGAGTGTATTCTGATATTAGAAAATTCAGGGTTCGAAATCCTCGATCCTTCCCTATAGCTAATCCCAGGTGGCCGTAATTTCGGACCTACAGTAACCTTCGCAAGGAGCCATAGGAAGAAAGATTGAGCTTGAGGAAGCCAAATTCGCTCTCAATGATTTTCACCATCCTTAGTCGTAATCTATCCGAATGAAAAAAAAGGTATGGTAGCAAACATGGTAAGTTTGGGAACATTAAAATTTAACGCTGGTTCCTCTTTGATTGTAAGAAGGTTGTTGACAATTTTGTATACAAGTCCTTTTGGAAAAGTCTTTTTGAGAAATACTTTAGTAAAAACTCTATTTAGGGCTCTAAAAACAAGTATGGTTATTGCATTGGTCTTAAATAAAAAAAAAACTAGACCTAAAAAATTTGCTACCTAGTCCTGTGAAAGTACTTTTTCGAAAAACAGTTGTATTAATTACATAACCCAAAAACAGTTTACATTGCCATTGGTGTCTGAAAAGGGCAAGAGTCTCATCGACGTATCTCTTAAGCCGGTTGAAAAGTAGTTGGGCAATCTTTTGAGAAAATATCTGCAAAAAATGGGGCCCAAAGGAGAACCCATGGCTACTCCTTCTGTCTGCAGAAATAGTTTACCTTAAAACATAAAGGTGGAGTCTCTCACTCCAAGCTCCACTAATGTTTTAAAATTAATCTTACTAAAACAGCAGAAAAAATCGTTATCCTGAAAAACCTCATCCTAATTATATCAATAGTTTCTGACACTGGCACATTTGAAAATAAGGACTCGACATCACGGCTGCTCACCACTAAATCACTATCCTGTGAAATAATGTCACGTTTGAATTCGAAACCATTTTTAATAGTATATTGTGAGTTACAGAAATTTGTTAAGATTTTTACTAAAAATTTAGCTATATTATATGAAGGGCAGTTGTATGCTGCCATAATTGGTCCCAAAAGGGATGCCAGTTTTATGTATTCCAAAGGAGGACCCTGTAACAAATAGGTCACGAAAAGTCTCATCAGAAATAATACCTTCTGGTTTTAACTTCCTTAGGAACCAGTTGATCTTATCTTCCTTTTTATATATGTCCATAAAGTTAGTTCACCAATTAGTCTAAATTTGGTTTCATCCGACAATATAGTATTCATTTTTTTCAATATAATCCTTTTTATTGAGGATGACCACTCCTTTACCTTTATCGGGTTTGCAAACCACGATATTTTCATTCTACCTAAGTTCTTAAGAATTTCAGTCTTCTCTCCTAAAGTACAGAGCCCACTTAACCTTCAATTTTCTATAGTTGTCATGTAACAGGACTGATAGTTTTTGCTGAATTTTACTCATATTTAAATGTTTAAAATTAACCCTCTTGAATCGTTGAAATAATACTTCAAAAGGAAAATAAAATTGCACAAAACTGGGTCTAAAAGAGGGAACACAAAACTCAAGGGCCAGAGAGAGGAGGAATTCCTCTCTTCTTGATAAAACATAATTGGAATAATCAAAAACAAAAGAATGCTCCCTGTCCATGTTAGGGGAGCTCAGTCTGAGAGCTTTTAATTTTCTCTGATGACGAGCTTGGATGTTGGTAACAAATTCATGAATACTTTTAAAGAATAGTTTTTTAAATACAATCAAATCAATAATAGATAACAATGGGAATAATTGGTCCTGAAGTTGTTGACAGCAAACCGTCTGCTCATCCGAAAAGCGTTGTTTGTGGGATATTTCTCTAGAAAGTAGCTCGTCCATGGCATTGTGGTAGAATTCAGTATGGTACAACGAGCTTTTGTAGTTTAAATCTAACGATTTTTCTGCTGTTTTAGTAAGATTAATTTTAAAACTTTACTGGAGCTTGCAGTGCGAGACTCCACCTTTATTTGTAATGGTAAACTCTTTCCGCAGGAAGAAGGAGTAACCTTTGGGCCCCATTTTTGCAGATATTTTCATGGGACATCTGGAAAAACGTTTCTCAAAAGATTGCCCCTCCAATTTTCAATCGCCTTACTATAAGAGATACGTCGATGATTTCTGTGCCTTTTTCAGACACCAACGGCAATGTAAACTGTTTTTGGATTATGTAAATAATATTCACCCTAATATTCGTTTTACCTTGAAAGAAGAGCAAAACAAACACCTTGGGTTTTTTGGATGTTAAAGTCACTCGTATTGACCATCAATTTAATACAACTGTTTTATGAAAAAGTACTTTCACAGGACTAATGCAATAACCACACTTGTTTTTAGAGCCCGAAATCAAGTTTTTACCAGATTATTTCTCAAAAAGCTTTTTTTTCCAAAAGGACTTGTATAAGGAATTGTCAACAACCTTCTTACCAAATCAAAGAGGAACCAGTGTTAAATTTTAATGTTCCCAAACTTACCATGTTTGCTACCATACCTTTTTTTCATTCGGATAGATCATATATATATATATATATATATATATATATATATATATATATATATATATATATATATATGTGTGTGTGTGTGTGTGCGTGTGTGTGTGTGTGTGTGTGTGTGTGTGGTGTGTGTGTGTGTGTGTGTGTAAATAAATAACAGCAACACGCCTCCCTGGAACTCTAGGGCATTTCTGCCTGTAAAGCCAAGTAAGGAAAAATTTAGATTTACAATCTAACTCTTCCACTCGAATGTGACAATTATGGGGGGCTAAAAGGCCATTAGAACCCTGATCTGAGGTTTGTCTGGGTCTGTTCACTATGCAAATGGCACATGCAAACATGGAAATATAAAAACGCTTACCCAAATGATTGTTTTCAAACAATTAACATTAATACCATCAGCATGACAACCAGCCGGTAAGCAACCCTTGTGCTATAAACCTTCGGGCTCCAGTTAAGCAAGAAGCAATTGGAAAATGAAGTACAAACTCTAAAACTGAAAAACGAGAAAAAAAAAACAAAGTAAAAAATATGCTATGAAGTTCGACTCACATCAGCTTTTTCAACGAAAAAATTTAAATAAATAAAACTTTTGCACCATGCTTGAACGCCTAGAGTTCCAGCGACTCAAGACCTCACAATTTAGTTCAATTTTTTTCAGTGACTATATTGACGAAAGATTCTACACGGAAAAATTATTCCTATTCTCTTTCATTTCCGCATAACTAAGAGATCAAGAAAAAAGTCACACTTGAATCCACTTCTATAACCTAACTTTAGATCAAAAAAGGAAACAGCAAAACAAAAACTGGAGTGGAAACATGGCGAAATGGCAGTCATGAATCGTGCTCATCTAGGCCGAACGTGAGTCCTATTCAGTCCTTTAAGTCCTTTTCAGTGCTAATAGGATGCTTGCCTTGCCATTGTTCAGTTTTGCCGGAAAAGGAAAAAAAACCAGCGATCATTAAAGAAAGAATTTCAATTAGCAGTGACTACATTCATGAGCAGGCAATGAATGGGCAATGGAAGCGATGCTTTTAAATTGTCCTCTACCCTTCCACACTCCACATTCTTTATCTATCTATCTATCTATTTATCTATCTATCTATCTATCTATCTATCTATCTATCTATCTATCTATCTAAATATCCGTCTGTATCTATCTCTCTCCTCTCTTGTTAAAGCTTTAGGTAAATGAAAAGAGTATTTGGTGTGCTGCATAAGTCTGCTTATTTTCTTCCCCCAAACAGTTTTATCAAAATTCTGTTTACAGAATTATGGAGTTTGAGCTGATAAGAAAATACTTTTGGATTTTTCAAAACTCTGCGCATAATAATTGAATCATGTAACGTGTTTTATTTTCGAGATGCGGCTTTGCCAGCGTGTAGAGAGAAATTTATTAGCGCAACATTTTAATAGTTTTGCCTTTAAATGGTTGTGAATACCAATACCATTGACTGATAGCACTAGTTTTCTCGTGTGGTCTTCAAACAGGTAATGCGTGCGCAGGATATCAGTGTACAGATAGTTTAAAGTAATGATGACTGATGACATCTAATTAAAGGTCTTAATTTAATTGTAAATTCCGTTGGGGCTGGCAACTCACCTTATATAACAGTTGTCCAGCGTATAAACAAAGAAAAACAAAAGAAACAAACAGACAAGTAATAAATAAGAATGTCTGTCTGATGAAGAAAAATACCGGCCTTAGAGCGAATAGAACCTGAGGAGGGAAAGCCCAGGCTCGTCCAGAATGGCAGATATTTACAAAGAATGCAGTGCTGGTTATGGATTGTGGAGAGAAACTGCAGAAACTAGTGAACGATTAAGGCACCAGTAAGAAAGAAACCCTCACCAATCCTTGTATAAGAAATGATTCCCACAAAGTGACTGATTCCAAATGGAAGTCAAATTGCAGGATCATCCTAACCCACTTTTCCTCAACCGTTTTCAGAGAGAGGTACCCATTTACCCCTGAGCCGCAGCCGGTGCCACGCGAACTGGCTCTCTACCTGCTTCAGTTTCTTGCCTCCGTTCTCAAGTAGAAAGCTATCTGGTTGAAACTGAAGGCCATCGCGTGTTTGCTTGTGTGGCTGCATTTCTCATCTGGCATGATGTCAGTTTCTCATTCGAAAAGGAGAAACACTGATTAATAGCTGCCGGTTCAACGGCTCATTACTACGAATGGAAACAGATTTTCCTACATGGAGTCAAAATGAAATAAAATCCATTAGTTACCTTTTTTCGGAATAAAAAATTTCATCCGAAACTCATTTTTTTTTTTTTTTTTTTTTTTTTGAAGAATAAGAAAGTGTTCCCCTCTCTGAAATATTTGTAATGGAAGAAATAGTACATATTCCTTATGATTTGATTAAAAAATAAATAAAATATATGAAACGTGCTGCCATAAGTTTCTTTCTTAGCAGAAGAGAACTAGTGTTAGGTTAAACAAAACAAAAGTAAATAAAAATAAATATTTTTTTTTTACAAAACTTTATAAGCTAAAATCTTTCGTTTATATTCCTAAACAAATAAATACGACTATCCTTATTAAGATATGACGAGGCGAAAACTCTTGTTTTTAAGCCATTGTTTGTATACTTTTATTCATGAGCAGCCATGTGAAAAAAGTATTGACTCTTGCAATGTATATAATTCCTGAGCGTACCTAAGGTACGGAGCAGACCTACGACTTTAACTCACGCTCTTACTGGTGTTTTTATTTTTTTTCTTTAATATACTGATGACCTGACCTGCCGATACAGTGAATAAAGTCCGCATTTCGTTATACACCATGACGACAATTCTTTGTACTTTCCTCAGAAAGGTCGTCAAACAGGCAAATAGAAACAAATCTGCCTTAATACCTTCATCAAATATAACTAAACACAGATCCTTTTCACATGCCGCTGATATGGCTTGCAGCGATGTGGTAAAAGGTGACCGTTGTGATGTCAATTTGACTTGACGAATTTACAGTGCTGGATTTACTCCATTTTTTACTACAGACGGTATTTTAGGAAAGTTGGGCTATAACAATTAATAAGAATGATATCCAGTTATGGAAATATTGGATAACTTTAGAAATGTCTAACAACGATTAACACCTGTTTCTAAAGTGTGAATTCCTTCAAATTGTATCATTTCTACTTAATGGATCATGCCAAAAAGGTACCGTCATTTCACATAACTACGTTTCAATTACAGTTTCAGAGGAGCTGGGTCACAAGTAAAAACAATAGTATATTTCTGACTTAATTCCGATTAAACAACAGATTTAACCTGCCAACAAACACCGATAGACCTTATTCTTTTGAAATTATGAAAGATTCACCTCTTGCAAATGATAAGAGTATACTATCAAGAACACCGACGCAGAGGAACCATATCAAACTTTAGTCAAAATTAGAAAAAGGCAGAAAACGATTTTCGTATATCGGCGATTGCTGATCTCTACAGTGCATATGCACGACTATGATATGAAACTTCTCGGGTGTTTCGAGAAATAGGGAAAGTTTCCGCCGTCTCAATAACGTGTGATTGGAAATACTACCCACAGAAATGGATTACAGAACTTGGCACAAGGAACTTTAAGAGAACGAGACCTGGAGAGAGGAAGAGGGGCCATTAGTCGAAATGATACATAAAGCAATGATAAAATAACATTAGGTGACTGACTCCTTGGATGAGGAAAATGGTCTATTTCATCCATTTCAGTTGGCCATGAGTTGAAATCGTATGGGTAGGGTTACAGTCACAATTTTATCCATCCCATTGGAGCGTGAATCAGAATGATATCTTTATCGGTGAATTTGGAAAAAGGACTAAAATTTAATAACATCTGGATAGCGTCACAAGGACCATTTCATAAATCTTAATGGACTATAAATAGAAATGGAACTGAAAAGAATGGCTAATAAAACTAGAAGCGAATGATATCTGGAAAGTGAGATTGGATCTCTTTCATCCATATCAGTGGACCATGAATTAAATCATAAAAATTGGAAGGGTTAAGAGAACTTTAAATTATTCATTCATCCAAATGGACCATTAATTAAAAAAAATAAAAACTCGAAAGGAAAAAAGAAGTTTAAATCACTCATCCATCCAAACCGACCATGAATTGAAATAATGAAAATTGGAAGGGTTAAAAGAACTTTAAAGCATTCATCCATCCAAATGGACCATTAATAATAGGGCTGAGAACTAGAAGAGCCTTGCTTACCTTATTACCTGTTATTTCCTATTCAAGGCATTGGATAATTTTTGTGCATTAAAAAAAATATTAGCCCATGCTTTGAAAATTTTATTTGCTGCAAATTGTGTAAAAAAAAATTGCATATATAGAGAAAAAGTTTTTTTTTTACATTTTGAACTTAAGCTATATTCTTCAAGTATCTATATATATTACAATATCAGTAATATTCTTGTTTGGAATGAAAGAAAATATCCTGAATCAATGGCTAAACAAAAGTGAAAAAAACAAGATTGATTCATTAACAAACACAAGTAGATTAATCAATATAAATAAAAATCTGATAAATTTTTTGACATATTGAGTTCAATAGAAAAGTAATAATCCATAGTCATTATGACATTAGTCATATCACACACACCGGGTTCATCATCTAAATAAACATCATCTGAAGCATCTTCTGCTGTCTGCAGGCTTCTGTAAAAATGTCTGCTTCCTGCAGACGTAAGCCGTGGGAGAATCCACATGGGTGGTCTTCCTTTTTCCTTTCTTTTTAAATCTAAATGGTATGGTGTAGCATTTTGGAAAAAGGATGTCCAGCACGTAATCTGGCCAATTTCATTTTGATTGTATTCCATCTTCTTAATTTCCATCCAATTTACTGGCTGTCCATTTGTATTTTTGTGGGAATTCACCAGAGGGCCAGCAGGCATATACAAACTTTTAAAATTAATGAAATCTGCTATTTGCATTTCAGTCACTTTTTCTATGGATTGCTCTGATGGTTGTGCTCCAGTCCCGTGGCACCTCAATATTTGCAGCTGATTTCTTATATTTTTCTATCAAGGCATGTACTGTGTCTGCTTCCATGTGTGTATGGCTAGGTTCTAAAAATGAATGTGTTATTTTTGTCCCCTTACACTTGGAAACATGCATAAGCATGGCTGTAAATAAATGGTTCCTATTTTGGCCGCCACACGAATCACTATATAGTCGAATGTCCTTAATGTCATCTCAACATTGGCCTTTCTAGCATGAATATTTTTCATGTGTCACTCCACTTTGGCAATAATAGAGCTCTAGTGTAGCTCCCTGAACCCGCAGACGACATTGGCCATTATAGCACTGATATAGAGATAAATTTCTAGTTCAGTGATGGTCTTATCTGCATTCGGTCATTTTTGGATATTGGCCCTTCTAGTTCTCAACCCTAATTTATCAAAATATTGAAAACTGGAAAGGAAAAAAAACTTTAAATCACTTATCCAGGTAAAAAAATGTTCAATAATCAATTTATCCAAATGGACTATGAAGTATAACGATAAAAACTGTAAGGGGAAAAATAACTTTAAATCAATCATCCAACCAAATGGACCATGAATTGAAATAATAACAACAGGAGGTGAAAAAGCTTTCAGTTATTCATCCATCCATTGGACCATGAAATAAAAAAGATAAAACTGGAATGGGCAAAAGAACATTAAATCATTCATCCGTTTAAATGGACCGTGAATTGAAATAACAAAAACTAGAAGGGTTAAAAGAACTTTCAATCATTCATTCATCCAAAAGGACCATGAATTATCTGCAGGCATAGCTGAAGAAACTACGCGTATGACACAAGGAAAGAGGAACCAGAACTACTTTAGCCATCCCAGTTGACCATGAGTTCAACAGTACCGACAGAAATAGTAAAGGGTACTTGAATGAATGACAATGACGTGAAGGAAAAGGGACTGTTCAGCCTTCTGAGTGAATCCTGAGTCAAAATAGTGCCTACCAAAATTGGTTAAATACTAACAAGCGTATGACACCTGGAAAAAGGAACACCGATAATTAATCTAATGTGATTTATAGCAATAGGTAAAAGAACTTTACGCAATGATAACAAGGAATTTGAATAGGGACCACTTCATCCATCCTAATGGAGCATGAATTGTAATGGTACTCAAAAAAATTGGTAAAAGAACATTAAATGAATCACACCAAGGGAAAGGGAACAGTGACTATTTCATCTGTACTCATAGAATTTCACTGAACATGATTCGTACTAAATTTGTAAAAGAACTTTAGGAGAATAACACCGGAAAGAGGAAATGGGGCTATATTTATGGATGACTGAGGTATGTATATATCGACAGGAATTGCCCCTTATTGAGCTCCAGGTCCGACTGGTACAACTGTCAA
>NC_087216.1:43387642-43392642 GCF_015104395.2 Macrobrachium nipponense | reverse complement strand
GCTAGGCCCACTGCCAATAACTGTGGAAACTGCTGCCTTACAGATGGACTTTTTTAGTCAAAGGCGAGGCCTACTACCAATAACTGTGTTGATGACAGCAAGGGCATGCGGTCGTAAAAACCCCTTTGCAAAACAATAAACCATGCCTGATGTTATAAAGAATAAGGTGCATGAGGTAACCGACTCCTTATTGTTAGGATAAGGATAACGGTGGGAAAGAAGAAAGATCTAGCAGGGCTAGAACTACACCGTTCACATTTACCTAACTGAGTAACATTAATCATTCCCAAAAACATTGCAATAAGGACCCCTTTTAGTCAGCTTACAAAAGAATAAGAGACAACGTTTGAGCTAAATAATCAGCAGGTTTGCAAAGAAACAAATGAAGAGGCCTATTGGTTCTACACCTCCAGAAGCTTCAAAGGTGAGTATGAAATTCTCATTTTCAAGTGACCAAAAATCTAATTTATTCAGTTTATCTTTAAGAATGAAGGAATGTGAAATGTGAGTTACGCATTGCTTTGTTTACTGCTAAGAACATCATCCAAATGTGTTACCTTTACCTTTTGCCAGGGAGTAATAGAGCCATCTGGTTAAAGCAAAGAAAGAACTACTGGATCTACACCAGAAATGTTCAGATTTTAGGGTGGCTTCGATTTTTCAAGGTTACAAGGATCTTGTTTCCCCAAGAATAAAGAGCGCGAATTACAGCCGAAAATAATATTAACAATATGCTTTTAATGAGTGATACTGAAATGTACCTAACGAGATGGAAGGAAAAAATGGTCAATAGCCGGTTGGGTGAGTCGACACACCAAACAAGGCACGCACGAGTGAAAGAAAGTCAGTAAAGGTAGTTTTGAAAATGGTCACACCTTTAGCTATGTTAATTATCAAACTGAAGTTATTCAAAATGCTACAGTTTTCTTATCTTCCCATTTTAGAATAAATGTTTCACAGTTTGCATTCTTCTATTTTTTTTAATCAGATTTCCAGTTTACCTCAGTTCAGTTTGCCTACTGTGTTCAGTTTAGTTTTTCTGATTTCATTTTTTCAAAATTTTAATATTTCATATTTACATTTTTACTTCACTGTTTATTTTTTCAATTTTCGCCAATGCAGTTTTCTTGATTTTCTCAAAATTCTTTTTTTCTTACTTCAGATCTCCAGTTTTTGTCGGTTCAGATTTCGTTTTTCCTTCAGTTTAGATTTTCCTATTTTCGTTCCATTAATCTTTCTGTTTTCTTTAGTTTCCTATTTTCATATTTTCTGCAGTTTATAGTTATCATTTCTGACTCTTGTCCCCTCACGTTAGTCCTTCTCAAGTCCACAGAATCGCAGGGTTGGAGCAATTTCATTTGCAGACAAAACAATAGGAAGCATTCCATTCGTTTCCCAGTGCCAGTTGATCTCGTTTGGGCTGGAATATTCGGGTGAAAATATTGTAATTCAATGAAAGAGAAAGAGAGATAGAAATGCTCGGAATTTATTTGAACTAAATGTTTGGTAACATTAAATTTCTTTGGGAGAGAGAGAGAGAGAGAGAGAGAGAGAGAGAGAGAGAGAGAGAGAGAGAGAGAGAGAGAGAGAGAGAGAGAGAGAGAGAGAGAGAGAGAGAGAGAGATAAAGCTCGATTCATAATTAAATATCATGAAATCAAGACTAAGTAAAATGAAGAAGATTGATTTTTTAAGCTAAATAGCTTTTATAATCTTGTAGTTAAGGAATCTATTTCACCAGAAAAATACAATAAGACTATGAACAATCATACGTACTTGTAAATGTTTAAATTGTGAGGATTTTATTTATTTTAAAGATAGCATTTACCATGTGATTCTCCCTAAGATAGATTGTGTAGATTGGAAATGCTTATGATAAATTAGATAGACGGAGAATGCCCAAGATAAATTAGAAAGACCAGAATTCGTACAATAGGATCAAGATGAAAGGTGTTTATGATGAGTAATGAAAATACTATGGTGATCTAGGTAGATATTGAAGAAGTTTGTCACAGGTCGGGTGAATGGAATTCATTATGGTTTTATCACCTGCGCCAAAGATGTCATGTTTCGTGTCCGATTTGTTTGTTTGTTTATTAGAAACGCAAAACGTTCTGCATGGAATTTTACCATAATCATACCAAAAGTCGGCCTCGGCTTATGGAGGTAGAAGGATGCAACTTTTGGAGAAATTTAACCTTTAGTTGGAGAACTAATCAGCCTTGGCAGAGATTAGCAGCATCTGAACGCTCTTACTTTTACAACTGATTGCTTAAAATCTTTAAGATCACTGTATGCACAATAATGCGAAATTACTTGGTTACATAAAGTACTTTGCAATTTCTATCAGTAAATTACTACGAAATATACAGAGGGCAATACATTTGGCTACTTATGTTCATTCATGGTTGATAAAAGGATTTTTTATCAACCATTTCACCTCTCTCTCTCTCTCTCTCTCTCTCTACTTAACTAATATATTGCATACAAATTACATCCACTGATTACAGATCATATACACACTATGATAAAGTTGGCCAACTACTTTTTCCGGTGGGTCTATATTCGGACGAAATAGGGAACAGATTCCTGTTTTGATTGTATCGTCCAAGATCAGCGGGAAAGCATCAAAGTATAAAAATACCAAAGGTAGCATACAGAAAATAGCGTTGAGATAACGCAAACCTCCTCCAATGATATGCAACCCCTCTCACTAAAGGTTACTTCTCGTAAAAAGTTGCTTTCCAGTCTCTCCAAACTCTAATCACTTCTTGCAAATCGTGCTGTATACCGTTGTGAACTGTTTCATAAAAATCTACTCTTTGAGTAACCCAGCAACAGACTACCGAACAGACACAGAATACCTTCGCCAACAACATTAGTTCTTTTGGTTTGGTTTGTTTACTTTTGGTTGGAATTTTCAAACGGTGGGCCTCTTGGTTAGCACCAAGTGATTAAATTTACGAAAAAAGATAATTTATATATATATATATATATATATATATATATATATATATATATATATATATATATATAATAAAAGGAGCCCATAAATACGCCAGAATATAGAGAGAAAATACTATATTTCAGAGACTGCTGTCTCCCTCTTCAGGCAGCTGAATAAGAAAAGTTACAGAAAAGGTGGTATTTATACCAAGAAATTCATCCACAGTTGAGCCAATTTAGGTCACTCCCACTGATGATCCTCTTGGGCATTAGTTGAAGGAAAACTTTATAAATGACATCTGAATCCCATGTTCCCTTTGAGATTTTCATTACCTGTCTATTTAATCAAGGCCAATTCTGTATTTAACTCTTGTACTGACAGTTGCTGCTATAAATTATACATGACAAATTCCAGTTTATTGTGTGGTTACGTTCATTTGTATGGTTGAAAATAGCTGAGTTCTGTTGTCCATACCTAACTGACCATTTATGTTGTATTAATCCTGTGGAAGTGATTTTCCTGTAAAACCGATGTAAGATTGGTCACAGTCCAGACATGGGTTTTCGTAAACTCCTGTGTTCTTGGGGGATTTCTTTTGTTGGACGGTAATCAGGGATTTGGCTAAGGTATTTGGGTAAGTAAATGGAAAAGGATTAGATTTTCCGAGAGTCTGGGTCACCATCTTAATCCTGTCCAAGTGTGGAATTTTTATTTTATTGTTCAGGGTCTCTCTGGTCTTGTCTTGAGGAGGTCAGTAGAAAATTACTTTTGCTTTGTGAATTGCTTTCCCAATTATATGGTCAGGATACCTTAAAGATGATAGCTGCAAAACAAATTCGTAAGTCTCTTAAGAATAGGTTGCTGGCTACGCCTATCTTGATAGGAATGTCGTGATAGCCAAAGTAGTGAATGTATGAAAGTGAGAACGTTGGTTTTCTGTATACAGTAAATTTGTCTTCTGTCGTGTCTCTAATTATTAAAACATCAAGAAAAGGAATTTTGTTGTTTGTTTCTCATTCAACTTTAAATTTGATGCTGGGCACTAATGCGTTTAATTTTGAAAGGAATTCATTGAACTGGCCCATCTATTATCCCAAAATGTCAGAATTTCGTCTGTATATCTCATCCACAGCATGTTTTTGGGTTTTATTGCATTTATTACTGTAGTTTCAAAGTATTCCATGTATAGATTGGCTAAACCAGGACTTAAAGGACTACCCATACTACACCCGAAGTTTTGCTTATAAAATGATTCCCCGAATGAAAATACTTTATTAGATACACATAATTCAACTAATTTTATTATTTTGCCAAGCCCCAATGGGAAATTATCTGAATAAGAGGCTGATTTATCTCTCAAAAACTGAAGAACGTCCTGTACTTTTGTGAATAGGAAATCTACGTCAAGGCTTGAAAGTTTCATGTTGTGAAGTGATATATGTGCTTTCTGAAGTTGTGACAAAAAATCTTCCGAATGTTTAATGTGACTGGGAGGCCAGCTAACCATTTAGAAATTTGTAATTGAAAGCTCCGGCAAATGAAATGATGGGTCTGAATGGAAGATTGTCTTTGTGAGTTTTAGAAAGGCCATAAAAGTAGGGTAGTTTTGGATTAATGGCTTTAAATTTCTCTAATAGGCCAATGCTCTTTTTGTCTTGGCCAATTAAACTTATTTTCCGAAAAAATTCTGTGGGGACGTTTGTCGCTTAAGAGGATTTCAGAAGGATTATCAGTGGGAGTGACCTAAATTGACTTAACTGTAGATGGCTCTCTTGATATAAATATCACCTTTTCTGTAACTATTCTCATTCATGTACCTGAAGAGAGAGACCGCAGTCTCTGAAATATAGTATTTTCTCTCTATATTATGGCGTTTTTATGGGCTCCTTTTGTTAGATGGAATTCTGTTATAACAGAACAATTTAACTAGTCATATATGACTAGTGAAAATGTTCTGTTAAAACAGAATTTCATCTAATAAAAGGTCTATATATATATATATATATATATATATAATATATATATATATATATATATATATATATATATACATA
>NC_087216.1:43347642-43385142 GCF_015104395.2 Macrobrachium nipponense | reverse complement strand
TTGCGATCTCTATACCAGTACTACGTAGTTCGGTGGTCTTCCACCAGGGCAGCACTGCAAAGACTTGTGGCCATTATTAAAGGTCTGGTAACCCGCAAATTGAACAGAGGATTTGTGCGATTTTGACATTTTTTCATTGTTAATTTTTAATGTGTAAGTGCTCAGCAAATTTTTAGGGTTTAGTGAATAAGTGTTTAGTGAATGTTTATGAGTATGAAATTCTTCAGTGAATGTTTCGTTCAGGGTTAAGTGAATATTTACTGAGTGCTTAGGGTTTAATGAATGTATTGTGAATGTTATCTATGTTTATTGTGTAAGTATTCAGTGAATATTTAGTGAGTCTTTAGGGTTTTAGTAGCTTTGTGAATGTTAATGAATGTTTAGTGTGTAAGTATGTAAGTATTCACTGAATGTTTAGTGAGTCTTTAAAGTTTTAGTTAATGTTTTGTGAATGTTAAGTAAGTAAGTATTCAGTGAATGTTAATTGAGTGTTTAGTGGATGCCTTGGGAACATTGGTGTTTAGTGAATGTTTATTGTGTAAGTATTCAATGAATGTTTAGTGAGTCTTTGGGGTTTTAGTGAATGTTTTGTGAATGTATTTAATGTGTACTAAGTAATTGGTAAATGTTTAGTGGATGTCTTGTGAACGTTCGTGTTTAGAGAATGTTTAGTAAGTATTCAGTGAATGGTTAGTGAGAGTTTAGTGAATGTCTTGTGAATGTTAGTGTTTAATGAATGTTTACTATGTAAGTTTTTAGTGAATGTGTAGTGAGTCTTTAGGGTTTTAGTGAATGTTTAGTGTGCAAGTATTCGGTGAATCTTTAGTGAATGTCTCGTGAATGTTTAGTAAGTATTCAGTGAATGTTCAGTAAGTGTTTAGTGAATGTCTTGTGAATGCTAGTGTTTAGTGAATGTTTAGTAAGTATTCAGAGAATGTTTAGTGAATGTCTTGTGAATGTTAGTGTTTAGTGAATATTTAGTGTGCAAGTATTCAATGAATGTTTAGTGATTGTTTAGGGTTTAGTGAATGTTTTGTGAATGTTTAGCAATTAGTAATAAGTGAATGTATAGCGAGTGTTCAATGAATGTCTTGTGAATGTTAGTGTTTGGTGAATGTTTATTGTGCAAGTGCTTATTGAGTGTTTAATGAGTGATGAGTGGATGTTCATTCACTGTTCAGGGTTTAATGAGAATTTAGGATTTAGCGAGTATTTAGTGTTTAATTAGGGTTTAGGGTTTTGTGAGTGTTTAGTGTATAGTGAATGCTTAGTGAATGTTTAGTGTATAGTGAATGCTTAGTGAATGTTTAGTGATTGTTTAGTGTTTAATGAATGTTTAGGATTAAGTGAGTGTTTAGTGAATGTTTACTGAGTGTCTGTGAGTATTTAGTGAGTGCTGAGTGCTTTATGAGTGTTTAGTGAGCGTTTAGTGTATACCGAGTTCCTAGTGAGTATTGAGTTTTACTGAGTGTTTATTGCTATTGAGTGTCAGTGTATGTTACGTGTGACTGTTTAGTGAGTATGAGTGTATAGGAAGTGTGTGTACAGTGAGTGTGAGTGCACAGTAAGTGTGTTTAGTAAGTGTAAGTACATTGTGAATGTTAGGTTAGATATTGTACATTACTGTTTAGTTAGTGCTTAGTGAATGTCTGCTAAGAAAGTCCTGTAATTTGCAAGAACCATATATGCTAGACACTACTTAGATCCTGTTAAATCGGTCCAGAATAATAATAATAATAATAATAATAATAATAATAATAATAATAATAATAATAATAATATTTTGGAAGAAGACCCTCTTTTAAACAATTCTGTTGAAGAAAATGGCAGAATTAAGCGAATCAATCTTATATATTATCTTTTCTATTTTTCTTATTATTCGCTTTTCTGGCTCAGCAATACTTCGCAATAATTGGCCAATATTCATATTGGGAATAATGCTGAACGTGGTATTTTATTTAGAACATGATTTATTAGTCAAAAACTGGTATTATATATCAGTACACTGGTATTAACAGAATACTGGTGTATGGAAAGGCGTTCCTCAGGTCCAGGTCAAGCAGGAGTCGTCGTCGGTGTTGGTATCATTCCATAAGCAAGGTCAATGTCAGGCCAGGGTCGTCTCTGGTATTCAGCTGATATTATTGCTGGTGTAGCTCTGGCTTATCGCGAAATTTCAACCTTCTTGTAGGTCATCTTCATAGCTGGTGTGTTGCTCGTGATAAATTATAAAAAGTATCGTGAATTTTTCAAAAAACGTAAGAATGTATCATCACTTTTTCAGAAAAGTATCCAAAAAAAGTACATCATCCTTCATAAACATAAGAGAAATTTCCATGACTAAAATAATAAATACATATTTACATCAACGCAGCTTTGGTCGTTCGTCTGGCAACGAACCACACAGTGACGTGTTGTATATTTTGTTAAGAAAATTTAGTACAAAAACACATTTGTCTATAATTCTAGTATTTTATTATGAACTATAAAGTACGGGTTTAGTATGTTATTATGAACTACAGGTTGCCTGATATAATAATACCATTTATAGAATTTATATAGGCATCAACTTGGCAACCTTGCATGATTAAACATATGATTAACAACTCATATTAAATTTAACAAAATATTCCTTCTATATCTAATTATGACCTTATGTTCATTATGTAATACACAAGCTGCTGCTGGATAACCATTATTTATCTACTTTATGCAGGGATTGAGCTGATCGAATCATTGATTCACTTGGCTCCCATTCATAACAATCTTTATCTCCTCCATTCCCTTTAGTCAACAAAATGCCATTTACTGATTCCGTATTCAATCTGTTCCACACATTAGTTTTTACTAATTTCACCTGTGAGAATATTCTTTCCACAGCAGCAGAAGAGTCTGGAAGCACCATTAAATCTAGTATAAACTGAGAAATTTTAGGGAATATAGGTGTCCCATCGCTGCATTTCATTTTCCTGACAGAGCACCAAAATTTAGTAGGATCATTTGATTGAATTAATTTATCTCGAAATATTAAATACCTCCTCTCATCATTATACTGATCATGATGAGCCTCGTCTACCAACTGGGGAAATTTAGTGAGGATCTAGCAACTAACACACTGGCTGACGTTGAACTTGAAATATTGATAACTTGTAGTCTTGTGCAGCTATACTACTTATGTTGTCACTTTGTGTGATTGAGTAGTATCAAACAGAAATAGGCAACCACGACGTGAACAATACAAGTATGGCTCAGGCATAAGACCTGTGATCTGTAGAGTTTCCTTTTCAAAAACTTCCCTAATTCCTATCTCAACGTCTATACAGAAAATAACATCCTGTAGTTCTGTATGAATATCCATTACCATAAAGTTATAGGCAACCGTAACGTGAACAATGCAAGTAGGGCTCAGATATAAGACCTGTGTTCTGTAGTTTCCTTGTCAGAAACCTTCTTAATTCCTACCTCTACTTCTATACAGCATATAACGTGAAGTTTTGATTCAAACAAAAATAAGTGATAGGGTTATATACCATACTAACTTAATGCTCTTAAAGAGGATCTTACTATAAGAGATCACAGATCGTCGCTATGTTGACTTGACACTCGGTTGCAAGCAATTATCAACACTAGGTCGGATTACATAGAGTTGAAGTTCCTGTAATCCTTCATAAACATTTAACCTAGGCTAGAAAATAAACTGTGGAGGATGATAATTTCTGATTAGATAAAAATTAGGATTCCAAAACCTATGTTTAGGGAAATGTGCATATAAATAAGTAATGGAAAATTACAAAGATAGAAAATAACCAATCTGTTTAGTAAAAACATAAGAAAGTATCATATTTTTTAGCAAAAATTCCCATTTCGTATCATTCTAACTGGCATCGTAAAAAAGTAAACTTTTTTGAAAAAGAATCAAAATGATACTTTCATATCACAAAGAGCATCACTGCCAGGGGCGGCCCGCCCGCCCGCCCCCGCCGCCGCCCGCCGCCCCGCGCCGCCCTCCGCCGCCCGCCCGCCGCCCGCCGCCCGCGTGCCGCCCAGCCGGGTGCCGGTCCGCCGCGCCGCCGCCCGCCGCCCGCCCGCCACCGCCCGCCCGCCCGCCCGCCGCCGCCCACCGCCGCCCGCCTGCCGGGCCGGGGCCGGGGCCGGGGCCGGGGCGGGCCGGGGCCGGGGCCGGGGCCGGGCCCCCGGGCCACGCCCCACCCGCCCCGGCCCCGGCCCGCCACTGAAGAGATGGTGTCTGCATGCCGGAATTTATAGTGTCTCGAATCCTAGAGCTGAGTTCTCATTGGTCGAGCCGGTCTGGGGCGAAGTCAGGGATCTCGCGTCGATGGTTGCAAGGATTCAGCCGTGCGAGCGCTCGAGTAGTGTATCCGGGAAATAATGTCAGGAGTCCTAGCTGCGGCAGGAGTCCTATCATCCCGCTGGTGCTCCTGAATATTTGGCATTGTTGGGTGGTCGTTCGCTGCTGATCTTTGGGTGGCGGTAGGGAGGAGAACGTTGCTTGGGTAATATTCAAGTTAGGTTTCTCCTTTCCTATATGGAGGGCTTCCAGGATTCGCAAACGTCGGGGATCAGCATTGGTCAATAATTTTGATATTAGGCATAATATCGCTCCTTTCTATTCTTGTGTTATCCCTTGAAGAAGACGAACGTGGTCTACCATTAAACGTGGCCAGTCCGAGGATGCCTCAGCAAATACATTGGCATGACAACCATGCGATTCTCCCAGAGAATCTCCTGCCACGCCCAAGAAGGAGCCATTTATAATCACGCCAGGAGAGCCCATAACAACTAACAAATTTAATATTTTTTGTGCTTTTGGCAGCCATTTTAAAAAATAGCCCCCATTTTATAGAATTAGAACTGATAACTTGACACCAAGTACAAATTGTGTCTTTGTGATGTCTCATGAAAGTGGAAAATCAAACTTAGCAAATTTTATGAAGTTTATTACACTCACTGCCTGACTACTAAGGGTGGGTGTTGGTTGGGGTATTATGAGCCGTCCAGGTGACATGTCATCGGTTTCCGGCTCTCTCTCTCTCTCTCTCTCTCTCGTGACTGTATATGATGTTGGTTGATTTCTTGTATTTCTTCTTATAATGGTGAGGAGAAATTCTAGTTCTTTTACTGTAAACGTCTTCGGTCCGGTGCTTGGTCAATAATTTCTGGTCTTCTGTTGTGGTTTTCTCTATAAAGACTGAAAATGGCCCCTTCTTGAAGGTGGAAGGAGAGACGCTTAGAGAGTCTGGTAGTGGTCATCCCGACGAAGGAGTGGTGGTATCCTTCCACCGGGCATGTAAATTCGTAGATTACACTCTTCAAAGACGTTTCTGGGGGTACCGGGTTGATTTTAAGAAGCAGCTAGTTGGTTTTCATTTTTTTATGATAGATTATGAGGTTAATTTTATCCCCTTCTGCAGAGGGGAGACATTCTCCTTTATTATTTTCCTGGTACTCTTTCATCTTCTGAATATTTATGGTGCATATAATTTTTATAAAATATTTTTTATAGATTCTCACTGGTCGTTGTTTGTGTCTGTCGTGCTTTCCCGGTGCCAGTTATTATGGAGTCTCGGGTTTGACGTTCGACCATATGGTTTGTGAAGCTGTCAATGAGGATTTGTGTTGGACCTTTCGCTCACTACACCCGCTAAGGCATAAACCAGGGTTCGTGTTTTTTTTTTTTTTTTTTTTTTTTATGAACCATGGTGGTATAACCCGTGGGAGTCCGCTGTACTCTAGCGCCCAAGAACGGTTGGGCACCATCAACGCTGCGTTCACACGTGAAGCTGAGGACGGAACATTCTTCAAAAGTTCTTAAAGTTTCAAGTTTCTATGTCGATTCTTATGAAGGTGTCGTCTATGTAACACTGGCATTGAGAAGGGCAGGGGATCTTATTAAAAAACCCTTTCTTCAACGACACTCATGTGGAAATTGGCAAATAGAACCCCTAATGGGATTCCATTACCACGCCGTCAATAGGCAATAGAGATGTCCTCTGTGAGTGGTGAATGGGGCCTTCTTGGTGCTTATTTCAAGAAGGGCTTTTAGGGCTTCTTCGGGGATGTACAAAGTCTGCGTGTCCTCACATCTAAATACTCTATCGAGGATGTGCTCAATCGTCTCGTCGATTGGAATGTTCGTGAAGAGGCTCTCGACGTCAAGAGAGGCGATGATACATATAGACGGATAGTCTCGAAGTTTACGTAAAAAGTCAGTAAACGACTGTAAACAATACCTGTCAGGGATATATGGCTTGGTGAGGAGTTCATTGAGCCTCTTCGCGATGTTGTAAGCCGGAGTTGGCATTTGATCCAAATCAGAAACAATGTTGCAGAAAATAACATGGTGGAAGAAGATGTATCCAAAATGCAGTTTCAGATAGGAAGCTCTATAAATTAAATACGGTAAATGGAAATGCCCAAGAAAAAACGACGCAAAAATTACTTTAAATATGAGGGAGTAATTGAAAATACATAATATTAAAATGGAAGACAGAAATCCTAGAAAGAAAGTTAATATTTCGAAATATAATCAGAAATTAGTAAGATCGCAAAGAAAATCCAAACTATAAAGAAAAATATCAAAGGAAATCTTAGAATAGTGTGTCACAACACACATTCTTTTCTTTTCTTTCTGTATGTAACTCTGCATGTAACAATTATAGTTTACGGGTAGCAGACACGAAGTATTCGACTATAAAGAAAATTATCAAGGAAAATCTTAGAATGGTGTGCAACAATGTATATTCAAATATATTTTTCTGTGTAACTTCGTGTGTAACAATTGTAGTGTACGGGAAGCAGACTCCAAGTATAAAACCGCCGTTGTTCAGCTGGGCGGTAAGTGTGTTCTCACATCTGACCACTAAAGAATACGTGACAAAATCATAACAGAGGACATAAGAAAATGGTGAAAATTGGAAAACACTTGACGTTGAGCAAATAGAAATTCCTTTGGCCAATAAAGCGCTGCAGCCCCACATATTGACAACAACAAACCTGCAATACAATGCCCTGATAAAAAGGAGAAAGGACGGGGAATAAAAATAAATCAGGAATAAACGAGGAAATCAATGGCTTTTGAAAATCCGTTTTCTTGTTTCCCGCTAAGTCTTATTTTCTCCAGTATTGACATCTTTTCTTTCTTTTCAGCAGCAGACGTCAGGTTTACGGATTTCATTTTTCGATTCATCTTATATAAGTAACCTATCCATGTTGAGAATATAAAAAATCTGTATGTATGTATATAATAATATATATATCTATATATATATATATATATTAATTATATAATGATATATATAGATACTTGATAATATGATTATAATCACTTTAGGACGTGATTCGTTTATCACAAATATCCGCAGGTGAAAAATAAGAGGCAGGGTGTAAGTCCTGACCGGTTTCGGCTTTATTTTCAAGCCATTGACAAAGGACTGATACATAGTATTAGAAGTCACAAGTATATATACTACAGAGACACTACTGACGAACATACACACAATCGGTTGAGACTGCAGATCCACCCAAAGGCAGGTCTCACGGTAGGAGTGGCTTTCAAAAATCATTTGGTTTTAAATTTACAATGAATTCTCAAGGGATACTACCAGTTACGGTACCCACAGTAGGAGACAACAAGTCCACACTTGACAGGTGTTTACAAATATAATAATTCTATTTCCATACATCTCTCCTGCCTACCTTAAAATTTAAAAAGTTTACAAATTTCTTTTTATATTAGAGGATCAAGTTTATACATTCCTTGACTGATGTTCATATTATTGTTGTAACTTTCTTTTATAAAACTAGATTCAATGATATTCCTTTCCATTGCATTATTAGAACACACAAGCTTTTTTTGCCCCTTCCCAGTTAATAGCATGATTGTTCTCACTAACATGTACAAAAATACCACTATTTCTCTGTGCATATCTCACACATTGTTTATGTTGTTCTATTCTTTTTTATGTGCTCTCCCCGTTTGACCAATGTAAAATTTGTCACAAGACTTACACCGAATTTTATATACACAGCCTTTAGCATTGTCGGGGAAGTTCTTAATAAGCACTTGTTTCATTGTTTTATTGTTTTTAAAAACTACATTAACACCAAAATTCTTCAGGAGATGTGGGATATCTTTCATATTATTATTATAAGGTAGTACAGGCAAATTTTTTGTGTTGTAAGGTTCTTTTTGGTTATGATACATGGTCTTTTTTGCCGCTTCTAATGCGTTGTTTAGTACACTATCTAGATATTTCAGTTTCTTGCCTGCATTCCGAATCTTATCTATCTCCTCATCTATATATTCTGGGCTACATACCCGTAGAGCTCTTAGAAACATAGATGCAAACACTGATCTGTTAACCTTATTGTTTTGTCCAGAATAAAAGTGTACATAGGAAGAAATATTAGTAGGTTTTCTGTAAACAGTATATTTAAACCCACTACTATTTCTCCGTATGAGGACATCCAAAAAGGGTAGGCATCCATCTTTTTCCATTTCCATAGTAAATTTAATTGATGGTACTAATTGATTTAACCTGGCAACAAAGTTATTTACATCTTCGTTCCCTGGCCATACACAAATTATGTCGTCAAAATATCTAAACCAAGGTACATTGCGTGGAATTATATTGTTTAAAATTTTCTTTTCAAAAAATTCCATATATAAGTTACTTAGCACTGGGGACAGAGGGTTTCCCATTGCCATACCAAAATTTTGTGAGAAAAATTTTCCATTGAATTCAAATTTACAGTCTTTTACACATAATTTGATCAGTTCAATTAAGGTGCTTTTAGAAAATGGAATATCCAGCTGTTTGTTTCCTAATCATTCCGATAGAAAAAATAGATCATCAATAGGCACTTTTGTGAATAGTGATACTACATTAAAGCTCACAAGTTTCGATTCACTATTAACTTTTACACTATTTAGTTTATTTATCAAGTCCTCATTATTCTTAATATTGGCATTAGAGATGTTACCTACCATTGGATAAAGGATATCCACTAAATACTTTGCTAATTTATAAGATGCGGAACCCACTGAGCTGATAATTGGTCTGGCCGGAAAGTTTGTTTTATGGGTTTTTATCGTACCATACATATACGGTAGCGATGGAGAGGTCACACACAACTTCTTTATAAGGCTTTCGTTACCTTTTAACAGATTTTTCACTTTTTTATTGAAACCACTATTCACACTGTCTATCGGGTTCTTATTTAATTCTTTATATAACGTGCGATCAACGACACTACGTATCCTGGCCAAGCAGTGCAGTGCTCAGATCAAGTTTGGTAAAGCCTCCCTCCCAGCGGTCTATCCAATTGCAACTGGGCAACAGTGTCCGTCGCCCACTCCTAAAGACTTGCTGAGGAAAAACGTTTAGCAAAACAAGAAATACATACACACACTCACATACACATGTGTATATATATATATATATATATATAATATCACACATATATTATAAAGAATTAAAATAAGAAAAACCCGATAGACAGTGTGAATAGAGGTTTCAATAAAAAAGTGAAAAATCTGTTACCTTTAACAGATTTTTCACTTTTTTATTGAAACCACTATTCACACTGACTATCGGGTTCTTATTTAATTCTTTATAATATATGTGTGATATATATATATATATATATATATATATATATATATATATATATATATATATATATATATATATATATATATATATATATATACATATATATATATATATATATATATACATATATATATGTATACATGTGTATGTGAGTATGTGTATTTATTTCTTGTTTTGCTAAACGTTTTTCCTCAGCAAGTCTTTAGGAGTGGGCGACGGACACTGTTGCCCAGTTGCAATTGGATAGACCGCTGGGAGGGAAGGCTTTACCAAACTTGATCTGAGCACTGCACTGCTTGGCCAGGATACGTAGTGTCGTTGATCGCACGTTATATAAGGTAAGGAGTTGGTTCGCCACATCTCTGTGCCATTATATATATAATCTATGTGGAGTAGCAATTAAGATTCATATCTCTAGTTCATATTTTATTCCCAGCGTTACGTAATTTTTTCATTATTAAATTTTCAAGGGCTTTAAAATCGATAAAACTACATAAAACTGAAATACTAAATGTAAACCTACGTAAAATTATACTGTTTATTTTCACTTAAGGCTACCACATTTCAAGTAAGATTGTTTTAAACACCTTCCCCCAGTATATAACTACCACTATATATATATACCTATATATAATATATAATGTAATACATGATTACCTATAACCTATACCCCAGTATTATTATATATATATGTATATATATATATATATATACAAACTACGTAAAAAAATTATACTGTTTATCACTTAGGCTACATACCAAGAAGGCAGTAGTATATATAGTATATATATATATCATATATATATGTATATATATATATATATACATATATATATATATATATTATATATATATATATATATATATATAAACCTATAAAATTATATATAATATATATAATTGTATATCTATATAGATATATATATATATATATATCTATATATATATATATATATATATCAATACGAGCCAGTGTACGCAAAAGCTGGCGCTCATCCAATTGCCAGCCATTTAACGCGTAGAATACAGATATCAGGAGGCAATATTACATAGTGTATTTTACACTGCTGCAATTGTATCGCTAACATGGAAAATTTATTGACATTATAACCATGTTTTCGCTTATTACCGGATAGGAATATTTCGTTCCTCTGTTGTCTTTAGATTTTTCTATAATTTATTATATAATATTGGAAGAATTCCCTTTTGAATGCCATTTCTCTTTAATCCGCTACGACAATGAATTTCGAACTGGGAAACAAATTGGTGAAAGTTCCCTCCTCCTCAGCTCTCTTTTTCTCTCTCTCTCATTTCATGTAAGCAGATATCCCTTATTGATTTGCTCCCGTGTATATATATAATATATATATATATATATATATATATATATATATATATATATATATATATATATGCGTGTGTGTGTGTGTGGGTGGGTGGGTGGTGCGTGATTATGTGTGAGGGTGGATGGCTATAATGAATCGCAAGAAATGAAAAATTTTAATTATCATTTCGGTTTCTTTATTTTCCCGTTATATTTTAGCAAGAAAAGAGGGAAGAAAATCAGATAAAGATTCTCTCTCTCTCTCTCTCTCTCTCTCTCTCTCTCTCTCTCTGGAGAGCCCTGTCTTCCAGCAATCAATGAATTCCATTCCGGCTTCGAGGGGAAATTTCTCGCGAGATTGTTAACTACAGAATCCTCTCATAACTATTCAGTGAATAAGATGAAATGGAAAGAGATAAATTAAAGCTAAAGGGGAAAACGAATGAAAACAGAATCAGAAGGAAAAACTGATAATCATGAGTCATGGTAAACACGAAAAGAAATAAAAGGGAAGACGAAAAAAATGGAAAACGGAGTGAAGCAAAGGAAGGAGTGGAAGGCGACACCAGGATATTAAGGGCTTTGATTTATCTGCTTCCTAAGTGTCGAAGGAAAGGAGGAGTATGAGAGGGGAGAGAGAGAGGAACGGGTGACGAACAAGGGGAAGAGGAAGCAAGGGGAGGAGGGCACAGAGCGAGGAAAACATGGAAAATATTAATGAAAAGAGGAGGCAGAGGAAAGAGTAAAAAGCAGGAGAGAAGGAGCAAATGAGGAGGAAGAAGGGTAAGGAGGAGAAAAGGAGACAGAGGAGGAGGATAGTGAGGAAAAGAAGACTGAGGAGGAACAGAATAAGACAAGAGGACAGCAGTAATGAAGGGAAAGAGAGGGAAGAAGAGAGAAGCAGTGACGGAGGAAGAATGAACAGGGTGGGATTGTGAACAAAAGAAGAGATAAAAGGATAAGATGGTAAAAATTTTGAAGGAGGAAAGAATGAACAGAGAAGAAATGGAAAAATAAATATGTGATAGTGAGAAGTAGAGGAGAAAAAAGGGGAAAATGTTATGAGGATCTGGTGAATTTTTGACTTCCTGATCATTCCGGAGGCTCTCCACTGGAAGCCTTGTCATTCAAAATGGGAAATCCATCCAAGGGTAAACCACTGCATCACCAGCAGGGGAAAATTTTGAATCTGACTCACGGAAACAAGTTTGTCGAATCCGGACACATTTTTTTTATGTAAGTTAGATAAAAACGTAGCTTGTGTGCTTAAATAAATGGATTCTGCTCGTTCCATTCAACATGGTCAGGAGAGATTTGCTTCACCTCATGTAAAACTGTACTGCAATTCAACGAATGTGAATTCAAATAAATCCTTTCCCCTCTTGTTAGCATGTTGGATTAGCGTTAACCTCACTAACAAGATACTATGAGATCGAACCTCGCCGGAGAGATCATCTTCATTCAGTTCGTATTTTGGATGTTAAAGCTTCCAACAAGAAGTATACCTAAAATAATGATATCAGGAAGATAAAATGTCATGGCGGCCAGTACAACGCAAAATTCAATTGAATGTGTTCAGAACAAATGTAATTACATATGTGCACGTAAATATATAAGTATAGAAATGCAAGCACAAATATATAAATACACATACACGCATACACACACAAATATATATATATATATATGTGTGTGTGTGTGTGTGTGTGTGTGTGTGTATCTTATCACATCAACGTGATTCATATATACTTATCAAGCTACAAATGTCCTTTAATATCTAATTCGCTCTACCTTGGAATTAATATATTTTCATTTATGTTAGCCAAAGGGGAATTTTTTAGTTGATAATAATTTCGTCGGCTAGCGGACGTGAACCTAGGAACCAAGAAATCAGGACGTACAGTGAAGCCCTCTGACCACACTGGTATCACGAGAGGTATATGTTAATGCTGCCTCTCACCTACAAATCCCTGTCGCGCTGAGATATTCGTTGACTTTGATAACTGTGTAATGCTTTTGTCGCACGTAGCCAATTTATGAGTCTTATCACATCCAAGTGGGTCCTGATCACATCAACGTAATTCATATATACGCATTAAGCTACAAATGTCCTTTACTATGTAATTCGCTCTACCTCGGAATTAATATATTTTCATATATGTTAACCGAAGGGGAATTTTTTAGTTGATAATAACTTCGTCCTTTATGAGTATTTTGTGAAAGTGGCTGAGGGTGAGAAGAGATTTGTGGAAGTGAAAGCCCAGGGAAGACATGAGTGCCGGAAAGTAATGAAGTCTCTTAAGTCACACGGCTCTGGAGGGAAACGTGATGCTTTCCCAATACCTGCCAACGTTGATGCTCATAGCTCTCAAGAATTTAAAGGCCAAACTCCATACGGGCTAACGTGTCATTCAAAGGAGACAAAGGCTGATATGCCTTTATCGTGTCTTTATAATGAGCATAGATATTAAAGACTAACTTAATTTCCGCTTCCGTGTTTAATAGTCAAATGAAATGAGGAATTATTACCTTTCAACGGTTCACTTTAACACTGCACAACTTTATGAGACAGGCCATAAGATCATTAAATAATTCAGTGAAGAAATTTCGTAAAACGATCATGTGAGTCTACCCATTCCTTATCCCTTCCGTAGTTTTGGATTCTCCCCATTCTGATAAGGTAGCTGTGTCTATTCTATCCCTCCGAAGCTAAAGTAGGACTGGTAAGATAACACATATTATCTCTTAACTTGAAATACTCAAAAAAAGAAATCTTGACTTCTTTTCAAGCATTCCGAAGCTGAAATACAACTGGTAAAACGGCTCAGAGTTTCTTGTCGTTCGAAAATGCCTTGAAGAAAACCTACCACCTAAGAAGTCAATTATGTTCATCTAACATCTAACACTTTTCATCTAAGGACTTGACATACGCAATTTTTTTTTATTCTTCATCTTTTTTCCCCTGTTCAGCTTATTTCAAAGATCATTTTGAGCAATCTCTTTTTAAATAACAAACCCGTCATCAACATTTTCATGCTGAGCCTGAGCGAGTCGGAAATGGTCTGCACAATCTCCTAGTACTAGAAAAAAAAGCGGTTTCATAATATCCTGAATTATATTTTAAAAACCCTTTCTCTCTCTCTCTCTCTCTCTCTCTCTCTCTCTCTCTCTCTCTCTCTCTACTTCCCCAATGAGTCACATAAATGGAGCTTCTGACTGCCATCACAATCTACTATATATTACCAGACAACTTATGTTCTCGATTTATTGGTTTAAATTATGTGCTAAAATGAGAGAATGCCAATATCACCCTTAGGAACTGCTGTTCCCGATGTCATATCCCAGAAACGTTTTTTTAGTTATGGTAGTAATAACCGAGTTTATTGCTTTCCACAGTCTGTATCTATATGCGTACGTTTTTTTCTTCCTATCAGACGATATGTTTACAAAAACATGTCCTATAAAGATAAAATAGCATTAGTATCGTTTTGCTTTGTTATGTAAACTAGAACTCATTCTGTTGTCCAGATGGCACCATTTGTTAATTCAGAATCTTGAAAATGGCAATCTATTGTCAGCCAAATGACTCCGATGTTTGCCAAGAGTCTTGACAATAACATCTGAAAAAGAAAGAAAACAAAAGGGAACAACATCCTACAAGCGGCCATCGAGCAATAAACAGTTTTTTCGTCAGTAGAGGGAAATGGGCCCAGATTCCCTGTCAGACATTACAGCCGCTCAAAATGGTTTTGATAACATCAAAAAGAGCTCGAGCACAAATGCTCTTATTGACAGTACAAGGCTGATCGATCAAGGAATTGTTTCAGAAAATATTGAACATGAATACAAATGTCTATTAAATAGTAACGTGTGTGTGTGTGTGTGATTCTATAAAGGCTTCATTGTAGACGATACTTCAGTTACTGTTCTCTCTCTCTCTCTCTCTCTCTCTCTCTCTCTCACATGTATATGTATCTCAGTACAGTAGATTATTTTGTTAAAATATAAATTATCATTGACATAAAGATGAGAAACAAAGGAAGCTCTAGCAAGTCAGATGTTTATCTGGCTCTCTTCACTGCGTCCCAGGGAACTGATCCCCAGCTACATCCACTTACCGAAAGAACCCATTCTCTGAATGAGTTCTTCTGCACAACTTTACTACCCCTCCTCTCCCATGGTGTTTCACCTGCTTACCAACCATCTCCCCACCTAACCGAGGAAATTTCTTAATGGCTCCCCAGGCCCACAACACTTCTTAGTCTGTTTATGAGTGTAAGAAGTGCTCTCAACTTTTCCCTGAGACTGTGCGGCATTGCCAACCATTGGAGTGCTGTTTTTCTTTTTAATGTTTTGAAATTTATATACCTCATATGTCTTTGGGTCGCAGTTAACTGGTCCAGGTGTGTCAGCTAAAATTTAGTTCTGAATAATGGTAATTTAGATAATAAATAGATTCCCATATACGAAAGTTCAGTGATAGCCAGATCGAAAGATTTGTCTTTATGAAATCTTTTAGAATCAGCTATTGTACAGTTTACTTCCAGTTGTAATTTTAAGCTTCGCCCTGAGATGCATTATTTGTTAAGGAATGACCTAAAAGCTCATTTCACTGACTTAATTACAAATCAGTTACCTTATATACATTTTCTATGTATTCTTATGATTATTTTTTTTTAATGTTCACCTTGCAAAAATTTTTATTAATTACCAAATGGAGAATTATGGAGTTATACTTTTATCAAATTTGTTGGTGGTCAGTCACCATCTTTGCATAATTTTTTAATTGTTTTGTCCCTGCTTTTGAGCTGTTTGGACTAATCTTTTATAAAGCCTTTTAACCCAGTTTTTCGTAGGTCTACTAATTCTTCAATTGTGTTGGATTCCAGGTACATATTTTTTCCTTTGTAATCCCCATCTGTCATTTATACGAGCTTTCTTTGTAAACTTAATTTTATATTTCTTCAGTCTGTTAAGTAAAGGACAAGAAGTCGAAAGGCCTTGCAGTACTCCATTGTTTCTCTTTCCTTTGTGGATTTTGTCTTTATTAATATATTAATCACGTTCCATATTTTCGTGATTCACTTATATATATATATATATATATATATATATATATATATATATATATATATATATATATATATATATATATATATATATACGCTGAAAAAATCACTGTAGGTGCACGTGACTCCATAAATAAGCGAATCCCACAGGAAAATGATTGTCAGAAATCCAAGTGCTTTCGTATTTACTCAGACATTGTCAGGGAGTTAATGAAGTACAAATGGCGAGAAAGGTCTCAGGTACAAAACAAGATCAAGAATACCAGATGGTTAATTGTCAAAAGGGTAAAAATTAAAAGAGATAATCCAGGATTATCGGATATCACACGGTCACAAACCTAAACAGATTTGACCCCTAACCGAAATTACAAAGTTTCTTTACTGTCCAAAACATGTAAAAACTGAATATATTAATTTTGTTGCTTATATTTATCTACAACTTTTTTCATAATGAAAGCATCAAGTTTAAATAAACCAAGACTTAAATTTAGAACATTTCTATTATTTGACTTGATGAAACAAGATTCAATGATATTCCTTTTAACTGTGTCATTACATGGGATAAAGGCTCTTGCTTGACTCCAGTTAATAGGATGGTTTAAATCTCTCATATGTACGAATAATGCATTCGATATTTGCCCAGTTCTCACAGCATATTGATGTTGTTTGAGATGTTGTGAAAGAGATTTACCGGTCTGTCCATATTAGACTTTATTACACTTTTTGCAAGGAATTTCATATATGCAGCCTGGAAGATCTTTAGGAGAATTTTTTATTATTAAATTCTTGACATTAATATTACTGAAAACAACATTTATGTTAAAAAGCTTTAAAATTCTAGGAATATCTAAAAACCTTTCATCATAGGGTAATTTTAGAATGTTATGCTCACTAAATTCAAATTTGTCATTAGTTGAATAAAATGTTTTTCTAGCTCTTTTCCATGCCACATCTATAAAAGTCCTTGGGTATTTAAGTTTCAATGCAATATCATACATAGTTTTAATTTCAGCGTCAATAAACTGCAAGCTACAGACACGTAAAGCCCTTAGGAACATCCCAGAAAAAACAGAGAATTTAACATTTTGATGGTGATTGGAGAAGTAATGAACAAAAGAGGCAATGTTAGTTGATTTTCGAAAGACTGAAAAGGTGAAATTTCTATCATTTCTATGGACAGTTACGTAAAGAAAATTCAAATTACAATTTCTTTCTTCCTCTACAGTAAATTTTATAGAAGGGACTAAATTATTGTGATTATTAAGGAATTCCTGGAGATTTTCGTGAACTGGCCAAATCAGAAGATATCATCCACATATCTAAACCAAATAACTTTTTTGGGCAAAATTCTTGGTAATAGTTTTGTCTCAAAAAATTCCATGTAAATATTGCTAAGGACAGGAGATAAGGGATTACCCATAGCCATGCCAAACTTTTGTACAAAAAAATCCCCATTAAAACAAAATTTACTATCTTTGATGCATAACCTTATGAGACTAATGAGGTTTGCTACACTCAAGGGAATGTCATGACATTCTAATTCCTCCTCCAAATATTCAAGTAAGTCATTTACTGGCACTTTTGTAAATAAAGAGACAACATCAAAACTAACCATATTAAAATCAAAATTCAAATTTAAACTATTCAATTTGTTTATAAAATCAACATTGTTTTTAACATTCGTGTTAGAAATGTTTCCTACCAAAGAAATAAGAATTTTTACAAGCCATTTAGATAAATTATACGTAACTGAGCCAACTGAACTAATGATTGGTCTGATCGGATTATTGATTTTATGTGTCCTGACTAAACCATTCATATAAGGTAGGGAGGTGCATTACGGTGTAAATTGTTTAATTAAATGGTCAAAGCCCTTCAAAATGGATTTAATTTGTTTAATAAAATGGGAGTTCACTGTCTGTGTAGGGTCAGGCCTAAGTTTCATATAAGTATCAGTATCATTTAGCAATGTCATTATTTTACTTATATAGTCACTTTTATTCATTATTACCACTGCATTAGATTTACCTGCCTTTGTCACTTTCACTGTTTCATCTTCTTTAATTTTCTTAAAAGCCTGGAGAAATCTCACGGGTACATTAGGGGGAGAAGGTTTACTCATAGCACCATACACAATACCTTTACAAATATTGATATCATCAGGGCATAGGTTTTGATTAAATTTTTCTAAATAATAAAAGGATTTAGAGATGTCGACACAGTCCAGGTTACCATTAAATACACCGAAGCTTAACCCATATCCCAAAGCCGCAGTCGTTGCACTATCCACTGGTTTGTCTGATAAATTAATCATGAAGTCACCGTTGGCATGCTTAGTCCAGTCGCTTTCAGCAATAAGATTTTTCAGCTTGACTTGAAGCTTCCTTTCAAGACGGTTGCAGCACTTTCTCAATTTTCCGTAGCAATAATCCAGCATCCTATTCTTCCAATCGACAGGAACCGTCTGATTAAAGCCATACCGTCTGCTTCTAAGTGTACGAAACGCATCATCTACTTCCACTTTTGTAATGTCGATGTGTTTCTGAAGTAAGATGCGTTGAAACTCGTCAAAACGAAGAATTCTCACTGGTAAAATCGACTTGGGCATCACTTGCTCATTCATACACTTCCGTAGAAAGTTGAGTCGGAGTTTCAGTTTGTGAGCGATGATAAGAGCATTACTGAAGGATGTCACGAATAGAACAAGGCTCGGAAAATTCAAAGAAAAGGCGTAGAAGTTGCGTGTGGTTTCCATTACGCTTAAAAAATCACTGTAGATGCACGTGACTCCATAAATAAGCGAATCCCACAGGAAAATGATAGTCAGAAATCCAAGCGCTTTCGTCTTTACTCAGACATTGTCAAGGAGTTAATGAAGTACAATTGGAAAGAAAGGTCTCAGGTACAAAACAAGATCAAGAATACCAGATGTTTAATTGTCAAAAGGGTAAAAATTAAAAGAGATAATCCAGGATTATCGGATATCACACGGTCACAAACCTAAACAGATTTGACCCCTAACCGAAATTACAAAGTTTCTTTACAGTCCAAAACATGTAAAAACTGAATATATTAATTTTGTTGCTTATATTTATCTACAACTTTTTTCATAATGAAAGCATCAAGTTTAAATAAACCAAGACTTAAATTTAGAACATTTCTATTATTTGACTTAATGAAACAAGATTCAGTGATACTCCTTTTAACTGTGTCATTAAATGTGATTAAGGCTCTTGCTTGACTCCAGTTAATAGGATGGTCTAAATCTCTCATATGTACGAATATAGATATACTATATATATATATCTATATATATATTATACTATATATATATACATATATATATATATATATATATATATATATATTAATATATTAATAATATATATATATATATATATATATATATATATTACTCCTAGGGTTATAATTAATGATATATTGCTAATATGTTCGCTGTGACCTATTGGAATGTGGAGAACAGAGCCGAAGCAACGACCCAAGAAAAGCTGATGAATTATTTCTGTGGGTGGCGTGATTCAAAACTGCGTAGTAGACGAGTCAATGTACGTCAGTTCATGGGCTCTTTTCAAAGTGCCTTTGGGAAAGGCAAGATGCCGGGGAAGCTCTGCGAAAGTTTATTTGTGTTAAGTGAGTGAAATATTCTGGCTGCATGGGTGAGTCTTGAACTATTTTAGCCAAAGGGTGGCTTGTTGTCTGTTTAATATTTATAAGAATATCGAATCTTTAATCTTTGTTGTTAAACTTATGTGTACTTACGAGTGTGTTTCTCGTGTCTTTGAAACAGACGGTTCTGGTGGAACTATGGGGGGATCTAGAGAGTCCCAATGGGAGAATAAACATTTGGTGTGACCATTACTGTTTTAGACATTTTGATATTGGGGGTTTAACTGAGTTAAGTTAGTCTGTGAGACTTGATTGATTTACTATCTTTCCGTTGTTAAATAAATGTATTTTTTAATGCAACTCTCTCATTTGATTACCTGTTAGAATGGAGAGAGAGAGAGAGAAAGAGGTGGAGAGAGAGAGAGAGAGAGAGAGAGAGAGAGAGAGAAAGAGAAGGTCGCGAGCCACTGGTTGCTTGGAGAGAGAGAGAGAGATTTGTGTGTTGGTTTGCCTGACGCTCGGAGTGACACGTTTACCAAATAAATAACGAGATTAATATCCCGTTAACAGATGTGGGGGTTTTTGAGGGTTACAGATTCTGATGGCAGCGGGCAAAAAGCGGTATAAAAGTTTTTTTTTATGCCTAGGTACGCTAATGAAGAGATAGGTGACTGGTTAAAAATAGAGGGGTTATGGCTTAGCGATAGTTTTCGAACGACAAAGCCTTTGTGGGATTGTAGAAAAGTGTTAAATTGTTAGTTTTCAGTTACTAAGGGAGAGAAAATGAGAAATATCCATCCGTGAGGGTGTAGGGCTGAGGAAAGAAATTGTATTAGAGTCATCAAATTTGCCCGTACCAAGACCCTCCAAGGCGTGAGTAACTCAGTCTGGTTTGTGTGTGAGTGATTGTCAGGTGCCTTCTCGCCGAGCGTGTTTGCGTTGTGCCGACGAGATTCGCGTGTTTTACGCAGATTCTGGGGTGGTTTTCTCTTATTTTGAACATGTAAGTGTTACAGTGTTTTTTTTTTTAATCCGGGTGGGTTTTTTCGAAATAGTTTGGTGTAATGAGACTGGTTTAAGAGGTCAAATTTTTGTTTCTTTCCCCATAGTAGCAGAAAGTGAAGTGTTTTCTTTGTTGGCGCGTGTTTAGAATAGACGCATTCGTCTTTGTTTAACATAGAAGAGTGTATAAAGATGTTTTTCATGCATGCGAACTGTGCTTGGATAGCATATTTTGCTTGGAGACAAAGCACCCACCATTTTCTTACGGGCTCAGCACATTTCTGCTAACCGGCGCAGGGAGGCATTGCATGGAGAGTACTGCCTGCCTAAGGGGGTATTGCAAGGGGAGTATGGCCTGCCTTGGGGGATAGTGCATGGGAGGGTACTGGTACTACTACTGGTGTATACCTAAGGGTTCCTCAGACACTGTTCAAGGGGGGGTGTTCTATCGCTTCACTGGAAAGTGTTTCAATGCTCAGTGGGGAGAGAAATTTTTTTCTCAGTGTGGGTGAACTCCTCCTTCATTTCTTTTTTCTTGTCAGGGTGTTGGAAGATGAGTCTGGCCTTGAAAATGAATGCCAGGATATCAGCTGATTGATTAGTTGATGAAGTGAGATGCCCGTAGAGTTTTTTTTTAGAAAAGAGATTTTCTTTCTCTTGGATGAAGAGAAAAGGAAATAAAAAGAGATTTTCTTTCTCGTGAATGAAGAGAAAATGGTAGTTGACATGCATGGGATGTGCTGTATGTTTTCCTTATGCCTTGGAAGACATAAATATAATGGGGACACACAGATTATTGTGTTGGAGGGATTACTTTAAAATGCCGATGAGTGGTGTTGTCAAGTGGTGTTGATTGATATCATGGGGTTTAGCAATACTGGGGTATGCTATTTGAATTGCACCCTTACTTGAGATCTTTGCAAGAGAATTATTACTGTGGAGAATTATTATTATTATTATTATTAATTGTTATTGCATGAGATATTTTACGGGAGGATTGCTTAAGTGGATTTATCATTACGGGAGACTTGTTTTACGAGAGATTTGAGATATTTCATGGGAGATTATTTTATAATTATTACAGATAATTATTCATGGAGAATTATTACAATGAATTATGGGAGAAATCTAGTGTTAATTATTAGTTGACTTTTTGTAACTTTGGAGAATATTTCAGTAATTCATGAGTGATGAGTTTTGCTGAATCTTGATGAATCTGGCTGAATCTTGGTGAATTGTGTTGAATCTTGCAGAACTTTTGCTGAATTTTGTGCTGAATCTTTGGAAAAAGGATAAGCATTAACATTGGTGATGTTTTTTATACTATTACTAGTGATTTTGATTATAGCAATTTTGGTGATTTTGCTGATAATGATATTTCTGCTACTGATTTTTTTTTATTTACTAATACGTGGGTGCTGTAATGCTATCAAGGGTGGTGAAATCTTTTTTGAATTTGGGAGGAACTAACAACACATTATTTTTGTTTTGTTTTTTTTCTTTTTTTATGAGTTCAGCAGATAATTGCTTGACATCTAGTGAGTCACGGGAGATAGTTAACAATGCCGTTGATTTTTCTTTTCTTCTTTTTTGGAAGGTAGCCATCGCTGACACAAGTTTTTTACCAAGGGTGAATTTGAATTTATTTTTTCTCTCCAGTTGGTGTGAATATTTTTTTTAATGTCTCAGTTCGTGACTTAGAGTCATTGTTCAGGAACGTGTTTGTGTTTCAGCTATTTGATGCTGCAGAGAAATATATGGGAGAATTCTTGCACTGTTTTGAATGCATACGTAATGGCAATACATTTTTTTTCTGGATATTTATGTTCCAGAAATTGTGAGTTTCTTGCACAATACCTTTGTTGTATTTGTGACAACTTTGTGAGAGATAGGAAACTTGGCTAAGTTTCTAGTGGCCTATGTCGTAGTGCATATGGAGAAGTCTTTGCTTAGACACTGTGAATTTGGAGTTCTGTTATAATGAGTTGTGGCGCATTGGTGATTTTTTTTCTAGAATTCTCTAGACAGTTTTTATTTGCCGAGTTTTTACCCTTTTTCAGCAATTATGCTAAGGAGAGAGTTTTATAGATTTTGACTATAACATTGAGTTATTCCCTGGAGAATTGAGATATATTATTTTGGAGATATTATTGGAGGTATATTATTTTGGAGTTATAATTTGAGATATAATATATTGGAGATATATTTTTGACCAATTGATATTTGCCAATAGTGGTGAGAGCTATGTTTAGTTCAATTATTTTGCAGCCATCTTTGTTGCAAATGGAGACACATTTTTGAGAAGATATATGGGGCAATATTTGTGAGAGTGTGAGTTAAATGCTTTGAGTGCACATTTTTTTGGAGATAGGATTTCATTTTTTTTATATATTCCTTTTTGGAGATATATTTTTTTGGAGCCCTGTTTTATTCCACATGGAGTATTGGTGAAATAGAGGTAAATATTTTTTATTTGCCGAAATAGAGGTGATTATTCTTTATTCCTGGAGTGGTGCTTTTTTTATTAACATGTGGCTATTGGAGAAATAAGAGTGAATAATATGGGGGTTGGTTATTAACCAAATGGAGAAAATATTTTTTTTTCATCGGAGTGCTCTTATTATTAATATGGTGTCACATATTTATGTATGGAGGTGGGATTAATCTTGGGCGGGTGACCCTTTTATTGTGGTTATGGGAGTTTTGTTTTTTCGAGCAAAGAGAAGATTTCTGTGGTTCTTTCTTTTTGGTTTCGTGACTATTTAGAGGCGAGTGACATTACTGCATTGTGGTCCTATGGAGATGTGTGCATTTTTTATGTTCACAAGTGTATTATTTTGGAGGCATATAATTGGGCAATGTCATGTTGAGAGAATACGTTTTCGAGACAGTTTTTGAACACATTAGTCATATCCTGGAGTTAATTTCGTGAAATGTGCTTACCTCGTGTCAGTTAGACCAGTTTTTTTTTTAGAATCATGAGTTTCCAAACTTGTGTGTCTGACTGGACATTTTTTGTGCCGCAGTTTAAACACACATCCGCAGGTGGATTTTTCTGCTGACAAACGCTACGTTGAGTCTGCTGTGTGCTGACTCCTTTCCTCTGATGGTGATTGCTCAGAGTTTTTGCAATATCTGGAAATGTTGACAATAGCATTTCGAGAAAGCACATGGGTAAGAGTTTGCTTTCTGGCAAATTCCGTAGCTATTCATGGGGCATTTCTTGGGAAAAACGCGGGGATTATGTATGTTATGCATATATTATGCGTTTTGTGATTGGGAAATTTACTTGTGATTATTTTTTTTTTTTTTTTTCTTCCTTTTCCTATGAGAGATGTAATTGGGGATTGAGCTTAAATAGCATTTCTTTTTGGAAAGGAGATGTAATTTATCGGGAGTTGTTATTTACGTAAATGGGAGTTTGACATTAAGTCTCATTGTAATTAATTGTATGAGCAGTAAAGGGGTTTTTGCTGTTAAACATTGGAGATTTTTGCTGGTTTTGTGAGTTGTCGTAATATCAGAGCTTGAGAGAACATTTTTTGGGTCTGGGCTTGTTACGTGATTTTTTTTCCTTGGGCTCATTACGATTTTTTCTTTTTTTTTTTTACTTATGAGAACATTCGTGACTTTGGAGAATTGAGTTGGATAACTTGATGTTTTTTTTTTCCTTTGGTCATATTAAATGGAGTTAGTTGGGAGACGTTCAGTTAGTGTTTCTGACTTTTTGAGATCGTTGTTTGATAGAAGTAGTATGTCTAGGGTTAATTTTCTTGGATTGACCGATGACTTGACTGGCATACATACACACCATAAGAGTCGTTCCCCGACGCTAGCAAGACGTCCACCAGCCGTGTAGAGAGGGTGCTGTCGTTTGTCCATGGTGATTACGAGAGTCTACAAGTTCTACAGCGTGTCTTTTGGGGATCTGAAGAAGTCGTTGGAAGTCTTCTACAATGAGGGAGGCATTCCGTCTTCCTACAGCCTGCTACAGTTGAGCAGCTAGTTGCAGACAAAGAGGGATATTCAAGAATCCAAAATGAGAGAAAATTCTAGTGTTACTGGAGATAAAAGCGTAACAGACTTTATTTTATAATGCCAGAGACGTGCAGTTATTATTTATATTTTATTTTAAGCCAGCCAATGTTTTTTTATGTTATATAAGCTATTTTGTTTGACCATTTTGCTAGGCGGGAGCTAGCAAGTGTACGTGGCCGAGCTATATTACTCCTAGGGTTATAATTAATGATATATTGCCAATATGTTCGCTGTGACCTATTGGAATGTGGAGAACAGAGCCGAAGCAACGACCCGAGAGCTGATGAATGATTTCTGTGGGTGGCGTGATACAAAACTGCATAGTAGACGAGTCAATGTACGTCAGTTCATGGGCTCTTTTCAAAGTGCCTTTGGGAAACTGGTTGTAGCCAGTAATATGAGGCGTTGTCGAAATGTGCATTCATATGTGCGTGTGCGCCTCTTCTATTGATAATGTATCCCTACCCAAGTCTATGGTGGACTTGGCGTAGAGACGTCTTTGGAAGAAAGGCAAGATGCCGGGGAAGCTCTGCGAAAGTTTATTTGTGTTAAGTGAGTGAAATATTTTGGCTGCATGGGTGAGTCTTGAACTATTTTAGCCAAAGGGTGGCTTATTGTCTGTTTAATATTTGTAAGAATATCCAATCTTTAATCTTTGTTGTTAAACTTGTGTACTTACTAGTGTGTTTCTCGTTTCTTTGAAACAGACGGTTCTGGCGGAACTATGGGGGGACCTAGAGAGTCCCAATGGGAGAATAGACATTTGGTCTGACCATTACTGTTTTAGACATTTTGATATTGGGGGTTTAACTGAATTAAGTTAGTCTGTGAGACTTGATTGATCTTTCCGTTGTTAAATAAATGTATTTTTGTAATGCAACTCTCTCATTTGATTACCTGTTAGACTGGAGAGAGAGAGAGAGAAAGAGGTGGAGAGAGAGAGAGAGAGAGAAAGAGAAGGTCGCGGGCCGCTGGTTGCTTGGAGAGAGAGAGAGAGATTTGTGTGTTGGTTTGCCTGACGCTCGGAGTTACACGTTTACCAAATAAATAACGAGATTAATATCCCGTCAACAGATGTGGGGGTTTTTGAGGGTTACACACACACACACACATATATATATATATTTATATATATATATAATATATATATATATATATATATATATATATATATATATATATATATATATATATATATATATATATATATATATATATATATATATATATATATATATATATATATATATATATATAGATATATATATATATATATATATATATATATATATATATATATATATATATATATATATATATATATATATATATATATATATATACATATCTATATATATATATATATATATATATATATATATATATATATATATATATATATATATATATATATATATATATATATATATATATATATATATGGAGACCGGACAATTTGCCGTAAACAAATTTCCGTAGGACAATTGATTATAAGACATTTTGCCGTAAGAAAAATTGCCGTACGGATATTTTGCCGCAAGGACATTTCGCCGTAAAATGTATATGCTTTGTCATGTATAGATTAAAAAGAGAGAGAGAGAGAGAGAGAGAGAGAGAGAGTGAGTGAGAGAGAAGGGTCGTTATAAATTTTGACACCCGTCGTTAAATGTTTAAATGAGGTCATTACAAATTCGGTAGTTTACCATATTTTTTATTTTGTTTTTTTTTATCTTTTTTTTTATCTTAAACCTTTGTACTATCTACTTTTATCAGTTGAAACTTAAACCCCTACGATGCCTTACACTATCAAAAGCACCAGAGGTTGTGATAAGCTCGTAGATGATTCCAACTTCATTTACAGGCAAGAAAGAGAATATGGAGGCAAGGTTTATTGGAAGTGTGTTGAAAAAAACTGCAAAGCAAGAGTACATACAAGACGGAATATTGAAGAGATTTCAATCTGTAAAACTGTAAGTGAGCATACCCATCCAGCGAACCAAAGCAAACATCAAATGCAAAAGACAATTGCACATATGAAAGAAAATGCACTGAAATCCCAGCTAGCTTCAAGATCATTGATTGGTGCTGCATGCGAGGAATTAGAAAATGCAGGACGCTCTCTTTTGCCATCAACTTCAAATTTGTCAAGAAACATAAGAAGATGGAGACAAAAAGAAGAAAAGGTTCCTCCTATTCCAAGAACAAGAATCGGTTATGTAATTCCCGAAGAATTTGCGTGTTTACAGAACGGAGAAAGATTTTTACTTTATGATAGTGGAATGGAAGATGAAAACAGAATGTTGATCTTTAGTACGATTGCAGGGTTACACGATCTAGAAAGACATACAAATTGGGCATGCGATGGAACATTTAAGGTTTGTCCTGAAATCTTCTATCAGTTATATATGTACTCTACATGTCAACATAGGACATGCATGCACCCCACGAGTTTACGGTCTCCTTCCGAATAAGACTAAGGAATCTTACAATACGTTTTTTCAAAAGGTTAAAGATTTACTCGAGTCCCTAGAACCTGAAAATCTAATGATTGATTTCGAACCAGCTCATTACATTGGGGGAGAGAGACGGGGGACCTCGTCGTCGTAGAGTTTCTCCAGCTTTTCCTATCGAACTTTGGAATGTTTATCAAAGAACCCTAGATCAGCTGGTTAATACCAACAATGGAGTAGAAGGGTTCCATAATGCGCTTCAAGCATCTGTGACCAATACGCATCCAAATTTATGGAAACTCAGAAATGTATTGAAAAATGAAGAATATCTTTCTAAAAAGAAGATAATCGATGCAGAAAGATGTGAAACAGCAGTCAAGAAACAATACAAAAATGTTTATAAGCGCATACTAAGTATTGTCAGAGGTTATGATCAAAATGCAAAACAGCATTATTTACGAGCAATTGCTATGAACTTACATAATTTTTAGCTTTGAATTTTTTTTAGAAAACTTTTTAAATAAAGTGTGTGGTCTTCATTTTTTTATCCTTTTCTTATATATAATTACAATTAAATGAATACATGAAAATCAATGAAAAAGTGATAAATATACTTAAAGATAACTATATGAATATAGTTACATTGATCTCTAAAAGAAATAAGCTAAAAACTAAAATATACATTTTACGGCGAAATGTCCTTGCGGTAAAATATCCGTACGGCAAGTTTTCTTACGGCGAAAAGTCTTACAATCAATTGTCCTACGGCAAATTTGTTTACGGCGAATTGTCCTAGCTCCATAATATATATATACATATCTATATATATATATATATATATATATATATATATATATATATATATATATATATATATATATATATAATGATATATATATATATATATATATATATATATATATATATATATATATGTATGTATATATATATAATCATAGAGAGATATATTGACAGTGGGCAGACGGGTATACATTCCAACAGGGGTTCCAGCAAGACAACAGCTCACATGATTAGTTTATTGAGATGTTTTGTGTCCCAAGACATTGGCACATCATCAGTCTGGAATTAAAATTATATATTTTTTAAACAAACTATATTAAAACAATAAAATATAAATATCTGTATTTAACAGTTTTAATTTAGTTTAATGTTTTAAAAAGTAAAATTTTAATTCCAGGCTGATGATGAGCCAATGTCTTGGGGCAAAAAACGTCTCAATATGCTAATCATGTGAGCTGTTGTCTTGCCGGGACGCATATTCCCGGACTGCACTGAGGCTTCGGCCAGGCTCCTCCAGGCTCCTCCCCTAGAGCACTGTGGGCGGAGATATCTCACTCCCCTAGCAGACGACGCATTTCACTCCGTCGATCTGCCCTCTTAGTTCTATTAGCTTATTTTGTTTTTATTCTTTTTATGTTGTGTAAACATGAAATTGTGACATATATCCATATTTTACGATAGCAATATGCATAATTTACTATATAAATCAATATTATTCATAAATTTATTGTATGTAATATGCTGCTAGCCAAAGTTCTTTAGCGAAAGGGTTTAGATGTGAACCGATGTTATGACAATTACACGAATATGTACACATTTCATCGTAATTGAAGCTCAAAATGTGACAGTTAATGGTGTTTCCAGATATTATTATATATATTTACTTGATTAATATGAGTAATAGTCAAATGACTGCACATTTAATAGGAAAGGAACTTCGTTTCCTAAACCCGAAGTTTTGTTTACATTCGTTAGCTGACGTGTGGCCTAACTTCTGTTTTTCTTTTACTACTATATATGAGAAGGAATTTGTAAATAAAATTTTGTTTTTCAATTGAGTAAACATCACATTTAGTAATAAACCACAATGTTGAATTTACTAATAGCAAAAATACTTTATATTGTTTTGTTTTTATCAGTCAACTGACTTTGCCCTTTTGATTTTTCTTTAACTCTTGGTGTAGCCTAACCTTTGAAATTTTGTTTGTCTTTTCTTTTATGAGGAACTTATAAGGTGAAAATTCAGTCAAAGAAGGGGGAAAAATTGATCAGCCCTGTGTTCATTTAGAATATAATATGTATAAGAGGGGGGGTGGGGTTAGATGATAAGTTTCAACTTTGCACAACATATCCTTACAAAACAAAGAGGAAAAGATGGTACCAACCCATTTGGCACCTAATAGTTAATGCTGCATTTGTAGACTCAAACATATGTTACAATATTCAGAATCCCACTAATAAGCTTGATAAAAGAATCTGGGGAAAATGACTGACACTCGTTAGGCTGTAAAGGGAGCAAAACTCAAAGGGGTAGATATTCAAATCCTATGGAATGTAGGTTAAGAAAGGCATTTTCCAGCACAGTATGACGACAAAACCACAAGCCCCAATGTATTGTATGCTATATCTTGCCAAAGAATTGCTTAAAGGAAGATAATGGTTCATGTAAGAGAAAGCAATCGTATTTTTTTTATTATCAATGTTTTGAAAAAAGACCTCTTTGTATCACTCCATGTTTTGAGACATCATACCTATCAAATGCACTAAAGGCAGTGTCAATGTGGAAAATAAATGTGTGAGGCATTGATGAATTGGGTAAAGGAATCTTGGTGAAATTATTAGTCATATATGAAAAGGAATTTTTATGATTTTCCTCAATGTTTACCCTTTCATACACTTCTGTAGTATTATTTTCGTTGCATATGTCAAAATTGTACAGGCTCACCCTTCCTTTTTCAGATAGTATGCTTCAGAAAAATTCTTTTCACTTCATGATGCATTGACCTTAATTTCAGTACTTAGTTTGTGTTCCTTCATTGTTGCTCTCAGAATTACTCACTTCTAAAGGGTGGCAACCTTGCACAACTTGGAGCTACACGTAGCCTGCTGTTTTTTCTAGTCCATACATGCTTTTCCTGTTGTTACAACCTGGTCATCAATTTTCCATCATCTACACTGCAGTACAATGTGCATAAATGAACTTTTATGTACATCAAGCATGGACATGAAGGGGGTTTAAAAAATAAATGTCTATACTGTGAACATATCTTGCATCAGCCTCTATTGCTAAATAATACTAATGATAGTATGAAGCTGCGAGATCAATAGTCTTACATGCTGCAGACAAGTGGGAGGATTAATAAGTAGAAGGATACTAAACAAAAAATATATTGTACGAAAAATAAACCCATTTTCAACATTATTATAATAAATGCCTGTTGATAATTATATAAGCATCTTCCTACGCACATGGATGCTAGTAGGCGACAAGTAGCAAGTAAAGGTAGTTTTCACAGTGCATGAAGAAATGGTGATAATAAACAGTATCCATCTAATATATATCAGCCATCCTATACCCAGGAATATGGGAAGCATCACATAATACATTACTATAAATGTCTGTAGATAATTATATAAACAGCTTCCTACGCACATGGCATGGATGCTAGTAGGTAATACATACAAGAGTCCTAATAAATAAAATAAGTTCAATCTGAAGATTACGGAAATAATAAGTGAGAAGTGCATACGCTGTTCTTGCAAATATAAAGGTAGTTTTCACAGTGGATGAAGAAATAGTGATAATAAACAGTATCCATCTATGAATAATATTGTTTTATATAGCAAAATACGTACACAGCTATCGTAAAAACGGATATACATTAAATTTCATGTTGCCATAACATTTAACCCTGGGACACTGAACCCGTTTCCCTGTTACACGGCCACTGAACGTGGGTAGTTTATACCCGATTTTGGAAAATTAAAGAAAAATAGTAAATATGCAAATTTATTAATCCTATCCTTACACACTAAATATAACCCTATTACCTAGTAATGAAACTATTAAATTAGAATACTTACTTTCAGAAACTTGAATTAAAAAGCAAAAAGAAAGGAATGTAAAAAGTGAAAAAATTTGAATGTTTTTGCAAAAAATTAAGCAAAAAAAAAACCCTCCCCAAAAAATCGCTCAGATGCTCCCACACGCTTCCAAGGATGTCAGGCTCTCATCCCAGGGGGTCATCAAGGCACGGGGGATGCGGGAACTGTAGGGAAGAGAGTAGGAAAAACACCCTTTTTTTAGTGCACCAGAAATGACAAATTGTGGAATATAATGTGTTTATTATATTTCTTTTTATACTTTATCACACATTATCACTCAAAATCTTAGTTTTATATATATTACCTACCTCAGCCTTATATGCAATCACAGCAGTAGGGGAAGTAGTGGCTCGGGCAAACAGGTTGGCGGCAGCTGTGACACCTGAAACGTGTCTTTTTGTCGACCCCTCCTTTTGTCTCATTATAATATTCAATTATGTTAGGCTTTGCCGGTGACATCATTCACTACTTGCTGGTGTTGCATACTTGAAAGGAGGAGCACATTCTTCTTTGTTTGTACACATTACCCAGTTTTTTCTTTTTTCTATATACTCTTATCACTGAACGTGGGTAAACGGTACCCACCCGAACACGTCTGTAGCGCAAAATCAGGCAGAGGATTGGAGCGACGCGACTTCCCCCTATAAACCCATAGGGTAGACTGAAGCTATACTGAGTCCCAGCGCGCTGGCTTGTGGGGAAGAGGAGGGAACACGAATGACGTCACCTACTCTTCAGTGTTCCATAATACAAAGTTGATAATACAAAGTTAAAACCAGTGAATGTCTGGGAGAAGAATGAACATAGTGAGTGAGTAGTACGTAAGACAACAGATGGCAGCATGTAGAAGCCTAACCTTAAATAATAATAACAAAAACCTAACAAAATAAGCTAATGACTGGGAGAAGAATGAAGAGGGCAGTATGACATAGCGAAATGCAAAATGCATCGTCCATCGTCTGCAAGGAAAGTGAGATATCTCAGCCCACAGAAGTTAGGCCATACGTCAGCTGACGAATGTAAACAAAACTTGGGGTTTAGGAAACGAAACTCTTTTCCTTTAAATGTGCTACTAGTCATTTGACTATTACTCATATTAACCAAGTGCATATATAATAATAATATCTGGAAACACCACTAACTGTCACATTTTGAGTTTCAATTGCGATGAAATGTGTATATATCCCTGTAAATGTCATAGCATCCGTTCGGGTCGTATTGCAAAACTTTCGCTAAACGAACTTGGGCTAGCAGCATATTGCAATAAATTTATGAATAATATTGATTTATATAGAAAAATATGCATACTGCTATCGTAAAATATGGATATATATCACAATTTCATGTTTACACAACATAATAATAATAAAAACACAACAAAATAAGCTGGCAGAGCGAAATGCGTCATCTGCTAGGGGAGTGAGATATCTCCGCCCACAGAGCTCTAGGGGAGGAGCCTGGAGGATCCTGGCCGAAGCCTCAGTGCAGTCCGGGAATATGCTGCCGGGACCCCTGTTGGAATAGATATTATAAATATATATATATATATATATATATATATATATATATATATATATATATAATATATATATACTATATATATATATACATATATATATATAATATTATATATATATATATATATATATATATATAGTATATATACTATATATATATAATATATATATATATATATATATATATATATATATTATATATATATATATATATGATATATGTATAGATATTATTATAATAAATTTATTAATATTTAATTTATTTAAAATAAGTTATATATACTATATATACCATATTAGATATACTATATATATACATATATGAATAATTATCACATCACCGTGATTCAATATGATCATTCGAGCTACAAATGTCCTTTAATATCTAATTCGTTCTACCTCGGAAATTATATATTTTTATATATATGTACCGAGGGGAATTTTCGTTGATAATAATTTCGTCCCCTCATGGGATCGAACCACCGTCCAGTGGACGGGAACGAAATCAGGACTGCCTACTGATGTTATCAAGTGAGGGGGTTCGAATTATTATCAACTAAAAATTAAACCCCTTCGGTACATATATGAAAATATATCAATTCCGAGGTAAAGCGAATTAGATATTAAAGGACATTTGTAGCTCGAATGATATATATATATATATATATATATATATATATATATATATATATATATATATATATATATATGCCCGGGAAAACTGTATGACAACTGATAAAGTCTCTCTCTCTCTCTCTCTCTCTCTCTCTCTCTCTCTCTCTCTCTCTACTCTCCCTTCTCTCCCTCTTACTGTCTCCCTCTGTGTCTCTCACTCACTCCCTTTCCTGTCAAGATATTTGCTTCAGTTACATTGCCCAGCATTTTTGCCATTCTATATTTCACCACTTCTCGCCCCCATTCCTACTGGGGCTTAATTTGGACTTGAAGGTCACCGAGAGTGTCTCGGTTCGTCACAACAACCTCAAAAACTATGGATAAGGCACTAATATCCATCTTTTTGACATTTTATTTTTCACCCCTTCTCAGAATTGAACTTGAGCTTAAAGAGCATGAAGAATGTCACTGTTTATCTCGGCGACTTCAAAAGCTATTGTGGATTAGACACTAATATCTGTAGTTTTGGTTACTTTAGATGTCACCACCTTCCCATCCCCTCGTATCGGGGCTGAACTTAGATTCAAGGGACGTTTGGAGTGTCACTATTCAACTTGGCTACCTTAAAAACTATAAATCAGACACTGATATCAGTCATTTTTGGTTATTTTTGTGTCAACCCCTTCCCACCCCACTTCCTATTGGGCCTGAACATGGGCTTGAATGCAATTGAGAGTGTTACTATTCGTCTCAGCTACCTCAAAAAATATGGATTAGACTCTAATATCTGATATTTTTGGTTATTTTTTACATATCACCTTCCCAACCCCTTTTCACCCCGCTTCTTATTGGGGCTAAAGTTGGACTTAAAAGGCCATCGTGTTGCTATTCATCTTAGATGCTACTTTCTGTCGTTTTTGGTTATTTTTATGTCACCCACTTCACACCATATCTCACCACCCTTTCCTATCTGTATTGAACTTGGATTGAATGGCATTGGGAGTGCCACTTTCATCTCAGCAACCTTGAAAGCTATGGATTAGGCACTAACATCCATTGTTTTTTTGTTATTTTTACATGTAACCGCCTTCCCATCCCTTTTCACCCCTAATTCTCTATTTGGGCTAAAATTGAACTGAGAATACATCGGGAGTGTCACTATTCATCTTAGCAACCTTAAAAAATATTGATTAGATACTAATATCTGTCACTTTAAGTTATTTTTAAGTCAACCTCTTCCTGGCCCTTTTCACTCCCACCCTCCCCCCGCTATTTGGACTTGAAGGGCATTGCGAGTGTCACTATTCATCTCAGTGACTTCAAAAACTATGGCTTAGACACTATTATCTGTTTTTTTCAGTTATTTTTACAGGTAATCAACTACCCATCCCTTTTTAACAAACCCCCCTTCTCTATTGGGGCTGAACTTGGACTTGAAGGCCACCAGTGTCAATATTAATTTCAGTGGCCTCAAAAACTATTGATTGAACACCATTATTTGTCATTTTCCATTATTTTTACTTTTCATCCTTTCACAACCCCCTCCACACACACCCCTACTTTGGTGCCAGTGATGTCTTACCCCCATAGTACTCACTCCTAGATACTAAGTTGTATTATACTAAGTTTGGTTGAAATTGCTCAATGTGTGTCAAAGTGTATGTGGCACATACATACTACATACATACATCTGTATATATAGATTATCATAGTTATGGCTGGATATTGGTTGAAGTGTAATGTCAGGTGCATTGGAGTGATCTCTTTGCAGATGACATAGTATTAGTAACCACCAGTAAGGAAGAAGTAGACAGGAAATTGGAGTTTTGAAGTGCGCTGGAGGACAGAGACCTAAAGATAAACAGAGCAAAAACTGAATATACGTTGGTGAATGGAGGATACCAAGGGGGAAGCATCAAGTAAAACGAGCTACATCCTTGGTTCATGGGTCACTGATTGTGGAGGGATGGAGGAGGAAGTGAACCATGAATTCAATCAGCTTGGTGCAATTGGAGAAAAACATTAGGTGTGCTATGTGACAAATGATTTAATGTAAAGCTGAAGGGAAAATGTACAAGAGCATTGTCAGACCTGAGTTATTGTATACTTGTGAAACATGGGCTATGAAAACAACACAAGAGAGAAGTATGGAAGTGGCCAAAATGAGAATGTTACATTGGATGTGCAGAGTGACAAGCAGAGAGAGGATAAGGAATGACTTCATAAGAGGGACAGTGAAAGTTACAGAAGAATTAAAGACAATTGCAATGGCTTGGGCAAGTTATGATCGGCGAGGAGGATTCTGTATGTAAAAAAAACCATGAACAAGGAGGAGAGTTAGACTAAAAAGGAGAGGGAGAGACACAGTTAACAGGGACGTGTGGGAGAGGAACGTGAGTGAGGTAATGGTGCACGATTGCAGAAGGTGGAGAAGACTGATAACAAACAGTAACCCCATACAAAGACGAGAAAAGCTGAAGATAAAGAAGATCACAGGTATGGCCAGGAGGTGAATGGATGGCTATAGACTTACCTTGTCAACAGTGCTCTGACTTAAGGGTGGCCGCACTCCAGTGATCAGAATGCAGTACATTAGTGATTATGAGCAAATTAACTACTAGATTGGGATTTAAGGCAAACTTGAAAGGTCCACTCAACACATAAAATTCACTAAAGAGGGTCAGAAGAGAATATACAGGAGCTAACAATACAGCCCCATGACACTGCAAGTTACTGTACAAGTGACAATCTCAAAAACAAAGTATCACAATACTGCAGACATGTACATACACCTTACTGGGTTAGACTCATCAGTAAAAGGGAAATATGATGTTTGCAAGGAACCTGGTACAGGGGGAAGCACTAGGTTCTAGGAGTACTTGACTGGATATGGCACTGACAAAAAAGGGTGGCACTGTTGACCTACAAGGGACACACACAACAGGCACTTGCAAATCGAATCTGCAATGAAGGGAAATGTTGTAAAATAAGAGGGGAATTACAAGTAAAGCAAATTTAGAATACACTAAGCAAAAGGTATACTCAAGGAAGCAGGTAATTTACAATCAATAATGTCAATGGGATTTAACAGTGAAATCATATCACTGATAAGGTAACACTGATATTCCAACTTATGAAAATCATATGAACCACAGGTCAAAGTCACGAAAATCTCTAAGGGAGACTGCAAGGCATATGGGTCTTGGAGAACAGGAGAACAGGTTGGAAATAAGTAAAAGTAATGGTGAGGCAGAACTACAACTTCCAGTCACTATACTTTTGTCCATTGATGAGATGTGTTAAGAATAGAGCTAATCTACTGTTGCAGGGAACATCAGTGGAAGCGGCGTTGTAGTCAGTCCAAACCAAAGTAGAATAAGGTGACAGGTGGTGGGTGCATCTGGGCTACAGGTTCATTAGTGTGCAGGTCCATGACAGTTTTGGAAGGACCCACCCTTCATAGGGACAGCATCACAGGGGAGCCTCTGGGATAGACTCTTGTGGAGTACCCTCTCGATCAAGTAACTAGGTAGCAATAGCCATGTGTAGGTCATCGTCACCTTTATATATACCAAGGGATGACCAATGGTTCCTTGGTCTCTTGTTTTGATCCTTGATGGCTGCCCAAGATGGCGGCCAGCACAAGGGTAGGGTTCAAAATAAAGGATGAACAATAGCGAAGTCATTAACACTTGAGAGGCAAGGGTGAAAGGGCAGAGAACTACGTGGGGTTCGGGTCAGGTAGTAAGGTGGAATTCAGGTAGGTAAAGGAAGGCGTGATTTTTACTACTAACTTCAGAATGCTTCTCAAAGACTTTAAGGTGTGATCGTTTAAATACTTCCTACTTGATCTCGTGGGAAAATCCTAAAATTACTTTTGGGATGTACATCTTAATTACTTGTGTTTCAACACTCGTGGAGTATTCCTCACCTGTTAACCTAGCAATATCTTACCTGAGCGGAGTCCAACGGTGAGACATCCTGAAAGAATATTCTTAATACACCCAGAGACAACTCCAAATTAACATAGGCAACGGATTGAAACTCCAAGCTACAAAAATGAAATTTATTCTAGGAAAAACAAGCAAAACTCTGTCTATCGAGGAAATTTGGAATAACCAGATTTATGATACATACAGACCCCTTACAGATAACGGATTGTTCTCCAGCAACACATAAGGGTTAAACATACCCAACCTCTATGAAACCTAAACTCATATTGGAACGGAAACACCATTCGAACATTGATAAGTTCATTCTAAAAATAAAATGTCACATAGTAAAATAGTCTATTTGCATCTTCCTGCATCAATCAAA